>NC_092330.1:45157184-45476351 GCF_036785885.1 Coffea arabica | reverse complement strand
GCACCCGTGCTGAGGGGCACCATGTTCCGAAATGAAGATCTGTACATGGCATCTTTTCCATCCAGAGAAAACCGAGGGTACTGATTTAATGCGTTTCTTGCACTCCGCAGAATGTCGGAACTGTTGACACAAGACATGCGGTGATGCCGGTACTCCCCATATTCATCAACTTTTGCTCTTCTTGAGGCTGCCTCTTCCAGCTCTAACTGCAGTATCATCTCCTCCAAGGTTGGTTGCCTTTCCCTGGAACCGGAAGTGACAGCATCCAAATACGGGGTATCAATATATGCCGAACCCTGCCCCATTTTTTGCTGATTAAGGGTGGAAGTTGATCCGTCACCGCTGCAAAAGTGTTTAAAGCCTTTCCTCATCTTAGCACCCAAAGCATTCTTGAGGAGAAAGAAGGACAAATCCTTCATGCCTTCCAGCCGCGGCTACAAAGAACCATTGAGAGATTTCATGGGCTTAAAATGTTGTCATGCAAGATCACAGCTGAAGTTAAGTTGGAGGAGAGCCATGGACAACAGCGTCGTGATTTGAATCAATAGAAAGCGGTGACTGTGACCTTTTTTCCACTCAGGATGGCCTTAAAAGCTTTCACATGATAAAGGAGCGGGTCTCACGAGTTCTCCATCCCGAGCTTTAAAGTCTCATTACATCTGTTTGTTGAGTGCTTTACCATTGATGACCAAACTCAAAATCATCACACTTAATACATCACCCGTAAGCCAACCAGAAATACACTCTTTTCAACTATGCACCAAAATGTGGAAACCATTTAACCAAATAATTCAACTAAGTATCCTGGGAAAATTTACACACTGATATTACTCATTTATCTTAACGCCTCAGCTGGGACCCCGTGAGCCGTACATGGCCCATAAAAGTAACGTCTTTCATCCGAATTTTCCCCCAGGGTGCGCGCGCGCGCGCCTGGCTGTGCCTTGCAGGTTGATTTTAAGTTCAAGATTCGTCAAAGGCTTGAAAATGCTCAATAAGTAACTGAACACGATGATGGACTGATCTAAACCCCTGTTTGAAATGTAAATGGACAGTGTCTCTAGGAGTGAGACAAAGCATCAAAGAAAATTCAACCAGAGTCACTGATAAGGAACCCCAGTCAAGCCTCCCTCCCATTTGTCTTCGTGTGCACCTATAGTTCTAACGTTATTAACAATTAACAATCAGATGTGGAGAAGTCATAATCAAGAAAGGTTATGTGGTGCAGGCTTCTGACAAAGCCTCTTAACCTGCATAGTGATCAATGTTTTACCAGCCCAAAAGACAATTCACTTGAAATGAAATAGAGATTACCACATATATGTGATGCGTAACTGCTGGAGTGCAATCCATGAGACTCTCCATTCCTCTTACATCAATGGATGCATGAGAGAGAGTGAGTGAGAGAGAGAGAGAGAGAGCTTGAGAAATCAAAGAAATCATTGGGTCCAGTAGAAAGGCAGACAGCTACACAAAATTATCATTTTATAGGAGAACAAGGTTTTATACATACTCCAAAAGACGTGCTAAGCCTCAACAAGTCATTCAAAATAAAGTTATCCATCAGGAGCATCACTAGCCTTAACAAACCGACCTTTAACTCGCTTTCTAGTATCAGCTCTTGCTTTCCTTGATTCATACCGGATGTGCTTATCATATCTAGTAAGACATAGACACGAGAAAATGCAAATGAATTTCTGTTTTCTTGGCAAATAGAGCTGCCACTGAAGAAACAAGTTAAAAAGAGAAAACAAGGGGGATGAAAGCACCTTCTCGTTTTCTTTTTCTCCTTGTAGCGTTGCATTGCATTACCTCTATTCTTCGCCAATAGCTCCATATCAACCTTGGCTGCTGCAGCTGTCGTGCTTTCACTTTTCACCAGAACAGTTTGTTCCATGAGATGGACATCTTTCAGACCACCATAGCATTTACGTTTACCCAAACCTGAACCTGATGTTGCCCTTCCTATTGGTAAATTGTTGCTCTCTGATGTCGCTGGCCCCTGGCTTGCTGTAGGATTATTAGAGTTCTGTGTTGTAAGGGATAAAAAGTTAGTCAATTAAGAAGGGGAAATGTAACTAATATCAGATTAGATGTGCAAACTAAGGACATATTGATCAACAGAGCATATTACAAGCACAAAAGTTCCACTGAGCCATTGTGCTCTCCTCCAAGTAAAAAATCCAAAAGCTTTTAGTGCATATCCTCACAAATCCCAGTCATTAAGACATCTTCAGTCTGAAAAGCTTCCGTGCCCAAGAGTTTGACTAACTTAATTCCCCCCCAAAAAAAAGGGCATATGTTTCTTCGTCAAGATCAGCCTGATCCAAAATCTTTGGTTGGTGGATGCAGCATATATCTTAAGTGCTACATGATTTAGCAGACTGATAAATCACGTAGCACATAAGTCATGTAATGCATCTAGCAGTACAAGCTTTTGGATCTGGGTGATTTGCCTTGCATAGAGAAAGCCATGCAACTACAAATGAGATCAAGTCAAAAGCAAATCAAAGCCTTTGAATTTTTAAAAATCCGGTTGCTAGGCAAGACTCGATGAACACAACAACTAAAGTAAAAAATCCACATATTTCCCCAAGCAATTTGACTTACGTTGAATGCTGCCATATCCTCGTTTACAATCGAGCAGTTCAATCCAGACAGTTCTAATCCTCTTGTAGTTGCTGAGGACGGTTCTTTTAGAAGTTCACTATAACTTTTCATCATAAATCCCACTTCATTAGCACTGTAGCCTACTTCCAGTGTATTAGATTCATCATTGCCCCTCAGCTGTCCTAAATTAAAATCCCATATCTGCTTGCAGCAAAATTTTACAGTTACAAGTCATGTGCTAAAAAACTTCATTCTAGGTTGGACAAAATAGTAACAGAAAAGCATACTTGAAGGAAATGCAAAGGAAACCAAACAATTAAGAAGGAAGAAAACAACAGGCACTTATGCAACAATAGGTTATTTGTTCATCATATTAAACTAAGCTCCTGGACTCAAGAACAAGAGCAGTATCATTACATACTAATTCACTTTTCTGGAATAAAACATGTTTATTCTCAAGAATACAAATAACTCTTGCTGAGAAAAGAAAAAAAAAGAAAAGGAGAATCCCACCCTAAGTTGAAAAATATATTGCTAATCCCAGGACTTTTCTGGCAATCCAGCAGCTTATATTACCATTTGGCTTCCAATAATGCTGATATAGAAGACTATGTTGACTCACAAGCAGGGGCGTGAAACATCCAAAATGTATGATTTTAAGGGAGCAGGTTGATAAAATGGTGTGAAGAAAGTTACTGGCATCCATCACTTCTGATTTGAGTGACTAACTTCATCCGATTAGAATAAAGAGAAAAGCAAATAAAATGGGGAAAAAAAAAGACATGATGCCTATAACCACAAAAAAGACATTTGTGTGGTTTTTTTTGGGGGGGGGGGGGGGGGGGGAGAGAGAGTCTCTGGACAAGACATGTTTGCCTATCCCATAAATTTCTTTGCAATATTATACACATGCCATAACCACACAAGGGCAAAAAGTAACCTTTAACATCTGAATCTAATTCAGCATCACTTTCAATACAAAGCCTACCTATTTTTCATTAAATTGAGGAACTAAATTAGATGATAAAGCACCAAGAAAATAAAAATCTAAATTCTCAAACCCTCTCAACAAGCCAAAAGAAATAAAAAGAAAAAGAAAGAAAGAAAGATCTTCAAAAGCTACAATGGTACTAACAGTTTGCTTCCTAGAGATGAATAATCAGTTACTACATTATAGCTGTTAAAGAAGGCTGTTAACTACCAGAAATTTGACGTGCCATGAACACCAAAATTGAACATCCGGACCTCTCCCGTCTACACATAAACATCACCAGAACAAAACTAAATTTTACTATTCGGAATTTGAATTGGGTTACAATTTAGTTAGAGTGTATTGATTTACAAAGGCAAATAAGATAGTAGCAACAAATAGGAAGAAAGACAGAGACATTACACAATTCATTTAAAGCGGAAGATGTACAGAAAGTATCATACTAACTTATTAAGAGTAAGACGCAAGGTTGTGAGAAATAAAACCTGAGTGGATGGTTCACAAGCAGTGGTGGTCCACATGTTCCTTGCCACCGTCCGATCACGCTCCTTGGGAATGGCCGGCGTCTGCATCATAAGCAAGGACATGAATGGAGCATTCTGTTGTTCTTGTTGCCGCTGATGCTGCTGAGGCTGAAACTGCTGATTCACAATGCCCACAACCCCATCACCACCATTTCCCAATCCGCGGACCTCCTCATTTCCCTGCCAAACCCCACAACAACCGCCACCACTGGTATTAGGCGTACCAGGTCCCAATTCCTCGCCGCCGCCGCCGCCGCCGCCGTCCCCCATATCCCTCTCAAGCAACCCCATCAACTGCTTCATAATCACCAGCCTCTGCTTCCCACAGCTAGGGGAAGTATGCTTCTTCATCAAATCGGGGCCGCAATTGGAAAAGATAACAGCAGAAGAAGGATTGTTATTATCAGTGGGGACCATCAAGTCCTGCAACAGAACCGAAGGGGAAACAGAAACTTCCTTGGGCAGCGTCCAGGACGAGTCCAGAAACCCACCGGCAGTAGGGGCAGTGGGAGCCACGTCAAACCAATTGGGGGGTTGGGAGGGCTTTTTATCCTGAAGTTCGAGGCCCCAAGCGGAGGCAAGCTCAAGGGCAGAAGGGCAGCCAGAAAAGGAGTCAAGAGGGATGCGATCGTGGGCGGCGGAGACGGCAGAGGTGGCGTGGGCATCCCAGTCGCAGTCCTGGCAGAGGACGAGGTTGTCGGTGGCGCAGCGGACGGAGACGGGCTCGGAGGCACAGTTGTCGCAGATCTGGGAGCGGAGGTGCTTGCGGGAGAGGGCGTTGGCGGAGTGGACGTGGTGGTCGCAGAGCAAGCAGAGCTTGGCGGAGTCAGCTCGGCAGTAGAGAATGGCGGTCTGCTCATTGCAGAAATCGCAGGGGACGCTGCTTTCTGCAAGACTGCACCTTTTTGGGCTCACCATTTCTTCTTTCTTTCAATCAGTCAATCTCTGGCGTCTCGACTCCACACCAATTTTATCTGTAATAACTAGGGAAGAAGTAGTGGTAGTAGTAACTCAAATAAGTGAAGTGCGCTACACTAAAAACTAGTCCGTCTACTAGTGCTTGCTCTCTTTTTTTTCTTTCTTTCTTTGTCCCTGCAGTTGTTGAGTTGAGGGGGGTTATTTTGCAGATGGTTGATGCAGTAGCAAAGCAACCATTTTTATTCCGCGAGTTTGTAGGGTGGAGGAGGAGGAGGAGTCTCCGGCTGAAGAAAGAGGGAGAGAGCAGCCACAGACTCAATTCTGGGCTATACTTATTTTAAGAGTTCCAAGAGGGAGGGGCTGAGGCGCAGAGGCATGTACATATCAATGGACTGTGGTACTGCTGCTGTATTCTTGTTGGCCATCTCTTTCTATCAAATGATACACTACTACTGATTTGTAGTAAAAAATATCTTTACCTTTTGGCTGAGTTGGCATCATCATCATCATCATCTTCTTTTCTGCTTGCCAGCAACAGCACCCAAACAATTTCTCTGCCTGCCTTTACTTTCTTTTGGCTTTCATATAAATATTCTTCTTTTAGTAGCGCGGGCACCTCGATAGGCTTACGATTTCATAAATAACAAGAATTTTTAGTATTGAGTCAAGAGTTTGTGTTTAACCTCACTTACTTATATGAAATTGGAAAAATAAAATATAAGTTAGCCCCTTACACTCGACATTTGCACTTCTTTAGTCTCTCACAATGTGCGATTTTACATTGAATTATTGAGACGATAGAAAAAAAGGAATATAAATTTTGTTTATGATATAACCAAAATCCTTTTTCCAAATAATCCGTCAAATTTCCAAACAAACCCAATAAGTATTACTTGAGGATTTTTTCAGCTGTAGTTCAAAAAATGTGTTTGATTAGCAATTAGTAATTTCAATACACCTTCTTTTTTTTTTTTATCTTTCCAATCACATTTGTATCTCACATATTCCATATCACGAAAAAAAAAAGTACTCTAACAATTATATATCTAAATAATGTTTCGAATAATCACCTTTTAATTGGAGTCTAGTTTGTTTGGATATATTTTTTATTTACAAAATTTTATATGATCATATCAGAAACACATTTTTAATTATCTTTTTATCTTAAGGAATATATCACATCATAATAAAAAGTATTATAAATAACAAAATTTATCAAAAATAATAAATCTCTTCTCCAAACACACTCAGTTACTACTACTCACTAAAATTACGGATATAGCTAGTGACATTTTTTTTTAATGAAAAAGATATAATAGCTAGTGATTTGATTGCAGTTACGCGGATGGACCGGGTTAAAAGGCAAATCAAACGGAGCTAGTACTATTTACAGTTTACTCTCAGAAAATGGGAATTTGTCTCGTTTGCGATCCTACTCCCTGGTAGGCTAGCTACCCGCCCCCGAAAATTCATATCAACAGCTCTGCCCCAGTCAGCATTGCATTTATAATTAGTAGTAGCAGTATTAGTATATATATATATATATATATATGCTACTGATAATTATTATCGATGCACAACAACTCGATATATTCGCGCGAATCAGTTGTAGCAGTGATAACGCAGGCAAGTATTGTCTACTAGTAATAACTAGTAAGCAATTAAATCGGTCACATTAATTTAATGGGATAATTTCAGAAACCTCCCCTGAGGTTTCTAACAGTCTCACTCACCTTCCCTAAACTTTACAAAATATCAGATACCTCCCCTGAACTAATAGTTGAAGTAACAAGATCAGCCAATGTCAGAAAAATGAGCATTAAAAAAATATTTTGAGGAGTGAAATGATATTTGTGTTCCACATATGCCCTTTTTGCTTATCCACAACTTGAGCTAAAGCAAAAGCAAAAAAACGAAGTAATAAGTTGAACCAAATAGAGACAAATGCAGATGGCTTCTTTAAGTAATGTTACAATGCTATTTATATTTTTTTGTTTTAGCTATTAGACATTTATTAAGCTAATATGATCATTCAATTAATTGAAACATACTTCGGGTGATATAAAAAAGGGAGAACTACATAAATAGTCCCTCACATATTGTAAATGTGAAAATTTAGTCCCTCAGATCGAAAATGATCGATTTTAGTCCTTAATAAATAAAAAAGGATCAATTTAAATCCCTTTTTACTGTTCCGAGCAAATTTTGCCCGGAATGTCTCACACGCACATTACGTGCCCAACTTTTAAAAGGTAAAAAGGCCAAATCACTTATCTGTTAACCAAAATGTAAGAGACAAGGGTTCCCAAAATTCTTCTTCTCCTTCATTCCAACCAAACCCAAAATCTAAGCTTCATCTCCATGGCGGAACCACCAACCTGTAATTGCGGTGCACCGGAGAGAATGAAGACATCGTGGACAACTGAAAATCTAGGAAAGAGGTTCTATGATGGACATGCCAAAGTTATGAGCTTCAGCTGCTTCACACCATCAAAGCATGGTTCAAGGATCCGCTAAGGTCTTTCTCCAATTGGAATTCTTCTCTATCCTTTTGCCAACGGCATGGAGTTTCTTGCTATAGCTTGTCTCGCGTCAACAAAATAGAGCTCTCAGGGAAGAATTTATCTGGAAGTGTTCCAAAGGCTGTTTTCCAGTTGCAACATGTTGAAACCATCAATCTTTCAAATAATCAGTTGTCTGGTTCAATTCCAGGCAATTTGTCTTCTTGTTTGTCGCTTAAACATCTCAATTTAAGCAACAATAACTTTACAGGGCCACTTCCCAAAGGCTCAATTCCGTTTCTCGAGACCTACGATCTATCAAACAATATGCTTTCAGGGGCAATCCCAGAAAACATCAGACTTTTGTCAAGATAAGAGTACTTGATTTTGGTGGGAATGTTTCGGAAGAAATAATTCCAAAGTCCATCACAAATTTGACAAGCCTTCAAGTCTTGACCTTGGCCTCTAACCAATTGGTTGGGGAAATTCCACCAGAATTAGGCCTCATGGAGAATTTGACATGGATGTATTTGGGGTACAACAATTTCTCTGGTGGAATTCCAACAAAATTTGGTGAATTAACCTTTTTACATCATCTGGATCTTGTCAACAGCAATCTCACAGGTGAAATTCCATCATCTTTGGGTAACCTCATCAATCTTCAATACCTCTTTCTCTACCTCAATAAACTCACTGGACCAATTCCCAAATCCATTTTTGGGTTAAAAAGTTTAATACCGCTTGATCTAAGTGATAACTTTTTGTCAGGAGAAATCCCTGAAGATATATTTAAATTGCAGATCTTGGGTTGAGAGGAATCGCAGAAGGAAGATAACGCTTGCAAATGGAGGTTTGCAATCGCAGAAGGAAGATAACGCCTGCAAATGGAGGTTTGCACTCAACATTGCAACTTTAGTCCCTTCCATTTTGGTCAACAGATAAGTGGTTTGGCCTTTTTACCCTTTAAAAGTAAGGCACGTGATGTGCGCGTGAGACATTATGAGCAAAATTTGCTCGGAATAGTGAAAAGGGAGTTAAATTGATCCTTTTTTATTTATTAAGGACTAAAATCAATCATTTTCGATCTGAGGGACTAAATTTTCACATTTGCAATATGTGAGGGACTATTTGTGCAGTTCTCCCTATAAAAAAATATAGTTTTATAATTTGAGTGATTAAAAGTATAAACTTTTACTAGTTAAGTCACAAAAAATTTTCACTATTTGGTTAATTGAGTGAATGGCAGTTGCAGTTAAATAAGTAGTGTAACGATCAAATAATCAAATTCTCAATAATTTAATAACTCTTTTTACGATTTTCTCCGTGGAAAATGATATGAAGTAGCAAGATACTTCATTTCATTTAGTGCTAGATACTTTAGTTGAGATTTTAAAAAAAAAAAAAAAATTAATTCACACTGTAGTTAGTCAAATTTATTCAACAAGCTTCGTTTGAATACCAGAACTTAGGTAGATCTAATTTTCAAAAAATTTAATAACCCAATTTGCGTCGCATTACTTTATGAGATGATGTAATATACAATTTACGTCATTGAATTTTTGAAAACCAAATTTACCCAAGTATAAGTAATGAGTTACACTAGATAATTGTCTTACAATAAAAAACATAAAATACATGACTTTAGAGAAATGTAACACTAGTGTTAAACTCTTCATTGGTGATTGTACTACGAATAAAAAATATAAAGTGAAATAGAAGGTATATCATAAGTTATATCTCTATTACTTATTTAACTAATTCTGTCTAAATAGCTTCAAAATATATCATAAGTTATGAGGATATATCTATCAATTCATCATCAACGATATCACAAATAGGGCCCAATAATCTGACAATAGAGGTATCTGATATTTTGCAAAGTTCAGGAGAGGCGAGTGAAACTGTCAGAAACCTCTGAAATTATCCCTAATTTAATTTATACATAAAAGCAGGTCGGGAAGGATTGATCATCAAATACGACTACTACCACTGCCACTACTTGATAAGTTCAAACCATTTTTCTGCTGGACCCTTGTCCCCAACAAAACACGACATATGATGCAAATTTACGGTCTCCGTTACATGAAATCCAATCTAAACCAGAGAAGTCCCACGACGATTTCAACACAAGAACTTGGAAAAATTAATTGCAGACGGTAAATCATTATTATTGTAAGTACTAAAGGTGTAGTCGATCGAGTTATGCATTGCATGCTCGGTTTCTTGATTCTTCAAGATCATACGCGCCTTTCGCATTCCAAAAGCAAGGTCATTAATCAATGAGTGGTCGCCCAGTGCAAGATGTAATGAAAAAAATAAGAACGAAAACAAAAGCAAAAACGAGAAATAGATTATCTGTATACGTATGTATGTATATATGCATGCATGCGAATTACGATAGGGCAGCGCAAATCGTCGTCTCAATTACAACGCGTTGGATTTGATTTCGGAACAGCGACCAAACAGTGACTTGACACGAGAGAGTAGACTGTTACGCTCTCTCCATGTATTATTGTATGCATCTCAAAGCCCAATTTTGTCGACTTCCTGTATGGATATGTGGTCAAGTTAAGACATCATCATCTTTCGTTTTTTGTCACATTTACGCTCTCAACATATTCTGCATTTTTGTTTTGTTTTGTTTTTTCATGCTATTCCTTTTATCTCTTTCGACAGTACTCAAAGACTTTATTCTCCAGTTCTTGAGGGAAACTACCAATCTCGTCTCAATTTGCTGTTTCCGATAATTTTCTTGACATCATATTATTTATTAATTTGTCCTTAAGGGGTGATTTTGCCGGGGCTTCATAAAGAGCACATAAATAATATGCTGCCGTCAACCATCGCCTAAGCACGAAACACTGCTCTAATTCCATGAGAGAAACAGCGTACAACAAATTGTTCATTTGGATTATGCTGCTATCGTCATCGAAGCCATATGAGAGCAGTCCATCACTCCCGCTCCATCTTTTTCATTGAGCTTTTTAGACAATTGTGGCCTCCTCCCGTCAATTTTCAGAAATTACACTTTATCCACCCCTAGTATTACGATCCGCTTCAATTGAAAAGCATTTAAAATATATGTATGTATATATAATATTATTGCAGAAATGGTTGAAATTTAAGAGGCGAAAAAGAAGAATGAGAGGAATTAAAATTCAGGATTTTTAAGTTTTAAAACCTTAACTCGGACCACTAGATCGATGCCTGCCCAGCAATTGACGAGCATTGATTAGTCTACTGTGAGGTTATTGATTTGTGTCTCAAATCCTCCTCTTTTTTTTTTCATTATTTCTTTCCTCTTGTAAGGTTCAGAATTTTATTTAAATGAGAAAATAATTTAATAAAGAAAAAGAAAAAATGAAATTAATTTTTTCATTTTTTCTGAACGCTCAAATGCACCAAAAAAATATTTTATTAAATTTTATGATAAACTTTTATTATAGCAGCGGTGAAATTTTATGAAAAAACACGGCGACAAAGCATCCAAATTGGTCCGCAAATGCGGCACATTTTTTGCTTGGGGAATAATGGAGACTTTTATTGTCAAAAGCGACCGAGAAAGCTTGCAATAATGACAGAAAAGGTGGGGTCAAATCAAACTCGAAGAGATCAGTCGTTTCTGCCAAAAAAATAAAAAAAAAAGAAAAAAGAAAATTCAAACCTGAAGATAAAATCATGACCTATGGGCCCCGATTATTTTAAAGCAGCAAAAAATTGTAAAATCACGTGCGAAGAAGGCATCGAGACTAGAGCAAATCCATCTCTTTCTTGCCTTTTTAAGGCATTATATTGCGGCTCCCTAGGCCCTAATTCGTCATCGATGACATAATTATCTACAGCCTTTTCGGGCATTTTTCCCACCGCCCGCCCTCCCTCCCTCCACACCTTCTTTCCTTCTCTTTTCTTTCATTCATTCAAGTTCTACTCATATTTTTGGACGGTAAACACCAAACACAATAGTGGGACTTGGCCATTTTGCAGTTGTCTGTTGGAGCATAATCGGTTCGGTAGGCGCCGAATTATCAGTCCAATTCAAAGATGAATTTAGCAAATCAATTTGATACTATACAATTGGTGCACAGTCCATTTGAATTCCAAATATGGTAAGAAAATTATTAATCTCATAAAGAAAGCACTACATGATGATGCTTCGTATATTTTTGTAGTCTTTTTTATGCATAGAAAAATGTATATGCATACCATGCCATCCTAATAGACTTATTGGGTTTGTTTGGATAGAGTATTATTTGAAGTAATTACTGTAACACTTTTTGTGATGTGATGGAAACTTAATTCTATTTGTAAGTTCGCTTAGCTAAAGAAGTATGCTTAATTCTTGTATTGTATCTATACTTGTATAAGTAGCAGCTCCCTCTCACAATAAATCATTTAAAGTATGTTTATATTTATGTAAGTTCATTCAACTAATTATAAATAAACACAAATATACCACCTAAATATCAACATTAATTTTTTCGTTCTATCTTCCAATACAACCTCTTAGGTAAGCTTTTTTTTTTTTTTTTTTTTTTTGAAGGAAGGTAAGCTTTAAATCCACATTAGTATTTACTTTTTTTTTTTTGTTTCTTAATACATACCAAAACCTCTTTTATTTATTTATTTATTTTTTGTAAAAGTGAATAACATTCTCATCATCGACACACACACACATATATGTATATCAAATTTGCATATATATATATATATATATATATATATAAATGTATATATGTATGCATGTATATATATATGTATACGTATATGAAATTTGCCTATGTTTAATATCCCATAATTATATGTATAAAAAAAAAATCCCACAATTGTATTCATTAGAGTTTTACAATAATTATAAATAAACACAAATACACCACATACAATCAACATTAATTTTTTCGTTCTATCTTCCAATAAAACCTCTTAGATAAACTTTACATCCACATTAGTATTTTTTTTTTTTTGGTTTCTTAATACATACTAAAAAACCTCTTTTATTTTATTTTTTTGTCAAAGTGAGTAACATTCTCTTCATTGAGATATGTATAATTTCCTAATATGTATTTCTTTTACTTTTACAAATTTGCGCTCACGATCGCTAACTAATATTCATTACAAATTAACTTTCTACACTGTCGCGGCCACTCCCAGTTAATACCATTTCATAAACCACTGCACCCCCTTTACAGTTTGTTACTGGTCCAAGGGTCTTAACTCAGTGAGTCGGTTCCCTTTTTCCAGACCAGACTGTGATTTTTAATTTTCAAATATTCAAACAGGTGACAAACCTTGTTCAATTCTAATGCTCCTTTTTTTTGGTATAAATCACAAATACCCACATTCGTTTTACCGTTTGTGACTAATTTTGTTTTGATCCGAATAGAGCTCCTTGCAAGAGAAGCCCTTCCAATATTGTTCTTTCCATTCCCATAGGTTTCGAGATCCCTTGTGAGAGAAGCCCTCCCAAAAATGTCCTTTCCATTCCCACAAGTTTCATACTTGAGACCAAATAGTTAAGGGATACAAGCCCTTTCCACGTGCACTGCCAATTCGTTGGTATTCTAATGCTCCTTTAATATCCATCCACATCCTTTTTCCTTTTTTTTCGGTCCAGGGGGAACTAAAGCCTTTGAGGCCCATATGAATGAACTTATCCATCCACTTCATATCAGCATGAGCGAACTTATCCCGTTTTTCCATACTTCCAAATACCCAAAATTAGAAGATTCAAGAAATAAATAGGTATATATAGACATATATATCCCTACCAGGCAACTGGCTTCGTAATACAGTCATGAACTTTTGCTACTTGCAAAAACGTTCGAAAATATTGCAGGGACCAGTACTGTAGCCCATATGTGTAAATGCCCAAAATATGAGCTGGGCATTAGAAAGCACAAGCTACAACAATAATAGCTCGAGAAGAAGAGAAGCTTCCTTGCAAGAAAGAGTCTTAACTTGGTAGCCAATGATGACTTGCTTGCATCTGTGTAAGCATTCTCAAGAATTACTTGTTAGTTGCAAGATCAAGCAAGTCTTCTGGCTAACCTGATAGGCTATCGCCTACTCTCATTGCAAGAAACTTTTCACCCGATTCTTTCAATTTGACCGGCCTCCCAATGTAAGAAACATAGAGGTATGATAGTACGTTCACTTGCACTTATCAAATGAACACACAAACATCTGCTTTTCTTGTATCAGATCAACTATGCAAACTTCCCATGCACATGCGCAGTGCTTAGAGATCTCTTTTATTCAAAGGCATATATCTAAATGTGCACATACAAGATCTCTTTTATGCAGGAACCCAGTTAGTCACAATAGCTTAAGATCGAATTCAAAGACCAAGAAATAAACCAGATGTCCTGCTCCACGTATTAGGAGATATATTTGTGTAAGAATTATCATGGTATAGCAATTCCATCTTGACAAGCTTCAATTGTGCAATCAAGTATAGCCCTGCCTACCATATATTAACAAAATGAAGTATTTTGTACATAGCTTTACCCACGTATCACCAATAAACTTCACAACAGTTTTTTCATCATTGAAGTAAATACAGTCTTACTTCAATCAGGTTTTACGAGTAAGAAATTACATTAAAAGAAAAAGAAATTACAGGCACCATGCAAGTTATGCAGGCAGTGCAAAGCTCGCTTGTGTCCACTGAGGAGGATCCATCACCAAACAGGGATCCGGCTTCTCAAAGTCAGCAACCTACAGAAGAAGACACTAGAATCAAAACCAGACTAACAGGCAAATTCCCGCCAACTGTTTCGATACATGAGTAGCAACTAGGAAGTATAAGCAATTCACCTTCTCTCCGCAACTCGGGCAATAGTGATACTTGTGCCAGAGACAATCCATGGAAGGACAAAGAAAGCAAACTCCAAGCATCATAGGCATCATGCAACCAACAACGGCTGCCAAACTGGGTTTTGATCTGCATTGAACATCAAGAGCAAAATAAATAAATAAAAATACATTTTATATTGCTGTGTATCATGCACAATCCACAGTCGATAGCCAGGACGAGAATCCAATGTAAGAATGATGACAAATATTTGACTAGTATACAGGAAAGGTCTTGAGAAAATTCATAAATGCCCGTATAGAAACAGGACTAGTATCTAGCAGCATTTACAAGCAAATCCCCAATTATGTTTGCAAGGAAAGCAAGCAGAACTAATCCCCAGGGGCACCTACACCCACTTAGAGACAGCGTTAGCTAAGGAAACAGGTCAAAGGATCTTGCGAGGGAGCTGATCCCTCAGGGATCAATCACCTTGGTTACCAGAAAGAATCTAAATCACAACCATCGAATATTCAATACCGAGTCGACAGAAGCAGCTTTGGAGCTCCTAATGTCATATGATTGTTCACCAAAAAAACTCGCTGTTAGAAGTTACAGAGCTCTACTCCCAGCGGCTCACTTTGTTTACTAGTTTAATCCACTAACTTCATTCAAATTCTTTTTTTTTTTTGGAGTCAAAGTAATAAATTGTCGAGTTGTATAACATAGGTAACAATCAATTACATGAACAAAGAATTAAAAAAAAAGAAAAAAGAAAAGAAGAAGCAATCCTTCCCTAGAACAAAGGTAAAGGGGTAAGGGAGAAAAAAAGGAAGGAGATAAATAATTAAAGATGGCGAAGTTACCTGAGGGTTGTGAGACCAGAAGAAGCACAGTGAGGGCAGTTAAAGGGGGCAGGGGTGTCTCTGAAAATAGTCTGCTGAATGGGTATGCCTTTTGGGTCGCCGACGAGGGCGCTGGGTGGGATGGCGCCGGATTGATAAGGGTTTTGGCCAACGTAGTAGGACTGGTTTTGGTGGGGCGGCGGCATAGGGGCCTCGTGGGGGTATTGGTAGGCAGCGTTGTAGGGTATACCGATCGCCGGCTCCTCATTCTTGCTACCCATATGATATGGCCCTCTTTCTTGCTAACGGGACTCTGCCGATCCGACGCGCAAAAGAAATGAAATTATTCCTGGAATTCCGTTCGTCTTCTGCAATTTTTTTCTAATAGAACTGAAGATTGATTTTGATTTCCTTTTCCTTCTCTTTTTGTTTGTGCGGACTGCTGTTGCATTCTATTGTTGACTCGTGACGCGTAATTTGTTGGAGAAAAATCTAAACTGGGGGCCGGCGGCCGGACCAGGAGGGGGATGAGGAGTGTTGATCCGGAAACTAGTCTTCTTTTAGGTGGGCCTTTCCCTTGTGACTCACTCAAAACTCCCAACCAATCTTGGATCCCAAGTCCCATTGCCAGGAGCAGGACTGAGTAAGGAACTAAGGGCCTGTTTGGAACCTGAGTTTTTTGGGAGTTTGTCTAAAATTTTACTGTAGTGCACTGTAGAAGTTTTTAAAAAATTTTTGTAGAAGTTTTTGTAAGGTAAAAAATTTTTTTATAGAAGTTTTTGTAATGTGAAAAATTTTGTAGAAGTTTTGGTAGGGTGAATTTTTTGTTCCTTTTCTTTTTTTCTTTTTCTCTTTCTCTTTCTTTTTCTTTTTCTTTCTTTCATTTTTCTTCTTCTTCTTCTTCTTCTTCTTTTTCTTCTTCCCCTTACCCGTTACCTCTGCCTCCCACCTCCGCTCCTCTGCTAGCACCACCTCTCTTTTTTTTTTTTTCTTTTCTCCTCTCCCCCCCTCCCTCTCCCTCCCCCGCCACCCCTTTCCTCCCCTCTCCTCCACCACCCCCCTCCCACTCCCTTCCCCGTTCCTCCCCCCTCTGCCCGCCACCCCCTTGGACCGCCACCCCTCATACTCCCTCCCCCGCCACCTCCCTATGCACACCATCCCTTTCCTCCCCTCTCTCCCCCACTCCCTCAGCCCCTTCCCCCTCTGCCCTGCAACTCTTCTCCCCCGCCACCCCCTCAGCCCCTTCCCCCTCTGCCCCCGCCACTCCTCTCCCCCCGGACGACTGTGCCTGCAATTAGGATGAGGATAAAGCACGAGGCGCGGATGGAGCTATCAAATGGGGTGAAATTGGAAGGGGCGACGTTGGTTGTTGTGAGGCCCATAAATGCTAGTGGATGTGGTGGTCGCGAAGGAGGGAGTGAGACGGAGGAGCAAAGCGGGGATGTGGGATTGGCGATGGGGGCGTTCAGAGGCGATGGAGTTTATAGAGAGGCTGTTGAGAGGTTGCTCAAATGCAGGTGGTGGGTTCGGTGGGGAGGAAGAAGAAAGAAGGAGAAGAGATTTTTTTTTTTTTTTTTATGTTTTGGATATTTTAAGTGTGTAGATAAAAAACTTTGAGAAGTTTTTTAAGGTTCCTGTAGCAAAAGTTGTTAAAAAACTAGTAGGTAAAAAACTTAGGCAAAAAACTAGCTTCCAAACAAGCCCTAAGGACGCAGCCTATGTGTGTGTATACTTTAGGAAATAAATAAATAATGAAAAAATATAGAATAACAAATTTGTTGCGGTGAAAGAATTAATTACAGAGTATTGGGAGTTTTTATTTTTTTTTAAAATTATAATTAGTAGGAAGACTTGGGGATAAATACAACAATGGTAGATGAGTAAGTAGTTATAGAATTTAAGTGTATAAAATTTTCATTACTAAAAAAGACTCTGGTACGTGCTTTAACCTTTTCTCCCATCATCAAATGGGGGTTTTAGTAGTTACAATACTTGGAGAGTTTGGGGCAATCATTTTGTCAAAATATGTTTAGATTAATTATTGTTAAAAAGTAGTTATAGAAGTTATTTTAGCAATTTGTATCTAGATAGTATGGTAATAAGTGATTTTAAGGAGGATAAGATTGAAAGTTTCTAAAGTGACCCCAAATCCCCACCTCTTCCTTCACAATAGTTCATAGTACTACAGTACTAGTTAGCTGTCGCAGCTAAGCTAGTTTCCGAATTCTGAGCACCAAAAATTGTCCAGATTTGTGTGCAAACCGTGAAGCATGTCTCTGATCAGCAGCCTGTCCCTGCATGGCATTAAGTAAAACTTTCACTTTCTCAATTTCAAGATATGTTTAGATCTATGTTTTTAGATTCGAACCCGATATTAACTCGGCCCATCTCAAGAGTTAGGGATGATCAAATTCGATCGGAATTGAATCGGACGACGTCATAAATATGTCATATATATATTTTCATACATTTTTTGTAATGAAATTAAGAATGTATATGTAAATAGCTCTAAGTCCTTGGGTTGGAGTTCATAAGATAGTTAAATCTAGAATGATATTAATTACTTATGCGTAAATGAAAATAATGCAAAACCTAAAGCTGCAAATGAAAACAATAGAAGAAATTTATGTGTAGTTGCAATTATTCAAAACATTTTGGGGTCAAAATGCAATATGTAAAAAGTTCTGTTTTAAAATGGAAATCCCTATCATTTCTCCTTCCCCTCCGTCAATAGCTTTGCCGTGCATTCTTTGGCATTCCACACTTTCGGCTCCAGTTGCGTACGTCTTCCTTTATTAATTTTTTTTTCTTTTTCCAATATTTTGTTTTGCTTCATTTTTCAAGTCATCACCAATCTTCTCCTATCAAGTCATCCAGTTGCGTATTCCACACAAGTTTTTTACGCTTTGTAATCCAGCAGTTCCCTTCCCTTCCCTTCCCTTCCCTCGTCATCATGCGCGTGGCCTTTGCCCGCTCTTGGTTCTCTTGTACTACCAGTATGTTTCAGGGACCACTGACTGACTCAGTTGCAATGATGCAGAGCATTACGTGTCGCCAGGCCGCGCTTTACCTACGGTAGGTACGATGGACGGTGCCTACAATAGACAGATCCCGGGCACAACCTAAACGTTTGAGGATTCGAGAGTGGGAGCTTGGCTTTTCAATTGCAATCAGAAGGAGTGCAGTCAGAGAGAGAAGAAAACAATTACTAATAGTAGTATGCTGTAAAATGAAAATGTAATTATGAATGAGGAGGAGGAGGAGGAGGAGGAGGAGGAGAAGGAAGAATCAGAATCAGAATCAGAATCAGAATCAGAATCAGGAGTGAGTCGGACTCGGAAGCATGCATGCAGCAACAGTCGAAGGAGGGAGAAAGAGGGAGTCAAGTGCTGAAGCGTCCTGCCATACCCTCCTCAGTTGCGCTTCTTTGTTCTTTCTCTGCATTTAGTAGCCGTTTTTTACTATTCTTGAAAGCTACAGCCCTCCGTCACAGACCCGGTCCACATCTCACAAACATATGAATTGTCCAATGCATTCTGCCTGTTGAGCTTTATTAGTAAGTAGCACTACTTACTTAATACCGCCACCTTTTCTCTTGGGGCAATTTTAGGCCTGTGCCAGCGAAAAACTTATATGCAGCCCAAGCCTTTGTCATTTCCAGCATTGCCCAAAGTTTCATAGGAGAGAAGCACAAAAAATATTTATGGAAGAACCAACTGGACTTGTAAAAATTTTTTTTTTTTTTTTTTGGTTGCAATTTGCCTGACCAAAAGTGTATATTTGATCAGTCAATATGGAAAATGGAATGGAAGTAATTCGAGAAATTAGTTAATACCACGTGCTATGATGCAAGTTGGGTTAAAAAAAATATGTTTATGATGCAAGCGAAATATTATTTGAGATATTTGTGGTATCCAAACACGATGCATTTTCACACGGATCACATCTCCCAGTCCCCGGACAACTAGACCTTTTAACTTTTAAGAGCAAAATCTCCGGTCGCTTTGTCTTATGGAGTATATTTTATAGTACTACGAAACATACAAAGGAACCAAGTATGAGAGGAAAAATAAGCAAACAAATAATAATAATATAAAAGCGATGAAATCAGAGAACATAGTAATGCTCCTAAAATCTGGGTATGGAAATTGATTATAGAGAATAATCAAGATCAGCAAAACCTACTCCTGGGATGATTATAGATTTCAACATTTTTTTTTTTGTTATTAAAAAAAATTTTATAATCATAATACAAAAACAACCGAGAACATTACAAAAATTGATTATTCAAGATCAGAATGTAAAATCAGTTAAAATAATTAACCCTTAGCGAATGGAAAGATAAAAAGCAAAATCATTCACGCGGGCGTATTCTCTAAATTTCTCAATTTCGCGTGACCGACGGAGGCAATTTGAAGCTGGCTTACCACCACCGCCATGTAGTAATTGACGCCAAAAGAATACAGTACTAGTAGTGTCCAAAACCAGGCATGAAATGAAAGAATTGTACGCGCGAGTCTGACTTCGAATGTGAAAGTTTATTGAATTGTTTTATCATCTTAAACAGAAAAGAGAATAAAATACTAGCAGTATCAACCTTTACGGGCCTGAAATAAGGTGATAAAAAAGAAAAAAAAAATCTTGTACAAGTATCCAGGCCGAAAGGCATAAGAATCTGCCTCCCTCTTCCCTCCCACCTGCAGCCAACATCCGAAAGGCATCGTCCAATTTCCTCTAAGATTTCCCACCCAACATCTGCAGCACATCTTTAGGTTTTGTGTTGTTTTTTTGGAACAGTAATGACAGAATATTAGCAGCGGGGGTGAGATGTATGGGCCAACTCCAACCAAAGTCCCCGTCGAAAAGGATGGCAGGCCGCTCCACCCTTTGCGATTTCCACCCTTGCCCTTGCCCTTGCCCTTGCCCTTGCCCTTGCCCCGCCCCAGAAAAATAATATATATATATATATATATATGTGTATATTTAAAAAAAAAAAACGAAGGCAGATCAAGTGCGGTCGTGGTAAATTATCTCTTCCTTGAAACTCGAAAGAAAGACCCGGCATTCTTTTCGGTAATCGCAATTTCATCGGTTCTCAAACATTCGTTCCTCTGCCCTTCTTTCATCTTCTGTTACGTGTTTGTGTGTATGTATGTGTGTATATATATATATATATATATATATATCTCTGACGACGCCAAATATGAAATACCAGTTGCAAACTCGAACTGCAAATACAACATTTAAAAAAAGAAAAGAAAAAGAAGACAAGTATGTATCAAAATCTCAAAAAGAAAAAGAAAAAAGAGGAGAGTAGCACCAGTGTCATTTGTGCCGCGACTGAGTGAGTTGTTTGTGCTACAGGTATGCATGACACACAGTCAAGCATATCAAAAGCTATCTATATCTATATAAATTTGAGAAGAGATTTTCAGGAACAAGCCTCTACAACCCTTCCCACTCTCAACTCTATTTTCCTAGCATTTTACATTTATCTTATTTCGTAAAAAATATCATGGGCCCATTACATCCCCACGTTTCCCTCAAATAAGAAGTTAATTCCAACTAAAACTCCCACGTTCTCTCAAACAAAAATGTAACTTCCACTTACATTAAAACTCTAACACTCCCACGTTCCCTCAAACAAAAAAATAACTTCCACTTACATTAAAACTCTTCCCACTTACAATATAGTTGGTACTTGGCCCCTGATCCAACGGAATTGAGGATTGCACCTGATTTCTTCCCAACTGCCACGGAATATACTTGGTACTACTTTTGGGAATTACTACTTTTGGGAATTACTCTTACAATTTCACTCCACACCCACATTTCCATTTCAATTAAAAACCCTTTCAATCAACTTCCTTCTCGAACCTCTCTAATTAGCTTCACAATAGAACATGGCCGTTTACAGGCATGTCATCAACACCTGAATTTCAAACTCGCAAGATTGCAACGGAGGAAACATCTGCTAATGAAACGAAAAGGACGCCACCACGGTCCCGCACAAGAATTGGAACAGTTCCAACAACTTTGCGCCGAGGAAAGAGAAATCTCACATCAACTACGATGGATAAAATCTCGACTACATCAACTCAAACGCCGCGCCAATCAAATTAAAAGTTTCGGTACTATTTATTCATTTAATATTGATATTCTTTTAATATTGAAAACCTGATCATATCATGAGTTGTGCTCATGATGTGACTTATGTAGTCTTTACCCCAAACTCTTAATATGGTAACATATTGTAGTACCATCAATTTTGATCACGAAAAATAATACTACTATTAATTATGAGTTGTGATCTGTGGAGTTTCTTCGTTACTTTGAAATAAGATGTTCAGAAGGTTGACATTAAGAGATTACTACTAGCGGGTAGGTTCGTTTTTTGTGTTTTGGGTTTTTTTTTTTGGCAGATTTTGTGTCTTACTGCATTACATGTCCTTGGGCTGTTCAAATCGGGATAAAATCATGCCGTGTCCAAACTCTCTCCGGATAAAATCTTACATATATATATATTTTAAAAAAATTTTGAACTCTGGAAAAAATCCTATATTTCTTAAGCATCAAATAAAATGAATCCCCCAACATACTCGAACCTTAGTTATATATTTAGTCGCAAAATTGTCTCAACAGCTTGTGTGTGTGTTGTAGTCGATGGATCCTAGGAATGAGGTTCTAAAAAAAATTAAAATTCATGTCACATCTTGATTCTGCTATGCATGGGCACAATCCAGAATTAGATGGTTTCCATTGTTTATAAGAATCAAGTTAGAAGTTTCGCCACTATTTATTCTTTAAATATTGGTATTTTCATTATACTTACAATTATTAATAATATTTCTAATATTATAATATTATTATTGTTTTCATTGTTTATAAGAATCAAGCCGGTATTATCTATTCTTTATATATTGCCATTTTCATTATAATTGCAATTATTAATAATATTCCCAATATTATAATATTATTGCTGTTTCCATTGTTTATAAGAATCAAGTTAGAAGTTACGGTACTTATTCTTAAAATATTGGTGTTTCCATTGTTATTTCAATTATTAATAATATTTCCAATATTATATTATTATTGTTGTTTTCATTGTTTGTAAGAATCAAGTTAGAAATTTAGGTCTTATGTATTCTTTAAAATTTGGGAATATTATTGGGATTATTATTGTACTTCTAAGTATTAATAACATTCCGAATATTATAATATTATTGTTGTTTTCATTGTTTATAAGAATGTGGAAATAGTACCAATTGTTTATAAACACTTTAATAAATGCCACCGCAAGCTCCCCAATGGCTTTGTTAATATTTTACATGTTAACAAATAGTACTAAAAGCTATTATTGCAGTGGTCAATCCTAATGAATAGGATCACTACAATCTTATCTAATATCAAAGGTTAACATAAATATATTGTCATTTTTACTACCAAAATTGACAATTTGTTTGAGGCAATAATTAACATAATAAAAAATATATTTTACTATTCTAAATGTTTAATTACATATCATAAAAAATATAGTGACTCAAAACTCATATGGTCGAAATCATGCTTCACATTTCACATCGAGTTCACCCACTAAATAATGTCTCAAACATAAAATATTATCAACTACTATCATAAACATTACCAAATTAAGGATAGATTTTCTCAAATCTTACTATTAAATACACATATTACCATTCATTAATTAAAAAATAATATTTTATAATAATATTTTATAGTAAAATATTTTAAATTCTTCCATAGATTGTAATTTTTTTTTTATAATGTAAGCACCGTGCGTAGCACGGGTATTCACACTAGTTAGTATAATTATTGGCTTTGACGACTCTCTCTCTCTCTCTCTCTCTCTCTCACTCACTTACAAGTTACAAGGAATCTTTTGTCTATATAGATATAGATATAATCAATATCATATTTCGTTTACTTTTAACATCAATATCAATAAATAAATAAAAATAGGAGAAGGTTTTCGACCAACACATTTTTCTTTTTCCTACATGAAAATGTAAAATCAGTGGACCTTATCTGCCTACACTAGTACATGCAGGTCTTGCCTCCTCCTCCTCCTCCATCTTTCTCTCTTTATCTAATCATCTGCGTCCAGCCCCAACCAATTCTTCTTGTTTGGATAACTCATCTTGTATTTGCCCCCCAAAAAATAAAAATAAAATTATCGGTATCATAAACGCTTATAATTTTATCTTCCTAATCGGCTTAATTAAATAGGTCCCATCTAGTTTCTGGGGCAGTAGAATAATGTGTTTTGATCGAGGGAAGAAAGCATCAATAATTAGTAATTTTTCCAAAAAAAAAAAAAAAAAGAAATGATGGTGAGGAGGTGTGGTCGCGTGGCGCGGCACAGCGCGTAAAATGGATAAAATGTGTGGTGCAGGACCCCAAAAAAAATTTAAAAAAAAGGACGGGAAAGTGGGCTATGGTTTTTGGAGGGGGTTCGCACTTACAGAGGAGACGTGGGGTGGGACAGCCTGTTGAGGGAGGAGTACCTGATTCGCTTTTGAAAGATTCCCCCACGCGCATTCGCATTTTGAGTCCTCCATTCCCAGCCCAATAAAGACTGACCCTCCGATTCCTTCGTTCCGGTGCTCCGGAAAAGGAGGTCGTCCTCTTGCATACTTGATACTCCTATCCCATCTCTACCTCTCTCTCTCTTTACTGCCTGCTACTCACTGCCATTTCCAACCTGGACTGTTCTGTTTCTTCTTCTCCAGTCCACCTTCTTCGGCTTAGTTATATAACCTCAGGGCTCGCTTGTCTGAGTTCATTCTTTGCTAAATCAAACCTCGCTTGTCAGTCAATTGCCACTCTTGATCGCCAATAGTACGTATGGTCAATTGGTTTAATTAGGGGGTAGCAGCAATAGTGTCTATATAGTGAAGGGCAATCGGGCAAACATGACAGCTCCAAACAAGGGAACGATCACTGCATCCATTGAGAGATCCCTTCGAAATTGTTCTTTAAACCATCACCAAAGCAGCAGCAGCGACACTGCTAGTGCAGGCATCATAGGAGGCCCAGCAGGGTTTGTGGCTGCTGGCGGGTCCTCGACGTCAGATTCCACCATAAATCTTGATTTCCCGGACAACGCGTTAGAGCTCCATTCTGATATCCGGCTGCCTTACTATTGGGAGCAATGCCTCGATTTAAAGGTAACACCAACGACCATTCATGATTCATCATCAGTCCTATCATTGTTCACGTACCATGTCGTCGTCCTTTTCTTCCTTAATAGTTGGTTCCACATTAATTGCATAAAATTCTTTTAACAGATCTTGCACTTACTAATGAGTATGCTATAAGTCTGTTACATGGTACCTCCTACCACTCTTGTTACCCTCCCTCTTAAATGGTCTTATATTTATTGTCTCATTGTTCATTCATTCATCGGCCCAGGGCCTTTTTTTTTTTTTGTTTTTTTTGTTTTTCCTCTCTCTCTCTCTCTCCCTTTTTACTTGGCAAACTGGGATGCCAAGGCCAAAACTTTGGAAATGGGCATAAAGCTTTTCTTTCTCCTTACATCTTATAAACAACAGATAAAAATTACTCTAGCAGGTATTCAGCATTTTTTTTTGGTTGTACTGTTTACTTTGATGGGGGGGGGGGGGATTTTGTTTTGATATATAGGACAGGATAACAAAATGTAAGTAAGTGTGTGTTGCATTTTCCTTGCTTTTCGGGTTGTCTGCTGTTGATTAATTCTATCATGCATTTTGTGGTCATTTGTTTAATTAATTTTTTGTTGAATCTTGGATGGGGTTTGTAATGTAGAGTGGGGAGGTGTACTATATTAACTGGAGGACAGGGATGAAATCACAAGAGGATCCAAGGACAAATCCAGAAATGCAGCATGTGAGGAATGGGGGTTTAGGTTTATCATGGTCAGAGGAGGAGGAGGATGAGGATGATAGCTGGTGCGAGAGCGAAGGGTCGTCCACGGAGGAGTCGTCTCCTTCAACTTCTTCTAGACAGCAGCAATGCCGCCGCCGCTACTCCAATTCCAATTCCAATTCCAATTCTTCTCCTTCTGGTGCTACTCCCCGTCATCGTCATCGTCATCTTCATCTCACTGCTGAGACCAACATCCACCACGACAAACCCCAAGTACTGGTGGTAGCTGGTTGCAAGAGCTGTTTCATGTACTTCATGCTCCCAAAACAGGTTCAAGATTGCCCCAAGTGTTTTGGTCAACTTCTCCATTTTGATCGATCCGAAGATGCATCTCCATGAGCCCACACCCCACCACCCCTTCCCCCCCACCCCCCCGCGCCGGGGGGCCTTTTTCGTTTCTTTTTTCTTTTTATATATTTTGTTTTTGTTCCCAAATGCTATTTATCAACGCCGTTCTCATTTTCTGGAATTTGGACCCTCCTCCTCTTTTTTTTTTTTTTTTTGGGTTGGAGTAGTAGGGCTAAGCAGAAATTTATTTATTTATTTTTTTTTTAAAAAAAAAGCAGCAGAACTCAACTTTTCTCATGTTCTTTTACTAATAAATGGTCGTCCTTTTTTTTTCTTTTCCCCTTTTATCCTTATTGTAATTCTGGATCCCACATCAGTCTCGCTGGCCATCAGGTCAACTGCTTACTGTTATAGCAGTATTCATAAGTATAAAAAGAAAGGCTGATTATGATCTGCAGTAGTGAGGGAGACGTAATTGTTGTTTTCATTTCCATTTGTCCCAACAATTTAATTGGTATTTCAGGATCAAATGAGAATGCTTTGGTGCTGCCCGCCCCTTGTCTAGTTGTCTGTTTTTTTGCTCCTCCTTTTTTACTGACTGCATATATTTCCGTTGACCCATATGTGGTGGTACGGTACCAAAGTGCTAACTTCGATTGGATCTATAGGCTCAAACGTTTTCGCGCGATAATACTACTACTAACGTAGTCGCATAAAGCTCGTCATTGAGTTTTGGAAACAAGTGGCTGCTGCTGCTTATTTTATCTTGGTAGAGGTGTTTAGTAGTAGTAGTAGTAGTAGTACTGCTGTATTTCAGGTTTGCTCATACGATGGTGAGTGAAGTGGCTTCTTGAAAATGAAAGGAAGAAAATATGACCAACTTGTGAAACGTATGACAAGACTGATGCCTGCCTCTTTCTAATTTTCCCATCTTGTTTGCCTAGTAATTTTTTACTGCCAATCTCGCAACGAATGACTACTATAATCGTGTCATGCCACCTATAAAGCTTGACTTTTCTATTTATCTTCGCCCTTAATTAAAGTTTACAAGAGTGCGTGCAGTCACCGTGCGTTTAGTAGCGTTTCTGATTTTATCTGTGGTTTGTTCATTTGGATATCCGTTGTTGTTCTTCATTTGGATGGATTAATCCCTTCTACCTACGTAACGTAAGAAACAAAGCGCACGCACGCACGCACTCAATAGGCATATTTGGATTAATCCTTTCCTTGCAACCACACCTTATTACGTAGTATTTTAGAGAGAAAAAGGTAAAACAAAAAACACAAGGACGCTGTTTTGGTGCAGCAAGCCAAAAAAAAAGGAAGCAGCAGCAAATGCCGTTTACTCCAATAAAAAGGCAAGGGGCATTCATTCATTAGGGATTAGGGAAGAATCCATATGGTAATGGCAGTAGTTTATTTGTGAATGGGATCCTCTTGTTTGCCCAGTGAAAAGGGTAGAAATTAGAATCCCGTACAGAGAATGTAAATTTGAAGCTCACAAGGGAAGAGAGAATTGGTGGTCCACCGCTCCAACACATGCGTGAGCTGTTTAATTGTTGGAGAACGGAGAGAGGGAATTCATTGGACGAAAGCAAGCTAGGTTAATAATAATAAGCAGCAGGAGCAGGAGCAGGAGCAGCAGCAGCAGCAGGAGGAGAGCGTGAGAGAGATTTGACAATGGGGAGGAGGACAAAACAAAATTTTAAAGGAAGCTCAGCTTTCTTTCAGTTCGCACGGCAGATGATCAAAAGGAATCTAAGCAGAAAGGACCTAAGAGTAGAACTGTTGAACTGAGCACCATAGAAAGGGATAGATGGAGCCAGAAAGAAAGAGAGAGACTCTCAGAAAAATACAGAGAGCTGTCGTCGATCCATAGCGTTGTGGTACCAATTGGAAAACACAGTGAGTGAAGTCCTTCTCATCTATGTTTCCTGCTTGTTTCTTTTTATGTTTCTTTATCAGCACTAAAATAAAATAATTTCTCTCGCGGATAAAATATAACTTCTAATACGGGACAGACAGGATACTGTTATGTGAATTATGAAATGAAACCCGTCCAGGATATAGACTAACTGCATGCTCCTGCCTCATTTGTGTATACGTACGTATTTAGCAGTTGAGCTTCCCACCATTTTGATCTCTTTATTCTCTTTCCGTTCGACGAATGGTTCCGAGCAGGGAATCTGCCATCGTCCCCCCCCCCCCCCCCCCCCCCCCTTTTTTTTTACCCTCTTTGTTTCTATCTTCCCGTCAGCATCTTCGATCGTGACACTTAACAGCTATTCTTGTCCCACAGCTGCAAATTCGATGAGACTGTGGCCTTTTTATTCTATTTTAATTTGTTTGCCTCTTTTATTACAGCTTCTTCATTCATGCTCGTCTGGAGCAAATTAGCAGACAATCAAGAATTCAAAGAAATTCATCAACGACATATATTGTGACTCCTCAAATCTCATTCCTTTGCTACAGTAGCGTTTTCGTCAATTTGCCGCACAATCACTGACGCGTTCTTCTCCTTTTTAAATACTACTACTGATTGAATGTGAACCTTGAAAAATTCAATCATAGACGACAACACAAAGAAAGGGAGTTGAATTTTTTCAAGGGCAGAGGTGAGCGTGAAAATCTGTACGTAATGATTTGCCGATGCAATCGCATGTATTGGTTGGTCGATCCTCCTGTGTTATTTCTACTCTTACTCTGACCAACCTATCTAGAGAAGGAGGACCCAACTGAATGAACTGATTAAGGAGAAGTAGAAGGAAGTGATTCCTCCCTCTGGATCAAGAGGAGCGCATGACCGCACACCTTTTAGATTATTCCTTCTAAAAGGGGTATACATTATTTCCTCCCGTACTCCTACTACACATTTTCTAGATCAAAGGGGCGTGCACTGATGCGACTGCCAAAAACCAGATCCGAGTTGGGCTGTAGCGAGCCGAGCTGAGCAGGCGCAACCGACCTGAGAGAGGAGGCCGAGCTAGCGTACCTACAAGGGAAGATCAAGTGCGGGACTGATGTCCCCGGAATATCTCCGACGATCAAGTCAGTGAGCTTATACTCGGAGCAATAGTCTAGAATACTTGTGTTTGCGTACCTTGTATAGTCCTTACGCTGATTATATATAGAGCAGAATGGGTTGCAGTTTCCTTATTGGAGTCAGCGTCCCCTTAGGGTTCGGAGTCTTCTTAGGGTTTCGTGCGGCGGCTCCTACAAGTTCGGAGACGGCGGCCCATAGGCCCATCTCAAGAATCGATAAGTAAGGCCGAGCTGGCCTCCATATGCCGAGCTTGCGCCTGCGAGTTGCGAGGTCTCACAGCCGACCTGGCGAGCAAGACCTGCCGAGCTGACACGTGGCACGCGCAGGTTCACCCCACTACACTAGCCCCCTTGAGTCTAGAGTCACTGATGAGCCATGTGGGTCTGGACCAAACTTCGAAGCGTCACGTCGGCTTCGTGCGGGACCCACAATCCCACGACCACGTATCTCCTCCGAAAAACTGCCACGTCCGCCGTCGTAACCGTCACTTCAAGGGTCACGTCCTTCATGATGGCGGTTTGTCAGCTCACGCGTCTTCCAAGGTAACTGCTCCTTTGCAATAAATCCGAATTTATTCCTCGGGACTCTCCGGCTTCCCGCCCAGGGAGCCTATAAATAGGCCCCACCAAACGTCACTTTCAAGCCTTCCTTTTCATTTTCTCTTCTCCTCCAGTCTTCCTCAGCTCGCTCCGCACTCCGTGAGGTCGTCCGAGAGTAGGATTACCTTCTAAGCACACTTCAGCTCTTCTCCTCTATCCGCCAGTAAGTCCTCTCCTTCCTTTTATGTCGTCTTCCTCCGCACACTCAGACCTTACTAGCTCAGTACCTAGGCGTAGGATTACCCGACCTGCATTCATAGAAATACCTTCCTCCAGCCCCTCTTCTTCCAGCTCGTCTGACTCTGAATATCTCGCTCCCCCAGCCCCACCTCTTGCTACAGCCATGGACCAACCTGGCCCATCTGCTCAGCCCGGGGCTGGAGCTGCTGTCCCAGGGATCCCTCTGGAGGTAGCCCCAGCTCGCTCTAGGGTAGGACCCCCTAGGGGGCCAGACATCGACTTTGGAGAAGTCGAAATTATTCCCCCCCTTCTCGACCAGGGGGACGTAGATGAGCTAGTGGGGAGGTATGACATCCTTCCCCAGTTCGAGGCTAGGGCAGCCCGGCCAGGGGAGTACGCCTGCCTACCTCCCCCCGGGTTTGTAGCGATTTACAGGGATCAGCTCGTGGCTGGCCTTCGCCTTCCTATTCCCCAATTCCTTTACGACATCCTGACCTTTTGGGGCATTCGAATCACCCAGGTCGTTCCCAACGCCATTCGGTCCATCCTCGGCTTCTTTATTTTATGCCGAGCTCTTGAAATCCCTTATTCCCTGAACTTATTTAGGTCCTTCTTTCAGATGAAGGTAAGTGGCCCAGTTCACGGTTGGTTCTACTTTGCTCGCAGGAGCGGAGGGGAACTTCCTACCCGCGAACTGTTCACTCATATGCCTTCTTCCATCAAGGGCTGGAAAGCCTACTTCTTTTTTGTGAAGAATACTGGGTTTCCTCCCCTAACCTGGAGAGAGAATACCCAAGTAACCGATCCAATCCCTTCTCCTCTGCCCGAGGCCGAGCTAGACCGCTTGGTCAGCTCGGAAGCTCAACTGAAGGTGAAGGAATTTAACAATGCCCAGCTCTGGTCGGCGGGGCTAATCCGAGCAAAGGTGAACGACCCTGCCCCCGATCTCCGACCTATCACCCCCGAGGAGCTGACAGCTTGTAATTTTCTCGACCTGCTCCTTTCCAGGAGTCCTCATCATCCTGACTGACTAAGTGTTTCTGTCCCGCAGTGAAGAGGTTTTCCCAGCTGCTGAACATTGGCGGAATTGGCAGTGCGAGCACGCCAACTCCTGCGCCTTCCACAGCGCCGAGCAGCACGGTGCCTCTACCCCCACCTGTGTCCACTCCCCAGATTGCCGCTCAGTCCTCACTGGGGGAGGGATCAAAGAAGAAAAGAAAGAAGTCCACGGCCAAGAAGGCCAGGACAGAGGCGGCTTCCCCACAGTCCCAGGAGGAGCCCTCAGCTGCCATTGCTTCTCATTATGGGGTGAGCTCCGCCGAGCAGCAGGCTTCGTCACAATCTCCCCCTGCTATGTGGCGCATGAGGAACGTGATTCCCCTGAAGCCCCCTACCGAGCTGGGCTCACACCCGCACCCCCACCATTTCTGCCCGAAGTGGGGGTTGTCAGTGAACGACCGAGCTCAGTTCCCTGAGGTGGCGAAGGAGCTCGTCAAAGGCGCGGTACTCCCCCGTGATCACCACTTCATCCAACTCGCCTCCAACGCTGAGCTGTTAGAGCACTTCTACCTCAGCACCACGCAGGTAACCTCTTAACCAACACTCTCTGACATCCTTTCGAGTTTTGCTGCCTACTTATCAGTAACTAATATGCAGCTCAACGTGGCGGGGGCCGAGCTGGCCCAGCGATATGAGAACATGGGGGTCAACCTGTCCCAGGTCGATGCTGCCAAAGAGAAGTTGTCGAGCCAGCTCGAAGCTGCAGAGTCCGAGCTGGAGACCCTGAAGAAGCAACTCGCAGATGCCAACTGCTCCTGCGAACTGGAAAAAAAGAGGGCGGCCGAACTGGCTGCGACTTTGGAGGTAGAGCAGAAAAAATCGGCCGAGCTGGTGGAGGCGGCAAGGGAAGAAGGGCGCCAGCTAGGCGTCAAAGAGTTCAAGAAGTCTGAGGTCTTCATGAACAACCTGGCCCTCCTCAATGGCCCTGTCCTGCAGCTCGGCTACACAAAAGCCTTGATGGACGTGGAGTCCCTGAAGCTGCCAGGCTTTGACCTGAGCAAATGGCCTGACTTCAACCCCCAATCTACCAACCAAATTGACAGGCTTGTCACAGGTTACTCCAATGGGCGCGACCTGGCTGCCCTGATTGCGGATCCTAATCTTCCTGCCCTCTCCCCAGAGCCAGAGCAAGAGCAACAAGGGGAGAGCTAAGCTGATAGGACTTAGACTAGCCTTGTAGGATGTTAGGCTAGAGTAGGGTCCGAGCTGTCCAGCTCGGTTTTGTATGGCCCCCTACCTGTACATGCTTTTTGATTTGGAATATATGCGGCCTTTTCCTTTCCCAACACTTGTAAAAATTTCTATTTCATTTCAAAGCTTTGAATACATTCATAATTCCCAATGCCGAACTACTAAAATAAAAGCAGACCTGTCCAGCCGACCATTTTTAGCTCGGGCAGGATTCTTAAAGAAAAAGCCTTAAATTCGAGTTGTGCCACGTGCGTGGGACTTCGCTTCCATCCAGACGAGCTAGTTTGCAATAGCCTGCTCGGCCAACTTCCCTTACTTCGTACGGGCCTTCCCAGTTCGGGTCTAACTTGCCTGTGCCCACAGCTCGGCTGACTGAATTTCTGCGTACTACCAGGTCCCCTGGTTTAAAAGAAAGATGCCTTACCCTGGCATTGTAATAGCGTGCAACCTGGCCTTTATACTTTGCCATCCTTATAGCCGCTTCTTCTCTTCGATGCTCGAGTAAGTCTAGATCGAGTCGCATCTCTTCCTCATTGCTTTGGGCCACGAAGTGCTGTACCCTGGCCGAAGGCATCCCAATTTCCGCAGGGATTACTGCTTCCACCCCATATGTTAGGACAAACGGAGTTTCCTGTGTGGCCGTCCGAGGCGTAGTCCGGTAAGCCCATAGTATGGTGGGCAGCTCGTCCAGCCAACCCGTCCGGGCTGATTCGATCCTTGTCTTTAAGCCGTGCAGGATGGTCCGGTTCACATTCTCGACCTGCCCATTGGCTTGGGGGTGCCCTACTGAGGTGAAGTGCTGCTGGATACCGAGCTCAGTGCACCACTCCTGAAGCGAATGATCTGCGAACTGCCGGCCATTATCCGAAACGAGAACCCTGGGAATGCCAAATCGGCAGACTACGTTCCTCCAGAGGAACTTATGTATCGACCTACAACTGATCGTGCTAAGTGGCTCAGCCTCTATCCACTTGGTGAAGTAATCAATCGCCACCACCAAGTACTCATGGCCACCGGGAGCTCGGGGAAAAGGTCCTAGCAAGTCGATTCCCCACTGGAAGAACGGCCACGGGCTATGAAGAGGGACCATTTCCCGAGTTGGGGCATGATGAACTGGAGCATGTAGCTGACAAGACTTACATCGAGCTACCAGCTCGGTCGAGTCCCTGAAGATGGTGGGCCAATAGTACCCGGCCAGCATTCCCTTCTTGGCCAATACCCTAGAGCCAACGTGATTGCCACAGATGCCCTCATGCAACTCGCGCAAGACATAGCTCCCCTCCTCAGGTGTCATACACCTCAGCCAGGGCTGCAAGTAGGACTTCCTATACAGGATTCCCTGCACAAGCGTGTACCTCTGCGACTTAAGGAGGATTTTGCGGGCCTCTGTCCTGCTCGGGGGGAGCTCCCCATGCGCCAAGTATCGAACAATGGGGTCCATCCAGGAGCTCACCACCTGGATGACCGCAGTACTGACCTGGTCATATGCCCGATTCCTGACGACCTCCACAACTATCTCCCGACCTAGGGTGCCAACCGAGGTGGAGGCCAGTTTGGACAGGGCATCAGCTCTCTTGTTCAGACTCCGCGGGATCTGTTCTAGCACAAACTGCTCAAACAGGCCCTTCAGCTCATGTGTCTTGGCCACGTATTTTCTCAGCGTCCCCTCTTTGACCTCGTAGCTTCCCCCTACCTGGTTAACTATCAGCTGCGAGTCGCTATAGACTTTCAACGAACCGGCCCCTAACTTCCGAGCCATCTCCATTCCTGCAATTAGAGATTCGTACTCAGATTCATTATTAGATGCTCTGAAATCAAACCTTAACGCGTAAGGCAGCTCCTCTCCCGTAGGGCTGATTAGGAGAAGCCCTGCTCCGCATCCTTCTTTGCTGGACGCGCCATCCACATACAGCGTCCACGTGGGCTTTGTTTGCTCCGCTGTTTTCCTAGCCTCCCCGTCTTGGACTGCTGTCCCGACCAGTTCGGCCTTGGCAGTTTCTTCGGGATATGCGACCTCAGCTGCGTCTCCGACCTGTTGGACCTCCGCTGCGTCTACGGCCTGCCTGGCCTCTGCAGCCTCTCGGGTCGGTCTGGTCTCCCCAGCTTCTCTGGCCGATCCGCCCTCTGCTACCTGACTGGCCTGCGTGACCTCAGCAGCGTCTCTGGTCCGTGGGACCTCGGCTGCCTCTCTGATCTGTACGGCCTTGGCAGTCTCCGGGGTCTGTATGGCTCTGACGGCGCGCGCGTCCTCAACCTTCTTATGCGGTCTGGCCTGGTCTGTCTCCCCTCCAGTCGACCCAAAAGAGATGCCATCTGCTATGAAATCTGCTAGCGCTTGAGCTTTGATGGCCGTCCTGGGCTGATACCCCAGGTCATACTCAGACAATTCCACCGCCCATTTTACCATTCGACCTGAAGACTCCGGTTTGGACAAGATCTGCTTCAGGGGCTGGTCCGTTATGACTACCACGGGATGAGCTTGGAAATAAGTCCTCAGCTTCCGAGCTGCGTGAACTAGCGCCAAGACATATCGCTCTATCGCCGAGTACCGGGATTCGGCCCCCTGCAGGGCGCGACTGACATAATACACTGGCTTCTGTAACTTGTCCTCCTCTCGCACCAGCACTGCGCTTACAGCCCCCTCTCCCGCAGCTAGGTAGATGAACAAGGTCTCCCCCACCTCAGGAGAGGTCAGAGCTGGCAACCTAACGAGATGTTCCTTAAGCTCGTCAAACGCCTTCTGGCACTCCGGGTTCCACTCGAACTGCCGACCTCCTTTCAGGGCCTTAAAGAAAGGTGACCCCCGAACTGCCGATTTGGACAAGAACCTGTTCAAGGCAGCCATCCTTCCTGTCAGACGCTGCACCTCTTTAATATTCCGGGGTGGAGCCATATCCATGATGGCCTTAACCTTGTCCGGGTTGGCTCTCACCCCCTCTTTGGAAATCATGTACCCCAGAAATTTTCCCGACCTGACCCCAAAAGTGCACTTCTTTGGGTTTAGTCGCATGCGTGAGTGTCGAAGGATCTCGAAAATCTCCCTCAGGTCGGAGACGAACTGTTCCTGGGTTCGGCTTTTCACCAACATATCGTCCACATACACCTCCAGGTTTCGACCGATCTGATTCCTGAACAACTTGTTTACCAGCCTTTGATAGGTTGCGCCTGCATTTTTTAAACCAAACGGCATGGTGACGTAACAATATGTGCCATCCTCGGTGATAAACGAGGTCTTCTCCTGGTTGGGACGAGCCTCCACCTGGTCGGCTCCCCTCCTACGTTTGTCATCCCTCAGCCTTTCTTGCGCGCTCTTAAGGCGATTAGCCTCCTCCGCATTGGCCTTCTCATGAGCTCGGTCCAGCATTTCCCGTACCGACTTGGGAGGTCTCTCCACGAGCTCGGTGTAGAGCTTCTGCTTGCGCAGCCCGTTAATGAAGGCTGCCATAACCACCTTGTCATCTCGATCCCTGACCTGAAGGGACTCGTTATTGAAACGCACCATGTATTCACGTAGGGATTCCTCAGGCCTTTGCTGAATGGTCATCAGGTGCGCCGTGCTCTTGGAGAAGGCTCGTGATGAGACAAACTGGGCTGCGAACAGCCGAGCAAGCTGAGCAAAGGACCTAATGGACCTGGGGGGGAGCCCTTGGAACCACTGACGTGCCTTCCCCTCTAGAAACATGGGAAAAGTCTTGCACCTGACCGCATCTGCGGCAGTTTGCAGACGCATTTGGGTCAGGAACGCAAACAAGTGATCCTCCGGATCCGAGGTCGCATCGTAAGGCTTCATGTTGGGTATCTTGAACTTCGCGGGCAATGGATAGTTCTCTATATCTGGCACGAAAGGGGACGCGATGTACCTGTCCGCCTCGGCATCCAAGAGCAGGTCCAGCTCGTCTTGCACCTGGAGCTGCTCTTTCCGAGGTGAGGGTTCATCCCTAGAATACCTCCGGACAGGCTCCGGGTGCTCAGTTCGGGAGTGCTTGTGAGTGGGTTCCCCCACGTCGGCGTGCTCACTTGAGGGCTCCTGGCGCACGCGTTTGAGCTGGGGGTTGGGGCTCCCCGCCCTGGACTCGGAGATATTCCGGGGACATCAGTCCCGCACTTGATCTTCCCTTGTAGGTACGCTAGCTCGGCCTCCTCTCTCAGGTCGGTTGCGCCTGCTCAGCTCGGCTCGCTACAGCCCAACTCGGATCTGGTTTTTGGCAGTCGCATCAATTGGCGCCGACTGTGGGAAACACGTAACTTCTCTTGCGAGTGATGCCAAAGACGAGGTCTCAGAGGAATGCCGATGGTTCTAAGGGGAACGGAGGAAGCGGCCCCCAACAGTCTGCTCGGAGTCCGACCCCTGGAGGCGAGGGGACGGGACTCTCGCGGATCCCGCCGGAACAACTGGTTCAGGCGGTAGCAGGGAACCTGCCCACTTTCGAGGCCATTGTGAATTACCTCAAGGGGCAGACAGGAGGGCCTCTGGGCCAGGAGCCTAAGAACTCGGAGGGTCCAACCGAGTCCAGGGCGGGGAGCCCCAACCCCCAGCTCAAACGCGTGCGCCGGGAGCCCTCAAGTGAGCACGCCGACGTGGGGGAACCCACTCACAAGCACTCCCGAACTGAGCACCCGGAGCCTGTCCGGAGGTATTCTAGGGATGAACCCTCACCTCGGAAAGAGCAGCTCCAGGTGCAAGACGAGCTGGACCTGCTCTTGGATGCCGAGGCGGACAGGTACATCGCGTCCCCTTTCGTGCCAGATATAGAGAACTATCCATTGCCCGCGAAGTTCAAGATACCCAACATGAAGCCTTACGATGCGACCTCGGATCCGGAGGATCACTTGTTTGCGTTCCTGACCCAAATGCGTCTGCAAACTGCCGCAGATGCGGTCAGGTGCAAGACTTTTCCCATGTTTCTAGAGGGGAAGGCACGTCAGTGGTTCCAAGGGCTCCCCCCCAGGTCCATTAGGTCCTTTGCTCAGCTTGCTCGGCTGTTCGCAGCCCAGTTTGTCTCATCACGAGCCTTCTCCAAGAGCACGGCGCACCTGATGACCATTCAGCAAAGGCCTGAGGAATCCCTACGTGAATACATGGTGCGTTTCAATAACGAGTCCCTTCAGGTCAGGGATCGAGATGACAAGGTGGTTATGGCAGCCTTCATTAACGGGCTGCGCAAGCAGAAGCTCTACACCGAGCTCGTGGAGAGACCTCCCAAGTCGGTACGGGAAATGCTGGACCGAGCTCATGAGAAGGCCAATGCGGAGGAGGCTAATCGCCTTAAGAGCGCGCAAGAAAGGTTGAGGGATGACAAACGTAGGAGGGGAGCCGACCAGGTGGAGGCTCGTCCCAACCAGGGAAGAAAGAGCACTTACGATCGCCTCCCCAGGAGCCGTCCAAGTGGGGGAGATAAGCCCTGGACTAATCTCACTGCACCTCGAGCTCGGGTGCTGGCGGTCATGGAACAGGAGGGGCTCTCCCGACCTCCTCGACCTTTGGGAGGGGACAAAAGCAGACGGGACCAAGGGTTGTTCTGTGCCTATCATCGAGATGTGGGGCATGACACGGAGGACTGCCGCCACCTCAAGAAGGACATCGAGAAGCTGATCAAACGAGGTCACCTCGGGCAGTTCATACGAGAGGACCGAGCTGACCAGCAGCGAGGGAGGTCCAGGTCAGAACGACCAAGCTACCTCCGGGATCGGCCTCAGGGGCCTCATGATCGAGCTCCTGAACAGGAAACGCAGAATCTGGCCGGGGTGATTAATACCATTGCAGGAGGACCGGCTGGCGGGGATAGCCATACAGCTCGGCGGCACAATCGACCTCCTCCCGCGGGGGAGAGCTCGGCCAAGCGTCTGAAGATGTATGAGGAGATTATCTATGGACCAGAGGACGCAGTCCCTCTGGCCTCCAATAATCACGAAGCTATCGTGATTGAGGTCATCGCCTGCAATTACAAGGTGAAGAAGGTATACATAGACAACGGGAGTGCTATAGACGTGCTGTATTACAAGACTTTTAAAGAGCTGCAGCTGGAGGATAGGCAGCTGGTCCCGGTTCGGACTCCATTAATCGGGTTCGCAGGCCCTCCCGTGAGGCCAGAAGAAATGATCACCCTCATGGTTACGGTCGGAGTATCCCCGAAGTGCCGAACTGTTCCGGTGAACTTCGCGGTAGTTAAGGAGCCGTCGTCATACAACTTGATTTTGGGACGGCCCACACTGAATGCCCTCCGAGCTGTTTGTTCTACGTTGCACCTCAGCATGAAGTTTCCCACCCCCGAGGGGGTGGCTGAGGTGCTCGGGGATCCGGAAGTGGCCAGGGCATGCTACATTGCTACCCTCAAGGGTAAAGAGAAGTTAGTAGCCCAGACAGTTTGCTTGGAGCCCTGGGAGCCCATGGAGAAGGGAGAGAGATTGGAAACTGACGAGGGATTAGCCGATCTGCCCGTCCAGAAGGGCCGACCTGAGCACACCGTGAAGGTCGGCACGGGCCTAGCCGAGCTGGTCAAGAACTCATTTGAAGCTCTCTTGGAGGAATATGCGGAGATCTTCGCTTGGAGTGCTGATGACATGCCAGGAATCCCCACCGAGCTGGCGGTTCATAGGCTACAGGTGGATCCCAGCGTCCGACCCGTGAAACAGAAGAAAAGGAACTTTGCTCCTGAACGAAAGGAGGTCGTCAAAAGCGAGGTGGGCAAGCTGCTGGAGGCCAGGATCGTTAAGGAGGTCTATTACCCGACCTGGTTGGCTAATCCTGTGCTGGTCAAAAAGGAGGAGAAAGCCTGGAGGATGTGTGTGGATTTCACGGATTTGAATAAAGCTTGCCCTAAAGATTGTTACCCACTTCCCCGGATTGATCAGCTCGTGGACTCAACGGCAGGTTATGAGATCTTCTGTTTCTTGGATGCTTTCAAGGGGTACCATCAGATAGCTTTGGATGAGGAGGACCAGGAGAAGACCTCGTTTATCACCGAGGATGGCACATATTGTTACGTCACCATGCCGTTTGGTTTAAAAAATGCAGGCGCAACCTATCAAAGGCTGGTAAACAAGTTGTTCAGGAATCAGATCGGTCGAAACCTGGAGGTGTATGTGGACGATATGTTGGTGAAAAGCCGAACCCAGGAACAGTTCGTCTCCGACCTGAGGGAGATTTTCGAGATCCTTCGACACTCACGCATGCGACTAAACCCAAAGAAGTGCACTTTTGGGGTCAGGTCGGGAAAATTTCTGGGGTACATGATTTCCAAAGAGGGGGTGAGAGCCAACCCGGACAAGGTTAAGGCCATCATGGATATGGCTCCACCCCGGAATATTAAAGAGGTGCAGCGTCTGACAGGAAGGATGGCTGCCTTGAACAGGTTCTTGTCCAAATCGGCAGTTCGGGGGTCACCTTTCTTTAAGGCCCTGAAAGGAGGTCGGCAGTTCGAGTGGAACCCGGAGTGCCAGAAGGCGTTTGACGAGCTTAAGGAACATCTCGTTAGGTTGCCAGCTCTGACCTCTCCTGAGGTGGGGGAGACCTTGTTCATCTACCTAGCTGCGGGAGAGGGGGCTGTAAGCGCAGTGCTGGTGCGAGAGGAGGACAAGTTACAGAAGCCAGTGTATTATGTCAGTCGCGCCCTGCAGGGGGCCGAATCCCGGTACTCGGCGATAGAGCGATATGTCTTGGCGCTAGTTCACGCAGCTCGGAAGCTGAGGACTTATTTCCAAGCTCATCCCGTGGTAGTCATAACGGACCAGCCCCTGAAGCAGATCTTGTCCAAACCGGAGTCTTCAGGTCGAATGGTAAAATGGGCGGTGGAATTGTCTGAGTATGACCTGGGGTATCAGCCCAGGACGGCCATCAAAGCTCAAGCGCTAGCAGATTTCATAGCAGATGGCATCTCTTTTGGGTCGACTGGAGGGGAGACAGACCAGGCCAGACCGCATAAGGAGGTTGAGGACGCGCGCGCCGTCAGAGCCATACAGACCCCGGAGACTGCCAAGGCCGTACAGATCAGAGAGGCAGCCGAGGTCCCACGGACCAGAGACGCTGCTGAGGTCGCGCAGGCCAGTCAGGTAGCAGAGGGCGGATCGGCCAGAGAAGCTGGGGAGACCAGACCGACCCGAGAGGCTGCAGAGGCCAGGCAGGCCGTAGACGCAGCGGAGGTCCAACAGGTCGGAGACGCAGCTGAGGTCGCATATCCCGAAGAAACTGCCAAGGCCGAACTGGTCGGGACAGCAGTCCAAGACGGGGAGGCTAGGAAAACAGCGGAGCAAACAAAGCCCACGTGGACGCTGTATGTGGATGGCGCGTCCAGCAAAGAAGGATGCGGAGCAGGGCTTCTCCTAATCAGCCCTACGGGAGAGGAGCTGCCTTACGCGTTAAGGTTTGATTTCAGAGCATCTAATAATGAATCTGAGTACGAAACTCTAATTGCAGGAATGGAGATGGCTCGGAAGTTAGGGGCCGGTTCGTTGAAAGTCTATAGCGACTCGCAGCTGATAGTTAACCAGGTAGGGGGAAGCTACGAGGTCAAAGAGGGGACGCTGAGAAAATACGTGGCCAAGACACATGAGCTGAAGGGCCTGTTTGAGCAGTTTGTGCTAGAACAGATCCCGCGGAGTCTGAACAAGAGAGCTGATGCCCTGTCCAAACTGGCCTCCACCTCGGTTGGCACCCTAGGTCGGGAGATAGTTGTGGAGGTCGTCAGGAATCGGGCATATGACCAGGTCAGTACTGCGGTCATCCAGGTGGTGAGCTCCTGGATGGACCCCATTGTTCGATACTTGGCGCATGGGGAGCTCCCCCCGAGCAGGACAGAGGCCCGCAAAATCCTCCTTAAGTCGCAGAGGTACACGCTTGTGCAGGGAATCCTGTATAGGAAGTCCTACTTGCAGCCCTGGCTGAGGTGTATGACACCTGAGGAGGGGAGCTATGTCTTGCGCGAGTTGCATGAGGGCATCTGTGGCAATCACGTTGGCTCTAGGGTATTGGCCAAGAAGGGAATGCTGGCCGGGTACTATTGGCCCACCATCTTCAGGGACTCGACCGAGCTGGTAGCTCGATGTAAGTCTTGTCAGCTACATGCTCCAGTTCATCATGCCCCAACTCGGGAAATGGTCCCTCTTCATAGCCCGTGGCCGTTCTTCCAGTGGGGAATCGACTTGCTAGGACCTTTTCCCCGAGCTCCCGGTGGCCATGAGTACTTGGTGGTGGCGATTGATTACTTCACCAAGTGGATAGAGGCTGAGCCACTTAGCACGATCAGTTGTAGGTCGATACATAAGTTCCTCTGGAGGAACGTAGTCTGCCGATTTGGCATTCCCAGGGTTCTCGTTTCGGATAATGGCCGGCAGTTCGCAGATCATTCGCTTCAGGAGTGGTGCACTGAGCTCGGTATCCAGCAGCACTTCACCTCAGTAGGGCACCCCCAGGCCAATGGGCAGGTCGAGAATGTGAACCGGACCATCCTGCACGGCTTAAAGACAAGGATCGAATCAGCCCGGACGGGTTGGCTGGACGAGCTGCCCACCATACTATGGGCTTACCGGACTACGCCTCGGACGGCCACACAGGAAACTCCGTTTGTCCTAACATATGGGGTGGAAGCAGTAATCCCTGCGGAAATTGGGATGCCTTCGGCCAGGGTACAGCACTTCGTGGCCCAAAGCAATGAGGAAGAGATGCGACTCGATCTAGACTTACTCGAGCATCGAAGAGAAGAAGCGGCTATAAGGATGGCAAAGTATAAAGGCCAGGTTGCACGCTATTACAATGCCAGGGTAAGGCATCTTTCTTTTAAACCAGGGGACCTGGTAGTACGCAGAAATTCAGTCAGCCGAGCTGTGGGCACAGGCAAGTTAGACCCGAACTGGGAAGGCCCGTACGAAGTAAGGGAAGTTGGCCGAGCAGGCTATTGCAAACTAGCTCGTCTGGATGGAAGCGAAGTCCCACGCACGTGGCACAACTCGAATTTAAGGCTTTTTCTTTAAGAATCCTGCCCGAGCTGAAAATGGTCGGCTGGACAGGTCTGCTTTTATTTTAGTAGTTCGGCATTGGGAATTATGAATGTATTCAAAGCTTTGAAATGAAATAGAAATTTTTACAAGTGTTGGGAAAGGAAAAGGCCGCATATATTCCAAATCAAAAAGCATGTACAGGTAGGGGGCCATACAAAACCGAGCTGGACAGCTCGGACCCTACTCTAGCCTAACATCCTACAAGGCTAGTCTAAGTCCTATCAGCTTAGCTCTCCCCTTGTTGCTCTTGCTCTGGCTCTGGGGAGAGGGCAGGAAGATTAGGATCCGCAATCAGGGCAGCCAGGTCGCGCCCATTGGAGTAACCTGTGACAAGCCTGTCAATTTGGTTGGTAGATTGGGGGTTGAAGTCAGGCCATTTGCTCAGGTCAAAGCCTGGCAGCTTCAGGGACTCCACGTCCATCAAGGCTTTTGTGTAGCCGAGCTGCAAGACAGGGCCATTGAGGAGGGCCAGGTCGTTCATGAAGACCTCAGACTTCTTGAACTCTTTGACGCCTAGCTGGCGCCCTTCTTCCCTTGCCGCCTCCACCAGCTCGGCCGATTTTTTCTGCTCTACCTCCAAAGTCGCAGCCAGTTCGGCCGCCCTCTTTTTTTCCAGTTCGCAGGAGCAGTTGGCATCTGCGAGTTGCTTCTTCAGGGTCTCCAGCTCGGACTCTGCAGCTTCGAGCTGGCTCGACAACTTCTCTTTGGCAGCATCGACCTGGGACAGGTTGACCCCCATGTTCTCATATCGCTGGGCCAGCTCGGCCCCCGCCACGTTGAGCTGCATATTAGTTACTGATAAGTAGGCAGCAAAACTCGAAAGGATGTCAGAGAGTGTTGGTTAAGAGGTTACCTGCGTGGTGCTGAGGTAGAAGTGCTCTAACAGCTCAGCGTTGGAGGCGAGTTGGATGAAGTGGTGATCACGGGGGAGTACCGCGCCTTTGACGAGCTCCTTCGCCACCTCAGGGAACTGAGCTCGGTCGTTCACTGACAACCCCCACTTCGGGCAGAAATGGTGGGGGTGCGGGTGTGAGCCCAGCTCGGTAGGGGGCTTCAGGGGAATCACGTTCCTCATGCGCCACATAGCAGGGGGAGATTGTGACGAAGCCTGCTGCTCGGCGGAGCTCACCCCATAATGAGAAGCAATGGCAGCTGAGGGCTCCTCCTGGGACTGTGGGGAAGCCGCCTCTGTCCTGGCCTTCTTGGCCGTGGACTTCTTTCTTTTCTTCTTTGATCCCTCCCCCAGTGAGGACTGAGCGGCAATCTGGGGAGTGGACACAGGTGGGGGTAGAGGCACCGTGCTGCTCGGCGCTGTGGAAGGCGCAGGAGTTGGCGTGCTCGCACTGCCAATTCCGCCAATGTTCAGCAGCTGGGAAAACCTCTTCACTGCGGGACAGAAACACTTAGTCAGTCAGGATGATGAGGACTCCTGGAAAGGAGCAGGTCGAGAAAATTACAAGCTGTCAGCTCCTCGGGGGTGATAGGTCGGAGATCGGGGGCAGGGTCGTTCACCTTTGCTCGGATTAGCCCCGCCGACCAGAGCTGGGCATTGTTAAATTCCTTCACCTTCAGTTGAGCTTCCGAGCTGACCAAGCGGTCTAGCTCGGCCTCGGGCAGAGGAGAAGGGATTGGATCGGTTACTTGGGTATTCTCTCTCCAGGTTAGGGGAGGAAACCCAGTATTCTTCACAAAAAAGAAGTAGGCTTTCCAGCCCTTGATGGAAGAAGGCATATGAGTGAACAGTTCGCGGGTAGGAAGTTCCCCTCCGCTCCTGCGAGCAAAGTAGAACCAACCGTGAACTGGGCCACTTACCTTCATCTGAAAGAAGGACCTAAATAAGTTCAGGGAATAAGGGATTTCAAGAGCTCGGCATAAAATAAAGAAGCCGAGGATGGACCGAATGGCGTTGGGAACGACCTGGGTGATTCGAATGCCCCAAAAGGTCAGGATGTCGTAAAGGAATTGGGGAATAGGAAGGCGAAGGCCAGCCACGAGCTGATCCCTGTAGATCGCTACAAACCCGGGGGGAGGTAGGCAGGCGTACTCCCCTGGCCGGGCTGCCCTAGCCTCGAACTGGGGAAGGATGTCATACCTCCCCACTAGCTCATCTACGTCCCCCTGGTCGAGAAGGGGGGGAATAATTTCGACTTCTCCAAAGTCGATGTCTGGCCCCCTAGGGGGTCCTACCCTAGAGCGAGCTGGGGCTACCTCCAGAGGGATCCCTGGGACAGCAGCTCCAGCCCCGGGCTGAGCAGATGGGCCAGGTTGGTCCATGGCTGTAGCAAGAGGTGGGGCTGGGGGAGCGAGATATTCAGAGTCAGACGAGCTGGAAGAAGAGGGGCTGGAGGAAGGTATTTCTATGAATGCAGGTCGGGTAATCCTACGCCTAGGTACTGAGCTAGTAAGGTCTGAGTGTGCGGAGGAAGACGACATAAAAGGAAGGAGAGGACTTACTGGCGGATAGAGGAGAAGAGCTGAAGTGTGCTTAGAAGGTAATCCTACTCTCGGACGACCTCACGGAGTGCGGAGCGAGCTGAGGAAGACTGGAGGAGAAGAGAAAATGAAAAGGAAGGCTTGAAAGTGACGTTTGGTGGGGCCTATTTATAGGCTCCCTGGGCGGGAAGCCGGAGAGTCCCGAGGAATAAATTCGGATTTATTGCAAAGGAGCAGTTACCTTGGAAGACGCGTGAGCTGACAAACCGCCATCATGAAGGACGTGACCCTTGAAGTGACGGTTACGACGGCGGACGTGGCAGTTTTTCGGAGGAGATACGTGGTCGTGGGATTGTGGGTCCCGCACGAAGCCGACGTGACGCTTCGAAGTTTGGTCCAGACCCACATGGCTCATCAGTGACTCTAGACTCAAGGGGGCTAGTGTAGTGGGGTGAACCTGCGCGTGCCACGTGTCAGCTCGGCAGGTCTTGCTCGCCAGGTCGGCTGTGAGACCTCGCAACTCGCAGGCGCAAGCTCGGCATATGGAGGCCAGCTCGGCCTTACTTATCGATTCTTGAGATGGGCCTATGGGCCGCCGTCTCCGAACTTGTAGGAGCCGCCGCACGAAACCCTAAGAAGACTCCGAACCCTAAGGGGACGCTGACTCCAATAAGGAAACTGCAACCCATTCTGCTCTATATATAATCAGCGTAAGGACTATACAAGGTACGCAAACACAAGTATTCTAGACTATTGCTCCGAGTATAAGCTCACTGACTTGATCGTCGGAGATATTCCGGGGACATCAGTCCCGCACTTGATCTTCCCTTGTAGGTACGCTAGCTCGGCCTCCTCTCTCAGGTCGGTTGCGCCTGCTCAGCTCGGCTCGCTACAGCCCAACTCGGATCTGGTTTTTGGCAGTCGCATCATGCACCATCCTTACTCCGACGATCAAACCAGGTAATCTGTAACCGCTCTGGTGAGCAGCCTATTACTCTAAAAGACATACCTACTTAATTAAATAAAAAATAAATACAATAGTTTCAAAAAAATAATATATATATCTAGCCGGCTACTAGGCTGGGCCTTCTGTTGTAAGGCTTTTTTTTTAAAACAAAAAAAGGCTTTATACATTTCGCATCCCTTTACAACCAACAGCAAATCGGGCCCGTCTCAAAGCCCACCTATTTAGCCCTGCTGACACTTTAAAATAGGCCCGCCTCAGAACCCACCTTCCGGATAAGAAGAACTCGGAATTAGTTTAGTTTATTATTATTATTATTTTTTAATAAAATGCTATACCACAGTCACAACATACAAAACCAAAACTAACAGCCAAATCCATGAAGAAAGCCAATTCCGACGACGTAAACACCAAAAGGAGAAGCCGAATGTCTCTTTATTATTATTCTCTACTTGGGATGGATGACGGATCCCACACCCCCAAACAACAGCCTACTAAGCTGTCGTACTAAGCTGTCGTAGCGGTAGGTACAGATCTATAGCACGCTCTCCTGGCTGCTCGAACCACGTCTTCAACCTGCGTGTCAAAAAAAAAAAAGACTGCATAAATAAAGCTTAAAACGAAAAAAAAAAAATCATCCCGACATCGGAAGGGAGCTGGACAGGTGACATTTATGCGTTGAGAACCTGTGGAAGAGCAAGCCTCTCAAGATTGGCCGCATAAGGCATGGGAACGTCAGCACCACTTATCCTCTCAACTGGAGCGTCCAGAAAATTGAAATTCTCCTCCACAACCGAGGCACTGTTGAAGAGAAGAGAAAATGGCTGCATCAGCCACGCTCCAAGAAGAAATATGATGCATCACAGCTTAAGTTGTGCCCAAGACAAGGCAAGGAGAGAGGACCCAACCAAATCTCAGCGCCTACACCGTTGTTGAGGGAACCCTTCCTCAACCGTCACAAGTCTGTTTGTTTTCCTGACTGAATTGTTTATTGAGGACCTATCCAGCGGCCGAATTGAGCGGAGATTTATCACCTTTTTATCAAAATACCAGACAGCAAAAGCAGGCATAAATATCTATATGCTGAAACCAGTTTTTGCATCTCAGTTGGATTTTAATTTATCTGACGTACCTCGGCCTCGAGGTCTTCCTTCTCAAGAATTTCAGCAGCCTAAACAATCAACACGTTCTCTCAGTTCCTAACACCAGAGCTGAAGGAGCAAATGTGCATTATATGTACAAGGCAAGTCAGAGCACAGACCTTCAGAGCGTAGCCCACCATTCTAGAGAAGGCTGTAATTGTGACATCCTTTCCTTCTTTCTCAATCTATTTAGTTTGACACGGAATATTTCCGATCCGACTAATGAGTTAGAAAATAAGGAAAATATCAACCATCTACCGAAATGATAGGCCATTTAGAAACAGACCTTAGCTTTGCCAATGGGGAGACAGAAGCTGGAATCCAAAACTTCGTCTGAAACAGGGAAAGATTCACCATACCTGATGTGCTCAAATGTAGCAGCACAAGAATGTCAAAACGTGATATCCAGTCTATGATAATCCTGGCAGTAGTAGTAGTAGTGAATGTCTAACTCACAACAACTCATTTTCAAGAAAAACAACAGGATCAGGATCTCTGATTGCAGTCTTCAGAAGCCCACGAGCATCTTCAGATGAGTATGGAGCTAACACTTTCAATCCAGGGCACGAGCTGTACCAAGCCGCATAACACTACAAAACACATTTTAATTAAACGACAGTCATACATTCTCACACAGTGATTTTAAGATGCACGTTACGTCATGCTTTTTGAGATATTAGCGAAATCAAAAAACCGCGCAGTGGTAGCACTTCATGTTTTCAAGGACAACCATCAAAAAATAGAGAGCTTCATTAGCTCTATCCGTGTAACAGCTTTCAACTTAGCACACGATTTAGCCCCAATGGCTCCACCTACGAGTAATGCTACTTTTTCCAAAATGTTTTTGTCGATCAAACATACTGTAAAAGATTTTGATAGGTGATAGCAACTTGGTAGCACAAATACCTGCGAATGCTGGGCACCTACCCCTGCAGCAGCGCCATTTGGTCCTCTAAAAACAATAGGGACGTTTATATTGCCAGCAGACATGTAGTTCGTTTTTGCAGCAGAATTAATAATATGATCAATTGCCTGCAATCCAAAAATAAGCTTGCACTGAGGTGTTGATCAAAAAGTTCCATGGTAACCCATTTGCAATTAAAGCATCAAACTCAATTCGTTAATGCAAGTATTTGATACCGGAGTGCCTGTAAAAGTAGCATATTAATCAAATATTCAATGTAAATAATTTCACCACTTCATAACCGCACCTGCATTGCAAAATTGAATGTCATAAACTCGACAATAGGCCTAAGCCCGTGACATGAAGCACCAACTCCGATACCAGTAAAACCAGCCTGCAAATTGGATAATGACGATCTTGAATGCTTCATGATAAAGTTAAGGTCCTTTTAATCTTCCGTTTAGTGGTTTTCCTTGGGGCCTCAGTTGTAGAAATACTACTAATTGACAACATATGTCTAAAAAAAATAACCTTCCGATATTGAGAATCATCACAAGAAGAATAGACAGACATATTAGCATGCAGAATCATCACAAAAAGAAAAGATTGATATATTAGCATATTCTCTTGCAGCAGTGTGTAGAATTGTGGGTCAAATTGCTGTTTACTTTGATTCAGAAGCCAAGAATGGAAAAAGGAACCTCGGTAATTGGAGTATCAACAACTCTTTGAGGTCCATATTTGCGAAGGAGTCCTTTCGAAACCTGCAACAGGCAGGAAGCTACGAGTGATTCGATGACTTGGCTATTTTAAAACAACAGACAGAGATTGAGATCCAGTGGGATAAAATATTGTGTGAGAGAGAGAGAACTGGAGTAAGTGGAGAGTTAACAAATCGAACCTTGTAGGCACCTTCATACTCACCAACCTGAAGCACAGAGGAAGCGAATAAGAACAGAGACTTGAAAAGATCAACTATCATTAAGTTAACACATAACCACTTCTGATACACATATATACCTCTTCCCCCATCAGAAATACAGTGGGATCAGCTGCCATTTCCTCATCTAGGGCAGAATTTAGAGCTTCTCTAACCATTATCTGCACTAACGGTAATTATCACAATTGTGATGCACAAGAAACTAATAAACTACTAACTCTTTCCTGCACCGCACAAATAGCCAAATAGTAACTCAAGGAGAATGGACAATATTTATACCCGAGCAACTGAAGAAATTAGAACGACGAAGAAACAGGAACAAAAAGCGGGACCTTTGATGCACTTACAAGTTTGTAGTCCTCATTCAAAGTACAAGGATTTAAAAAAGAGGGGGGGGGGGGGGGAATTTGCAGCCAAAAAGTAGAAAAAGGGATTAATATGTTTGTAAGTGAGAATCGCTATAGGAATCAAATAAAGAGTATCTTACGCAGTGCATCCATGGAAGAAGAAATGCAAAGGAGTAGCAGGTATACTGTACAACGAGTTGATCATAGATGATGGAGAAAGTCCCAAGGTACCTGTTTAGTCGCGGTGGAGTAGTTGCTCATCATACCTAAAACCGCAGCTCTTAGAATCTTGAAAAGAAAAAGAAAAAAAAAATGGTGAAGAGCCAACAGAGAAGAGAGAGAGAGAGAGAGCCCACGTTATACAAATCAAACTAACCGGCTGTCCTGGAGATCCTCCAGCAGTACTGGCAGCCAACTTGTGACTGATTATCCCAAACATATTTCCTCTTCTTCCAGCTCAAAAGAACTCCCAACAGCCTCGATGTTGTAAAATTTTAATAAACTAGTAGTACTACTACACAACCGCTGGCTTTTATGTTCAAAATATAACTAGTATAAACGATGCAGAGCCAAAGACGAGAAAAAAAAGTCTGAGAGAAGAATTAAGTAGTACTTGTACTTAACCTATAGTAGCAGTTAACAAGAAGACGAAGGCACTTGCAAAGAATAGTCCGGCAGTGATACGGTAACAGAGGGGATTTGGCAGACGTGCATATGATACAGTCACTAACAAACAGATACCAGTAGAATTCAATCAAGCTGGTGATGCAGGAGAGAGCCCCGAGCCAAGGTAGCAGCACCACCACCACCACTACAGGTACAGGGTACAGGGTACAGGGTGAAGGAAGGCATTTGCACTTCTGCAGTTTGAGGCAGCGGCACCATCACCCGATCACCTCCAACAACCATCTGCTTCTGCTTTAGTTAGTTCGTTGTCATGCTCTCTCGGTTTGTATGACATTCTTCTACACACGGTCCCTTCTCAAATCTTCATCTTTAGCTTGTCCGACATGACAAACATCTACCTCTACCTTGTATATATATATATATATATATTGTATATAAATAAGAAGAAAGGGGGTGAGGTGTTCTGCATTCTTTTCGCCAAGTGACTTTCTGTTGATCCAACAAGTGGAACATCTCTCCTTCGTTGCTTTAGCTGGTCTATGTTAATGGGCCAGATGAACTCAAAAGATTTCAGCCTTTTCAGGCTTTTACCCGAAAAACAAAAATGAGAGTTTTAGGGGCTGCTTGATTAAAGGGGTCTATTGGAATACAGTTTTTGGAATCATTTCTAAAAAATTGGACTTATTCCATTTCGGAACAAATTGGGAGGTTTTGAATAAAGCTCTCAACTTATTTTTTCAGACAATATTTATGACGGACCTACCCATCACATATAAAACTCCTCTACCCTCTCTTTCTTTCCATTACACGTCGCTCTTTCTATCCTTCTTCTTCATCAGTTTTCCTATCTCTTCTTCATCATCATATAGTCTTCATCTGTAATCCAAAATCTCTTGAGAAAAAAAAGATCTAAAGTAAATCTAAATAGGTTAATAGTGGGCAAATATCTTCAGTGGACAAATTGTTCAACAAGATCTCCACAAGAAAGATTTCAAAAGAAAAAATGAAGAAAACCCTCAACCCAAATCCAAGGGTTCTAAGGTATGTATTCTCTCAAATCACCCGATCATCTCCAACCCCTCTGCTTTTGCTTTAGTTAGTTCGTTGTAATGCTCTCTCTAGGTTTGTATAACATTCTTCTACACACGGTCCCTTCTCAAATCTCTATCTCTGTCTTGTCCGCCATAACAAACATCAACCTCTACCTTATATCCCTCAAGTATGATAAACACTTGAGATCCTCAGTGACATATTTTCTATGCCAATTCAATGCCACCTATAGTATTGCGCCAAGTGTCCTATTATTATTTACACTTGTGTTAAACCAAATCAATTTGAATTATTTGAAAATTAAAGTGTAAATAATAACAGAACACTTGGCACAATACTATAGATGGCATTGGATTGGCATAGAAAATATGTCACCGAGAATCACAAGTGTATAATAAAAGAGATTGTTGTTCACTGTGACAGGCTCCCTTTTTGACAAGTGGCTTGCTACTTATTTGACACTTGGTTGGATTTTTTAATGAGGGGAACAATGGACCAGAGACATACAAGAAACCAACGGAACAAGCAAGGCATTACATTGCCCATTACATTGCAATAGAATCAGCGGGACCCATTACATTGCAATAGAACCAACGGAAACTCTATTATATGGCCCATTTCATTGCAGACACTTAAGACAAACAAGAAACCAACGGTACGGAGTATCTCTTCTTTTCTTCTTCTTCGGGTGAAAGTACCAACAAGTACTCTTCCCTTCCTGTAGCATAGATGGTTCCTTCACATGCTTATTGTACTTGGAAGCATGGAAGGCTTGAAATCCCTCAGAAATTAGGTGTCTTCTTTTTCTCCAACATTCAGGGATTTTTTTCCCAGGAAGATGCCCAGCCGTTTGATTTCATTCATTTGTATTGAAATTGATTTTGTAGCCATCCAATTGTCCCATGAACACCATAATTCTAAATCATATTTTTCAGAGATTTGATATGATAGAAATTAAGTGAGTAGTAATTTAGGTTTTTAGGTTTTAAAAAGGAAAAGAAAGGGAAGTGCCCGTATAAAGGGTGATATTTCTTTCTTCGAAAACCTTGTGTTTGGAAGGGAGCTTCTTCTGCCTCTAGCTTTGGTAAGGATCCTTTTCATATGTAAATTAGATTCTATCTTTTTTTCCTAAATATGTGTAGTCATATATGGTAGAGATATTAAAATTAGTAGATTTTGGCTAAATGTTTCTCTTGGTTTATTCATGTAAAAATTTCGGCAAATATTACATATTAGAATAAGATATTAATCGGTTTATTAAATCATGTTGTGATCTGTAAACTTTTTGTTAAATCATGTTGTGACCATCCAAAAGAAATTGAAACATTTTATGTAAATTTTTAGGGTACATTAAATCTATAAAACAAAAGCCAACTCGAAAGCCTTAATTATGATTCCTTTTACTTCTCCCTCTTCGGACAACCAATGAGCCTATCTCAATCAACAATCACTGAACTTTCACCATACTCCACTGTGAAAAATTTGGATTCAGAACAATTCAATCTAATACTTCACTTAATCATGTTTATTCTTCTTTTCTTTTTCCTATTTAATTTGCATTGCTTGCATTCTTTTTTTGCTCCTTTTGCAGTTGTGTTTGGGTTAGCTGCTCAATTAGCTTTCTGAGTTTTCATTTTCGATCAATTTAGAAGCTTTAGATATCTTGATTATCAGTTTCGTTTAGATAAAGTTCACTTCTTGTCATTGATATCAATCTCTTGACTTTATTTAAGACATTGAAATTGATACTTTTGTTTTTTTCTGAAAAAAATGATGGTGCTTTCGCTTGATTATTAGTAAGTGATTGCAATATGTCGATAAAGAAGATTTTTGTCCACATCTCTATGTAAAATTTATGAAAAGATAAAAATAAACTTGAAGATAAAGAAAATAATTACTTCTCAGGTAGCTTCTCAACTTTAGATTTAAGTCATTTTACTCATCCTATGCATTTCATGCCATAGATCATATAGTATACATGGAATATTGCTGCTATAAAGAATTAAGTATTAGTCCATAATATCATGCTCATAATATCAAAAGGTGATAACATTTATTTACTTGGATAAAGTATTGAATGTTTCTAGAGAAATTGACACGCAAGTAGAGAAAATTTGAAAACTCTTTAGTGTTTTATAATACCAAGCAGATTACAATGTTTTGTGGACAACAAGTTTGGTAGCAAAAAAAGGTTATTCACCTGCTGGATTGCTACTGTTGAAGAAGTAACATATTAGGTTGTTACTTATAGCATTTGTTTAGTTCTTTTTACATATACTATCAAAGTAAAAGCACAATGGTCAAGTCTTCAATAAATCATTGGCAATCATGCATTAATTATAGTCCTTTTTTCCCTTTCTTATAACATATGATATTTAGTCTCTTTATCGCTATCTTTGAATCAAGATTCAATATTTGTTGACAAATTTTCATTCCCTTTTAAGAAATTTTATGTAAATCAAATTTTAGTAGGTTATTGTGCAAAAACTACATGTATCATGAATAAAAAATACTACTGCAGAAACTACAGTCACTTAAGATTATGATCCATAAAGAACTTGTATACTTAATTATTTTCCATTGCACTTTTTCTTTGGTCTCACCTTAAAAAACAGATTTATCAGTCTGCTTATTAATTAACTAAACCTCCATGTAGATGCCATGTATTATAGTAACTTAGGAAACAGCTGCAACTTCAGCCATATACAGGGATATAGGAGACCATGGCCACGTTGACTTCCTATCAACAATAAAAACTAAAATTGTCAGTAAGAATATATTAATGGTTCATAAATGCCCTGACCTCAGAGTCTCTAAATCTGCAAACTATCACTTCTATCACAGATAGACATGTCTTCATAAATTTATAGGATCAATTTTTTTTTTTCTGATTTTCACCATTATATGACAATATTAGTAAACAACTTATCTAAACAATGTTTTAGGCTCAGATCATTTGACTATGTTTTCACGAGCAGTAAAACTTAACAAAATAGTAAACGGATCAATAATGAGAGTTATAAGACCATCATTTATTAATTTGGTTGATTTTCTTCTCACAATGTACTTACTTTACTTGAAAACATATTTTTATACTTCTAAATCATAATTAAACAATAAATTTTATGGAGTTATGAAAATGGTGTCTAGCACTACTACTGTAATTCTTCAATTTTCTTTTTCATTGTGAATCTTTATTCTTCCTTTTCTTATACTGATTTTTTTTTTCCCGTACTTACAAAATGTCGACATGTTTCTTCAACTGAAGCTGGCTATTCTATTTGGTGTGCATCTTTTGCTCCAACAAGTTGGCATATTCAGTTCTCAGGTTTGTCTAAGAAACTAAATTTTGTGCTTTTTTTCGTCTAAATGATTTGGATTTTATCTTTTGTTGATTATATTACAGGTTGTGTGTCTCATGTTAAAAATTCTTGAGCTTCGGGCATATTAACTTCTATCTGTTTCATTTTTACATGATTGTGAGATACATGATGTAGTTAAAGGTTTTCTTTCTGTTATGAAGAGTAAAAGCCTTCACATGATGAGAATGAATATCTTTTCCATATAAAATGCCTTGGATAGTAGTCTTCTTTATTTGTCATGGACTCTATGATCAAAGAAAATTCGGATGATGTTCCTACTGTGATTTCTCAGTTTGATGCGGGTCAAATGATGAGGAAAAAAGATTGTAGAAAAAATGCAGTTCTTAGATGGAGAAAGAAACGATTAGATAGAGCAAATAAGCCAACCTCTTCAAACATTGCTGCAAAAAGAAGCTTAACTTTTGAAGCTCCAATTTCCAGAACTAATGTACCTTCTGCTGAGAAGACAACCATTGAAGCTGTTCCCTCGATTGCTGCAAAAAAGGGTCCTGAAGACAACAAGCCTGCATCTCCAAAATCTGCTCATATGAGCCCTCTCAAGAAACCATGTGAATCTGCAAAATGAAGCAGCCACACAGCTTCATGTCCTCTTTTGTTTAACATGTATGCTACTAAACTTCTAGCATGCTATTTTTGGCCATCATATTAGAATCCATTAACATTATATGTATGACTGGAAGTTAATGGATCCTAATATATGATATTATGTAACTAAAATGAACTTTGAAAAAGACTATTAGCATGCCAATGTATCTCTACTTAGGACTTAATTGTACTGGAAGGTGTGTAATTGCTACTGAAATTGTTGACAGCTATCTATGAATGATAATTATGGTATTACGTACCTATTCTGCAACTAAAATTGTTATATATACTTTTCCAATGATCAGTATTTTTTGGAGGGCGGCACAGCTCGGTTTCTCTAGTCTACCTATTATATAAGAAGAAAGTGGAGTTACTATAACAACTCCAATGATTCCCAAGTGGATCCCTCTCATTTTGACACGTGGCTCATTCCTTTTCTTTTCTTCATTTTGCTTTGTTTTTTCTTGTGTTCAATTTATTTCCTTTCTCCTTTTTAATTAAAGATAATTAAACAAATTTTCATGTACACTGCAGATTTGTTATTTAGTTTCCACTTTGTACTTCATGTTTTTACCCTATCATCCTAATTAATCATTTATTCTATTTTTTCTCTATTGGATTAGTTGATGCATTTTCTTTCATTTTTGTCCATAATTAACTAAATGAATAATTTCATTATCAGAGATCAAGAATGTGTTTGATATTTCATTTCTTCTGTAGTCCAATAATTATGATTCATAATCTTCTATTTTTAATGTCTATTTTTGGTATATATTATTTGATATTTTTTTTGTCATTTTTCGCTTCTTGATCAGCAACATTTGCTTATTGTTTTTCTCACTCTATTTCTTCTTCATTTGACTTTTTTTTCTGCCCAAAATAGGTATGTGATGCTGTGAATATTTTTCTCCAAATCTAAAGAAACATTTTTTTAGTTTTTTATATTTTATTTATTCTGAAACTACTTTTTGATCTTTTTATTTTTGGAAAAGGCTGGCAACAAGACGGGTGGTGATTACATGAAGAATTTTTAGGCTAACAATGAAAGAATTGTAACTATTTTTCCCTCATAAAATAAATAACACCATTATGCAGATTCATTCTAATTCTAATTTTTTATTTATTAAAATTGTTATTTGATAATAGGGTGATAATACTACAGTAGAGGAGAAAAAAATCTAATAAATGAAAATCCAAGGTAAATGACGATCAGGAAGAAAAAAATGATGCCTATTAAATTAAAAATTAACCAGAATTTCTTAATTTATGGATAGGTAATTATATTTTAATTTATATAAAGTTTATTAATTGTGAAAAGTGCTTATAAACTGGATAAGATGGATAACGGGTAAAATAATTGTTGGGGCTAGCAATTTAGAATATGAAGATAATATTTTATATCTCTTCATTCAACATTTTGAATGACTAGCCTGTATCCGTAATAGGTAGTTTATTTCCATGGTTTTAATTTTAGCAAATGATAGCTTGGAAATAAAAGAAGTGCAAAATTAGATTTCAAAATCTTTTACTTAAATTGGTTCTATATGACTTTGTACTCTTATCCCTTTCTATTGCCCATAATAATAGATAATGTAATTAGAGTTTGAGATGATTGTTAGGCATAGAACTGGACATATTATTACTATTTGGCTAAAGAAGTTAATAATTTTTTGTCGATTTGACTAGCTAAAACAATTGCAGTTTTCAAAGGAATGCATTTGGTGGGAAGTTAGTATTGAGGCTTTTATCTTAGAGTGTCACTCTACAAAATATTATTAGAAAATTCTATTTTGATTAAGAAGACATATTTGCAATCAAACAAATTGTTGGATTTGAATTTGCATATGTGGATTTGCAAATATGGCAATTCATGTTTTTATTTTAACTCGTATTCTATAACTATTTGGTTAGATAATGTTTTCATCTATTTGTAATGCTATTAGACATGATTTAAATGGATAGATTAACTCGCTCTTTCTCTCAAAAAAGAAAGAAAAATATGCAAATTTGTATATATTTTTTTATTGATGTTGAAGATAGTGACAGGTTTTTGTGGCTTTCTATATTTTTTTAATTATTAAAATATTAGAAACATTATGACTACTCTTTATTTAATTACAACTAAAACTATACTGCTATTAAACCGATAATGCACTCATAATGGATTTGCCTTCTTTTCTTTTTTGGTATCATTACGTACACATAATATTGGTTAAAAATTCTTTTATCCAAATCACAATAAATTGGAGTTAACTTTATATATGAAATTTCTTTTCACAGCAAATTTTAATTGTTTTTATACTTAATTTTTTTCCTATATTTCTATTCATTATGTACTAAAACATTTGTTACTATGTATTTAACTAATGTTCGAGAGGGTCCTGGCTGTGCGTTGCACAACCGATGTACCTCTAGTATCTATCTATTATATAAGAAGAAAGTGGAGTTACTGTAGCAACTTCAATAATTGTCAAGTGGATCCCTCTCATTTTGACACGTGACCTATTCCTTTTCTTTTCTTCATTTTGCTTTGTTTTTTCTTTTGTTCACTTTATTTCCTTTCTCCTTTTTTATTAAAGATAATTAAACAAATTCTCATGTACACTGCAGGTTTGTTATTTAGTTTCCACTTTGTACTCCATTTTTTCCCCTATTATCCTAATTAATCATTTATTCTATTTTTTCTCTATTGGATTAATTGATGCATTTTCTTTCATTTTTGTCCATAATTAACTAAATGAATGATTTCATAATTGGAGATCAAGAATGGGTTTGATATTTCCTTTCTTCCATAGTCAAATAATTATGATTCATGATCTTCTACTTTTAATGTCTCTTTTTGGTATATACTATTTGATATTTTTTTTACCATTTTTTGCGTCTTGATCAGCAACCTTTGGTTATTGCTTTTCTCACCTATTTCTTCTTCATCTGACTTTCTTTTCTGTCCAAAATAGGTATGTGATGCTATGAATATTTTTTCCCAAATCTAAAGAAACATTTTTTTTAGTTTTTTATATTTTATTTATTCTGAAACTATTTTTTGATTTTTTTATTTTTGGAAAAGGCTGACAACAAGACGGGTGGTGATTACATGAAGAATTTTTAGGCTAACAATGAAAGAATTGTAACTATTTTTCCCTCATAAAATAAATAACACCATTATGCAGATTCATTCTAATTCTAATTTTTTATTTATTAAAATTGTTATTTGATAATAGGGTGATAATACTACAGTAGAGGAGAAAAAAATCTAATAAATAAAAATCTAAGGTAAACGATGATCAGGAAGAAAAAAATGATGCCTATTAAATTAAAAATTAACCAAAATCTCTTAATTTATAGATAGGTAATTATATTTTAATTTATATAAAGTTTATTAATTGTGAAAAGTGTTTATAAACTGGATAAGGTGGATGACGGGTAAAATAATTGTTGGGGCTAGCAATTTAGAATGTGAAGATAATACTTTATATTTCTTCATTCAACATTTTGAATGACTAGCTTGTATCCATAATAGGTAGTTTATTTTCATAGTTTTAATTTTAGCAAATGATAGCTTGGAAATAAAAGAAGTGCAAAATTAGATTTCAAAATCTTTTACTTAAACTGGTTTTATATGACTTTGTACTCTTATCCCTTTCTATTGCCCATAATGATAGATAATGTAATTAGAGTTTGAAATGATTGTTAGGCATAGAACTGAACATATGATTACTATTTGGCTAAAGAAGTTAATAATATTTTGTCGATTTGACTAGCTAAAACAATTGCAGTTTTCAAAGGAATGCATTTGGTGGAAAGTTAGTATTGAGGCTTTTACCTTAGAGTGTCACTGTACAAAATATTATTAGAAAATTCTATTTTGATTAAGAAGACATATTTGCAATCAAACAAATTGTTGGATTTGAGTTTGCATATATAGATTTACAAATATGGCAATTCATGTTTTTATTTAAACTTGCTATACGTATTCTGTAACTATTTGGTTAGATAATGTTTTCATCTATTTGTAATGCTATTAGACATGATTTAAATGGATAAATTAACTCGCTCTTTCTCTCAAAAAAGAAAGAAAAATATGCAAGTTTGTATTTTTTTTATTGATGTTGAAGATAGTGACAGGTTTTTGTGGCTTTCTATATTTTTTCTAATTATTAAAATGTTAGAAACATTATGACTACTCTTTATTTAATTACAACTAAAACTATGCTGCTATTAAACCGATAATGCACTCATAATGGATTTGCTTTCTTTTCTTTTTTGGTATCATTACGTACACATAATATTGGTTAAAAATTCTTTTCCAAATCACAATAAACTGGGGTTAACTTTATATATAAAATTTCTTTTCACAGCAAATTTTAATTATTTTTATACTTAATATTTTTCCTATATTTCTATTCATTATGCACTAAAACATTTGTTACTATGTATTTAACTAATGTTCTAGGGGGCCCGGCTAGTATATAAACAAGAAGAAAGGGGGTGAGGTGTTCTGCCCTCGTTTCGCCAAGTGACTTTCTGTTGATCCAACAAGTGGAACGTCTCTCCTTCGTTGCTTTTGCTGGTCAATGTTAATGGGCCAGATGAACTCAAAAGATTTCAGCCCTCTTCGGCCTTTACCCGAAAAAAACAAAAGTGTGCGAGTTTTATTTAGTTCATTGAGATCCAATAGATTAATATTATCTTAATTAACTCAAAATCTGGTTGGGTGAATGTGCTGTCTAAACCATGATTCTTGGATTAAACTTAATGGACTCATAATAGATTTCAACCACGATATTTCAAATTCGTCCATCTGATCCATATTGTGACATTTAAGAACTACTGAATTACAAGATTACAATTTCCGATCTACATTCTTTTCGGATGGGCAGATCATATTCAAAGAACCCAGATGCTAAAAGTAGTATATAAACAAATCAACATGGGTAGTCAAGTCTACTACTAACAAGTAAAAAGCAAATATTTAGAGGGAGACCCACCGCGGATTCGGACCACAAACTAAGCATGCACTGATGGAATTACATAAAACCAATAAAAAATGTCAAGCGATTTTTCTATTCGACCTCCACTATAAACACAGATTTGTGAAGTGTGAATGTAATCAATTATACGTTGCAAATTCAGCCATGCAAATAAACAAAACTCACCGCTGGAGGTGAATCAAAAATCAAGATTCTTACATTCTCACCGCAGGCAGATGTCGAATCTCCGCGTAAATAACGTGAAATCTGCTTATAAATAAGCATGAGGGAAGCGAAACATTACCAGGAGAAAGAAAGAAAGAAAATAGAAACATTTGAGGGGCATCACGATCACGTACGCCTGCATATTCTCCTATACATATAACATTCAAGGTGAGAAATGTAAATTTGATATGTTAGAGAGAGAGAGAGGACTTGGGAGTAGTTTATCAAGAAATGTAAATGGATTGATGATCACATCATCTGCGCTAAGAAAGAATGATGAGAGAAATCGGAAAGAAGAGTGTTTTGAGTCGCACACAGCGTGGCACCATCAAATCCACTGATGATGGAGCCATGCCATGCTGGTGTGCGCCTAAAACACCCCTTCCCAGTTCCCCCTCCCTCTTTCAATTTCTCTACATACAGCTAAGTCCACATTCCATGCATGTATATATGCATCGATCCATCAGCTTCCCCCGCAGGTCACATCCTATGCTATGCATATATTTATATGTGTGTGCAACCACCCTTAATTTCTCTACTCAAAAGTGGATGTGTTATGTAGAATAAACAAACATGCTGTTGTAAGTATTATTATGAGATCCAGTAACCAAGCAAACGTACTGTATATAGAACTGATGGTGATGATGATGGAATAAACATGTGGGAAACGAAACAAAACGATAAGGCCCAAAGTCAAATGTGGCCACTGGAATGCTGGAAGAAAAAAGAATCTATCCCCATGTTTGTGCAAAAAAAGAAAGTTAAAAAAAGGAAGAAGAAGAAGAAGAAGAAGAAGAGGAAGAAAAAGGTTGACAGAAAAATTTGGACCGCACGCAGTAATAATAATTCCTAAATGGTGCAGAGAGAGAGAGGGGGGGGGGGGGCGTTTCGTAGTTGAAGTTGCCCCCACCATTGATGATCATGCCTACGCAGTCACGCTGTCTGTGTGTGTGCATGCAGAGACAAAGAATGTAGGCGGTGAGTTTCTTCCAATGCCAAGTGTCCATTACAGCATTCCCGGCAACCTTTTCTCCCACCCTTCACAGATTAAACTTGTCCAAATGCCAATGCCTTCTCACCACCCCGCCGGCCCCTCATTTCCAGTTCAACGAGGAGTAATATCTTAGCTGTCGCGGCCGGGCCTGGCTATTTCCCCAATCCCCTGGGGAAAACCCCCCAAACACAAACATAAATAAAAAATGCTGGCCAGCAAGCAATATGATACGTTGAAGCGCTCGCAGGTGCATTGGATTGAGAATTTTAACTTTTCACCCGTTTGGACTGTAGCATATATCGGCCGCCCACTCGTTTACTCTTTGACATACTAGCACTTTGAAGAGTTGACAAAATTCTTGTCCTGGGTCGGTAGATTGAATGTTTGAAACCTTGCATCCCCAAAGCCGAGATAGATGAAGCTTTTGTTTCTTTTTAACTCCTTGTATACCGCAACTGATGAGTTCTTTCTTTTTAAAAGTACAGTATAATAGCATTAACCATTTTCTTGGAATACTTTGTGGATTGAATGTTCGAAACCCCACCCCACCCTTACCGGTCGCAGTTAAACATAACGCAATTTGAGCAGAGTAGCGCTAATATAAGGCGTTGCTACATAATTAAGCTAAAAAAAAAAAACAGTTGCTTATAGGATGCTTGTTAACACACTTATTATTTATGTAATTTATCATATATATATATATATTAATAATTATTATCTTTCCTTGCATTTCCATGCTTTTTCTATTTAATCTTAACTATTCTTACTTATATTTTATGACTTTTTCTAATTAATGTTATTTTTTAAAAAAAATTTGACAATTAAAATATATTTTAATGAATGCACGTGGATACCTATTAGAGACTGCCCCAAAAAGCAAACACAGATTGTGCAAAAATTGTAGTACAAATTTGTTATGAACGCCCTCCTAGGGAAGTTTGTGGCCTAGATTGGACTATGTGGAGTGGGTCCAATTTGGGTGGCTCAAATACAAATTTGCTTTAGAAGGTATATTGTTTTTTTGGGTCTTTGGTTGGGATCTCAAAGTGGACGGCCCATGGTCGGCTCTGTCAAATGGGTCTTCTTCTCAAATGCCAGAAAGGAGAAAAGGCTTATCGGATGCGGTCCAGTCTATTGTCCAATCCGGGCGGATATTGCCTGGTGGGATTTTGAAAGAGGCCGCTTGTACCAAAATTTCCCGGAAAGCATCTGAGTTTCATGGCAATGGCAGGGTTGGGTGCATTTTGGGGGACGCGAGTGCTGGAGATAGTGAAGAAGCACGATTCCGGGGGACTGGTTTGGAAGAGAATCAAGCTCACCACCACTCGCAAAGCCAACGCCAAGAAGCGCCTCCGCCGCGTTTGGCAGGTAGCCGCTCGCCCCTGCCCTCTGATTTCTCTCTCTTTTTTCTTCTTTCCGTGATCTCATTTCTTTAGGGTTTTCATTCAATTTCTTCTTTTTTTTTTTTTCCTTTCAAGTAGGACTAGTATTTTATAAAGTGGGTCGTTTACAATATGATAGGTGGCTGCTTGCATAAGATTTAGGTGAAGGCTGCTCCGATTACACTATTATCATGTGAATTTCAGTTCATTTTGCTGATAGTTTTGTTAATTACACTATTTTCACACACTCATGGAGTCGTATATACGTTATGGGTATTGTAGTTGTCTAGTTTTACTCGACTTGAAAAGTTGACTGCTTTTGGAGTTTACTTAGCTGCTGAAGGAAAATCCTTCTTTTTGACTACAAGGATGTCAATATATTTCTTAAGTCTGATGCTTGATAGAGGAAAGATTAAAGCCTTCCAAGTTTGGCTATTTTTAACTCATCTTCTTTATATTCCTGCTTTATCATTTCTAGGGGAAAAGCCTACACTCCAAGGTCATACGATTCTTGATTATTGAGTTCATAATTCCTCTTCCTCCAATTGTTGGGAATTTCGCAATGTTGGTCCCTAAACTTTTACACTTAACCAATTTTGTCCTTCATGATTTTTTTAACCAATTTAGTCATCGAACTATTGTTTCTGTTCTAGTGTGGGACTTCTGGGGTGGCACCGCCACGTTTTACATATTCCACACCACCGGACAAGGGTAAATTTGTCACAGCAAGTCACATTTTTACTGATTGTACACAAAATGGATGATAACTACACCAAAAACAGCCACAACCACACTCCCCATCACTACCAATCTCCCAAACCCCTTGAACAATCCCTCCCAAAAAGTCAGCCCGATTCTACAAAGCATCTGTAGTACAAACCCATTATAGTGAAAATATAGATGATCCACAACAATCAATCCAGAAGTCCAAACAGCTAAAACCCAAATAAGATATTTCTCTTTGGATAAGTTTCCAAGTAATTCTATGAATTATGTAGATGAGAGCTAGCCAGTTGGGATTTCATTTGCTGGTGGCTGTAAGGTTAGGTTGTAAGTGTTCATACTTTGTCATTATTGATCCCTATTCCATATTAATTATCATGACAGTAAAGATTGCAGAATGTTCTTAATTTGTCTTTTAGTTGACATCTTAATTTTTTCATTCATGGAATTACTATATAAATGGTACATAAATAACATTCGTGGCTCATGAACTTCATTATATTAGTGTATGTCTGTAATTGTTATTGTAAAGTGAAGTGGGGATATATTGATCAAATTAGTTGGTGGCATTTGAATTTGATCAAGTGAATTGGGGATATATTAATATATTAATTATATTTTGACTCTCCATTTGAAGAATGTTAGGGTGGATTCTCTCTAATGTTTGAATAATTTAAGGCAGTTGTTTGAATAATTTTAGTGAGTTGGTGGAGTTTATTAGTCAACTACTGGGTAAGGAAAGCTACTTTAACAAACATTGTTTGGTTTGGACCTTTTTTCTGAGGATATATGCAATGATGTCTTTATTTTTGCAATCATGTATCTGTTGGTCTTGCAAAGTATTGGTTGACATGTTGATCATTTGACACTGATTTGGTGGGATGGAAGTGCCTAAAGCTGTGAAGGCATGTGATGTTTCTCATGCTGAAAGCTGAGTCGGTTTATTTACATTTAAGAATACCTAGCAGAATATATAAGATTTTGATGGAGGTACAAGGGCAGCCCATGTTGCTAATTATCGTTTTTTTCATCATTACTGTTGATGTATCTTTTCTGGGGTGACTCCAAAAGGAGTTGAAGTACCTTGTAGTCGGGCTGATGAGGATATGCAAGAGAATACACCGTGCCGCTCCCAAAACCAATAGCCATAACTGCCGCAAGTCGTTGAAATACCAATCAACAGTAATGACAGAAACCCAACATGAAAAAGAAGAAGCCCATCATTCCAACTTGGCCACTCCACCTTTTGCCCATTTGCTCCGGCGATAGCATCAACCCACACATCCCCATGGAGGCCCTACCATTGTTGCACAGAAACCTCATTGCTGCACAGGTCTCTATGTTGGTAGAGACCAGGATAGTGAGGAGGCTAGAGGGGGACATGAGTAGGCAAGATGGGATGAGACAAAGATACCTCTAATTGGTCACGTTAAAGATGTAAAAATTGGTGGCGCCGGCACACAAGTCCTAAGTTGGAGAAGGAAAAATAATTCGAGGACTAAATTAGTTTAAAAAAACATCAAGAGCAAAATTGGTTTAAGTGTAAAAGTTTTGGGATCAAAATGGCTAATTTCCCCCAATTGTTCGGCCCAGTAAAGCTGGGTAACCTAACACAAGCTGTTGCTATACCTGTTAAAGTTTTATGTTTCAGTTTGCTCTTATCTGATTAATATGGGAGACCGATTCTAAAGTTACAATAGACTTCTGCCTAGAATATTTGAAATTGTTCACTCTGGTTCTTTAATGTCTGTAAATCATGGGGTTTTCGGTTGTGGTTTGATTTCATCTAATGTGAATAATGTTGTAGAGCAAGTAACTGCTACCTAACATTGGTAAATGAGTTTCTAAGTTCTTCAGGCGAAAGTTATAATATTTTTTCCTGTAACATACCCCAAGTTTAAGGTGCATATAATATGCCATGATGTGGTACGGTTACTCGTTATTATGGAGTGGAAGAGTGTTATTGTTTTTGAGAGTCAGGCTTGTCCTGCCTCACAACTTTGGAATGGTTTCACCTCAGGAAGGGTGGATAGCCTCTCGTTACATTTTAACTCAGAATTTCTAGCTAGTGGCTTTCTGCATGTCTCTTCTCATCTCCGCTCTAATTCCACTTTGGCATGTTGGGAATTTCTAGTTGATTCCAAATATGTCCAATTGAACCATTCTTGTTTCAACTTTCAATGGATTTCACAATTTTCAGTTACCTTAAGGATGTTATGTATTGTCTTGTAGAATGAAGCTGTCCTGAGGGCATGTTCCGAACTGCCTTCCTCAGGTAATTCAACGGCTGATGGTGAAGACACTGGTACGAAGGAGAGCACTAGCTGAGTGAAGATTAAACTTGGTAAAGCCTATTGTTTGATGTATTATCCTATTGACCATTTTTGCCTTTCAATCTGTAAGTCGTGCACAAGCAGTTAATGATTGGCCTCGACTGCTTGCACTTCTTTGCCCTTGGTTGTTGGGGCATTACTTAGTAGCTGTTATTGGTAATTATGGTGCGTAACTATACACAGTTGTCAAGCCATGATGCTTTTAACCCCGCACTGACTGTTTATAGAAGCAAGAATTAGGAGTTGCCAAAAAGCGCGCGCGCACAAAGCTCTTATGGTTCTTTTGGAGCAATAAAATCATTTTAGGAGGTAGCAGCCTAATAGTTTGTCAACAACTACCCTTTTGAATCTGGCATCTTTTTCTTCTTGTTAAGTAACACAGGATGTAGGAGAACTTACTCATGTTTGGTTTAGTTGCTGAAAAGCCTCGTGACAGTGACGGAAATTTAGATGCTTTAGAAGGAACACGTGAAATTGCAGCCATACGCTTGGATGATGAATCTTTTGACGGGACTATGTGGTCCGTCGTGTGTGGTACGGTAATCATAGGCTAGATTAGTGGATTTAGGCGTCCATCTAATGCACAAATTTTCGTTTGATAACGACAGAAAATCACAAGCATCTATTTTTTGACGCAGGAAAGGCTGCACAAATTGGGGTGTTTTTGTCGAATTTCATTGTCATTATGATGCTGCAGATATAATTTGACTATTACCGGGGGGGGGGGGGTGATTTGCTAATCTGAAGCTGGTGTAGGAGAATTCTTTTGTATTTCGTATTTTGGATATAGCGTAATTCCTACGGGTTTGTGAAATGGGTCGATGACTTGCTAGATTAGCTTGCATCTTTTTTAAACATATTTGTGGGTGTTGGCAGTAAAACGGTTTCTCGGAAGACCGTGAAAGATGAGCCTAGAATTAGAATATTCGACTGGAAGCCAAAACGTATAAATAGATAGCACAGCACCATGTGATATGTATTGATATTTAATTCCAGAGCACAAAAATGATGATGCAAGAAGCAGGCTGTAGGTGCCACCAGTCCGTGCATGCGTGAGAGGCTGAGCAAAATTGATGTGGTACTACTACTATAGTACTAGAATTCATTCCTGGGGTAGGGTAACCTCCAGTTGCACAAGCAACCTCCGTCGGAACTTGTTTGACCGCTCTAACCTCAACTTCCAAGCAAACTTTTTTACATGTGAAGTGCCACCCAGCCCCAGCCCCAGCCCCCCTGCCTAACGTAACGTACGGCTTTGGTTTTCGTTTGTGTGTGGAGTCACTCCATTTCTCAGTCCTCCATCTACAGCAACAGCGGGCTGCGAACTGAAAACTACTCGCTGGATTGGTAGAGGTATGTTGTTGCAACTTGTTCGGAGACAGAGGAGAATAAGATCGTGCATGTAGAGCAGGTGCATTGACGAACTCACTTGAATGTTTGGGACCGGACCTGCAGGCTGCAGGATGGGAAATGAGGCGTGAAAGAAAGAGGAAGTTTTGGTGGGGGCGGGTGCACGTCATTTTACGTTTGCTTCTGGGAGGAGCCCATCATATCATCATCATTATTTACTTATTATGAAATGCGAGGAAAGAGTAAGGACAGAGCAAATTTGGAGAATTTTGATAATAATCACTCACAATATCAGAAGGGCCGAATCAAATACTCAGGCGTTGCGCCCTACCGCGACAGCAAAGTCCGCGGGATTGACAAATGCTCTGTCAATTAGCGTCTCAAGTTGGCAATAATTCCCCCTGGCCTCCCCCGTTCTAATCCTTCCTTCTCCACGGTGTTCTTCTTGCTTCTCGTCGCACCGAGCCTCTCGTAGGTTTTATTTTTGGTTAAAAACAAAAAAAAAAAAAAACTCTCTGCGATAAATTCAATATACAAAAAAGTTCTTCTTGATTTTAAAATATATAACACGATATCTCGTACTTTGAACTAAATTATAAAGGTGATGGAATTCGTTAAATTTAACGGAAATGAACGAACTGATCAAAATAACCTGATATATTTAAGCAAAAGACAGTTCAAAAAAATTATTTATTTTATTTTCTAAATAGAGAGAATTGAGGGTTAAGGGGTAAAACAGGTATATTTGTTAAAAATTAGGTATAAAATTTTTTTTAAAAATTCTAATAAGTTATTTCTGTTAAGTTTAACGAATTTCGCCACTTTTATAATTTAATTCAAAATATAGGATATCGTGTTGTATATTTTACAACTACGAGAGTTTTTTTATATTTTATCCTTTTTTTTTCCCTTTGTTTTTGGGCCATGAAAATTGAGGCAAAACACACAAGAGAACAAGAAAGCGGTGGTGACGTAAACAGACTCCTCCAGGTCCAACACCAGCAGGCGCCACGGGTGATGATTTCTAATCTAGGCCACTGTCACAAGGAACTCTGGTCGGCAAATTCTTTTCTTTTCTTTTTTTTTAATAATCTTAAACTCTCGCCAGGAAAATGACACACTGCTGGTCTGTCTCTCTTTCAGGTATAACAAATTAACATAATATATTGGCATTGGCAGTAGCTCTCAATAATTTTTTTATCTTTGGACCAAACGTTTCATCCAAACATAATACAGACTGCTGCCAATACCAGTGCCAGTGGCAATATATGCATATGTATGTGTATGCCGCCGCCCTTCAGCTATCCTGCGGCCACTTGGCAAGGACCGAGTTTCTTGCCCTACTTTTGCCATTTTTCTTTACCTTACCAATTGCGGATAATGGGTCCGCAACTATTTAGCTTAGATGATTACCCTCCCTCCGCCTCGTTCTCGCTCTCGTTCTCGTTGTGAGTATCTTACTTTTTTTATTTTGAATGTTTCAAAATAATTATTATATTAAAGGAGTTAAAATGTTTTTTAATCACTCTTTCTAATATATAATCATTCTTTTTAATCACATACATGTGACTATTCAAATATAAATTTTGAATCAGTAGAAATAAAAAGTACAAATATTATAATCAAATCACTATTTTTAAAAAATTAAATTTCCTAAATATAATGATTAAATAAATGGAACGAAGGCAGTATTATTGTTATTAACCATGACCATATTCACCTCACCTGCAATCCTTATTTTACTCCCCTCCCTGGGGGCTGCTAGTGCTTGCCACTTACAACTATTGTTTACAAGTCATAAACCGCAGCCTTCCAACAAAATTTGTCCAATTATCGATAACAAGTCGCTCTGGGTTTCAATCCCTCATTCTCCATCCTTCCTTCCTTCGTCGTTGCTTAAATTCTGCCATTTCCCTGCTAGAGCAGAGAAAAAAAAAGAAGAAGGTGTTGATCTTGGCTGTTTCTCTTGAAATGATAGATTTCCAAGGTCAATTAGGTGGTGTGAAGTTGTACATTTCCCTTCGCCGATTACTTGGGGTGGAGTATCACGGAACGGAACCGGATTCCGGATTCATTTTTAACAAAACGCCAGCTTAGCTTTTGACAGATTCCCAGAAAAATCAAAGCGTGGAATTTGCGAACTCAAAATTAAATGCCAATTGCAAAGTCGATCATCGTCGTGCCTTATTCTTTTATGCTTCTGAAAAAATGGATTTAACTTTTACGTACCAGCGTTCGGTGCGCAGTTAGCGTAAATGTGATGGATCTTGGATGGTGTCCGAGTCCGTGGCTGGATGCACATTTGCTTGTCTTTTTCCCTTTCTTTTTGTTTTTTAAAAAAAAAAAAAAAAAAATTCCTTCTTCCCATGCTCTAGTTGTTGGTGTCACATAGAAGCAATTTGGCTATCCATTCCAAGGACGTTAAACCTTGCATTGCATGGTGAACCATTATTATGATTTCTATATCCCCTTCCCCCCAAAACCCTAAACACCCAAAAAAAAAAAAAAACACCTAAATTGAAAATTAAATTTTTTTTTTTTTTAAAAAAGAGAGGTTTTAATGCAGAACAATTTAGAAAGACACAAACGGTGCTATAGCAGAACAGTTACATTGAAGTGGGGTTACGAATTTACTGCTACACCACTGCACTGGATTTTTAACTCAAAAAGGTCAAACGTCAGCCGTCCTGGATGGGGAAATTCCACTTCGAAATTTTTCATCTTCTAGTCTAGTGTAACAGTAAGTAACTAGTAAGGCTAGGAGCAAGGGAGGTTTCCACTCCCTGTCCCTGCCTCTTCTTTTCTACTTTTAACTACTGCGTAGTGCTTCTTCTTTCTTCTACAATACAATACAACTAGTCCGCAGGGAAAGAGAGGCGAAGCTGATTTAGCCAAAATTACAGGCTCTGAATCAAATCGGTTATCTAAACTGACCTGCCGAATTTTCGAGGCTGATGAATTCTTTCTCTGGGCTTTTTCTTTCCTAGCATGCTACTTGCTGCTAGTAACATATTATTGATTCCTTTTAAAAGGGCCAAGACTAGTGCAACTGCTACTTTCTTCCATATCCTCCGCTTCATTACAGGAAATCTCAGTGATTCCACTGCACCCCGAAGACGAGGAGATTGTTGCCCCCGGATTCAATTCCCTTGTATCCTTGCCCAAGAAGTCATAGAAAACAACCACCCCATTCATTTTCCCCCCCAGAGGAGGAGGAGCAGCAGCTGTGCAATTCGGGAGGGATGACTCTGTTACCTCATCCTCGGAAGATTTCCCACTTCTCCTCTTCAAGAATATGCGGCAGAGAACCCAACTTTCCTAAAAGAACCCCGCAACCAAATTAGAATATATATATATATATATATATATATTATGCATAGAGTGTTAAACTGCTGGTACTTACTAGTGGGTAGATAGGAAGGAAGGAAGGAGGGAATCAATTGCTAATACCAGTAACAATAGTACTAGGAGTAGTAGAATAGAAATGGTGTCTGACCTGGGCCGATTTGTTTTGCAGCGGAGATATTGGGGCGGCGGCTTCGACGACATTAACGAGGCGATACTCATGCATGACCCAGTCAGTTCTGATCCCGTTCGGTGGCTTTCCTCTGTAAAACACCAGTGTCTTCTTCACACCACCAACTCCTCCTACTCCTAGGCGGCTTCTACATGCCACTATTTGTTTGTCTACCCCAGTTGCCTTCCAATATCCTGAACCAGTTGCTCTGTTGGATCGGTTTCCACTTCGATACTTCACTTCCCTTTTGCTAAAGAAGTACCTCTCTCTCTCCAAATCACCTAAAATCAAAGAAGACATCCAAGAAAAAAAATTAAATTAAATTAGTGTTGCCATTACAAGTTTGTTTAATCTATCCAATGTGGATCAATGCATTTCCTTCTGCTATTATCAATGGCCAGTCGACGTTCTTGGACAATGATGACATACGATACGACGACTAGCCTAGCCAGGCAAATTATTACGTATTAGGCTTACAAAAATAGTAGTACTAGTTAGTATAACATGTTTTTTTTTTTTTTCCTTTGAAAATGTTAGAAATATGTGTGTATATATATTATTGTTGGACCGACCTGGCAAATCCCAAGGATCAGACTTGCAGACATCAACCTCTGGGATTATGGATGCAGGGAGAGGGCAGGACAGGGCCTTGCGCTTCAAGTACTGAACAACCAGCTCTTCATCGGTCGGATGAAACCGAAAGCCAGGTGGCAATCTCAGCACACCATTCTTAACAAAGTTGAGTTTCTCCATGGTAAACAGAGGAACTATTCATTTAAAGTTAGGAACTCAGAGCAGTTGAATTAGGCACCAGTATATATGAACCCTTCTAATTTGCGGTTGCAACTTTCAAACACATGTAACTCTTCTCTTTACCAGTTGCAACCCATTATGGACTTGAGAAAGAGACAGCACGTATAACATGATTGATTATTCAGAAGGAAATAAATAGGAGGGAAAATGCAGAGAGAGAGAGAGAGATGATGATGATGATGAGGAGAAAAGTTGGAGGGTACACTGAATGGGAAGGAAAGTTTGGCTTCTTTTTTGTTTTTTTTTATAGTAATGGGATGTCATGTTGGACGAAGATGGAAGACTTTGATGGAAAAGACTAAAATATGCAGATTTATTTATTTTTTTTTTTTGTTATTAAAATGACAAGGAACTCATATCTGGCGTGCAGAAGACTCAATCCTCCGTTTGCTTTGACGGATTTTAACACATAAGTTTTAAGGGCCAAAGATAATTACGGCTTACGCGGTGGGGTGGGTGTTGGGGTGCTTTCCCAAAGCCAAAGGTCAGGGACCCTCATTTGATTAATAATGCAAAATTTTTCAAAAAAATAAATAAAAATATATACTCCGCGATGCAACTGACAAATACCTGCTATTGTAATTCTGAATTGTTACTAAATATATACCAATATGTATGACCCTCGTATAAAACCAACTACTTCTAGAATAATTGATCATCAATAACATTTTAAAGTTTTAGTCACATAATTTGCACACAAAAGTCAAAACTATTGCGTCAGTACCTTTTTTTTTTTTTTTTTTTTGGGCCTCTCGCCCTTTTCCCCAGCAAGAAAATTAGTTAGTCAGCGAGTGCCAAGTCGCAAATACTAGCATGCATGCACCAATGGAGCCGGTAAGCAGCTGGCGTAATCGTATCGTCTGTTCTGTTAGTGTTATAAAAAGATGGATTGAAAAATGTGTTTATAATACGGGTGAAATATTATTATTTGAGATAATTTGCTATCCAAACACCTCTACGTATTTTTTAGCCTCGTATGCCAAAACTCTCCAAATATCAGCACAGCAGCCTACTAGTGCGTACGTAGTTTAAATTAGCACACAAATGAAGAGCTTTGGTAGAACCAATTAAAAGATGCCATTCTGGGTTTGTAGTAGTAATAATTAACAATTAAGGGTGGAAGGGTAAACGGGGGGAGGAATGGATTGGATCCTTCCTTTGGACTTTGGGCTTTGGATTCCACAAAATGCATTTGCATGCGCTGGCTGGAGAATGTTTACCAGCGATTGCCAGATATATTAAGCGCAAGATAGTAGATAATTTGAAACATTTTGTATGGATAGGAATTTTTTTATTAAAACAAAAATTAATTAATTTTTGGGCCCCCGGTTGGGGCGGGGGGGATAAAGTTCTGGGGTCCTACATGCTTCCAAAACGACGGGCACCCACGTTGGATTCAAGAGCAAGGGACAAATAGGCTAACTTCAATTCCTATCCCATTTCAAAGATTTCCTTATATTTGCTTGTCTCCCCGTTCCTGTTGTGCTATTTTATGTGACGGATCCCATCGGAAATTAACTATAGGGCCAATCATCAGAGATTCCTTCGTTGCAGGGAAATACGCGAGATCGAAGAAGAAGAGATATAGCTGGTAAAATCCGAAGTGGGGGCAACGTTACGTGGGAGGTATGGCTGAGAGATACTTATTGGTAGTTAAACTGGAGCTTCAACCATTTCACAATAATATGTGGGACTAAAGAAATCCCGATTCCGTATGGAGGAGGGAAAAGCTCCTCCATGACAGCCACGAAAATTTTGGTGAACCTAAGAAGAAAGATAGAAGAAGATTTTAATAGAGAATAAATAATGCTACCACTACCGCTAGTAAGGAATAAAGGGTAACGTAAGTAATGGAGAATTAAAGGGTACTGAGATTCATTCCAGCAAGCAAATGCTTTGCCTTCACCCCAACTTGGGCCTGGGGTGAGCAGCACAGGTATGAAAAGAAGAGTTGTCTTATGGCGAGCTGAATTGCGGCTGTGATTTCACTTTCGCTTTCTCTCTTCTTCTTCTTCTACCTTTTTTTTTTGTTTGTTTTGTTTTAAACTAGTAGAGTAGTGGTGCTATTTATTAGAGGTTGCGAGTCGAAGGAGTTTGTGTGAAGGAGTTGAATAGGATAGGAGGGATTTATAAGTAAAAAAATAAGCAAGGAGAAATACAGAAACGTCAAAGGCTGCAATCATTGTGTTTCTTCTTCTCTTTTTTTTTTTTTTTTGGTTTTTGGGGTAAAATAGCAGTAGTACTACCGTAGGCTGTGAAAAAACTGTTTAAAACATTTTTCACATTTTATAAATTTTTTTTTTCATTCCTCACTTTTAAATTGGTCAAATTCGATTCCTTTCTAGGTTTTCGACCAATTTTTTATTGAAATCTATCACGTATCTTGCACGTGATCATTTTTTAAAGGCAAAATTATTAAATTAAAATTTACACAATCCAATCTATAGTCCCTCGCATTTTATAAAATGAATTTTTTTGTCTTTCACATTTTACAAAATGAATTGTTTTATCTTTCACATTTCACAAAATAAAATTTTTCATCCCTTATTAATCATATGTACGAATAACTTATTTTTAAAACTTATGTATATATCTATTTGATTTTGTTTGAACAATACGAATAGCATATAATATATATCTATTTGATTTCGCCTGTTCAAGTGTAATTAAATAGATATACACAGGGCCCTCAGGGGCTTGGTCTGGTGGTTGAGGTTGCTGAAGATGGAGCCTCAGGTCCCTGGTTCGAACCTTGCTGCCAGCAAGTTGCTGAGGGTGGTGAATAGTCTGCGGGATCCACTCCCTGCGGGACACACCTAAAAAAAAAAAAAAAAAAATTAGATATACACAGGAGTTTAAAATAATTGTTAGTTTTTCACTTATATTCACTTCTTTTTACTCGAAACTTGAAACAAAGAAGACGTTTAATCTAAAACATTATCAAGTGTTTAAATCGAATTAAATTTGGATAGAAAAAAAAAAAGAAAAGTATGATAAAAAGAAATAAGTGTTTGATACTTTCAAATTTTAAAATAATCACAACGTAGGAAATTCAACTGTTTATCTTAAAGGTGGCGAACAAAAATTTTAAATTTAAACTGCAATTTGTTAGTATGACCATAGAATTCGAATTAGAACCGATTAATTAGATAATCTTATTACACAATTTAATAAATAAATTATTATCAAAAGAAAAAAGATTGCAAATATTGAATAGATTCACATGGTGAAATCAAATATATATATATATATATGACTTTAAAACAAAAATTATTAGATTTAAACCCACGTATATATTTATTAAATAGCACATATACAATTACAATTAGTCTGTTTATGTGAAATCAAATAGAGATATATTACATGTTATTCGTACTATTCGGGTAAAATCAAATAGATATATATATATGAATTAAGAAAATTATTCGTACATATGGTTAATGAGAGATAAAAAAAATTCATTTTGTAAAATGTGAGGGATTATAAATCGGATTATGTAAATTTCGATTTAACAATTTTGCTCCTAAAAAATAATCACATGCAAGGCACATGATGAATTCCGTTAAAAAAACTAGTCGGAAACTTAGATTGAGACGAAATTTGACCAATATAAATTTATAAAAAATGTAAAATTACACTTTTAAAAATGAGAGATAAGAAAAATCATTTTACAAAATATAAGGAACATTTTCAACAATTTTTCCATAAACTGTGGACAATAGTATGCGGTGGTTCACCAGAGGGTCATGTCTTTAAACTCAGCTCGATCCTAAATCCTCAATCCTCTTCATCAATTCATCGTCCCTCAACTGACTGTTCATCTCTCTGCCTCTCTCTCATGTCTTATGCGGCTTGCTTTAGAATCCTCGTTCGGCCCTTCCCACTCAATCACATTTACAGTTATATTTTTCCATTTCCAAAACATCAATCCAGCTTATGAGTCACCAATGCATCATGTCACTCTCTTACATGTATTTTACATGCAGAGAAGGTGAACTCCATAGAACTCCAACCACCCCCCAACCCTCCCCCATATATCGTAGTCATATCACCCCTTGCAATAGTTTAGAACAGACATTCAAAGAGTGCGACTAAATTACTAGTTGAATATGGTTTAGAGGTAGTTGAACCTTTATTTCTGTATCCCACAGAAAAATGATTCAATCCTCGGATGCTGATTCTGTCTTCCCCTCACTGCAAAGGTATAAATAATGGCGTTAATTTTTGCAACTTAGTGTCCGTTTGTTTGGAATGCAAATATATTTTCCAGAAGATGTTTTCGGCATTAAATATTCCTGGTGTTTGGCAACAAAATATGTTGGAAGATGTGTTCAGCATTAAATATTCTCTTGAAAAATGTTTTACAGCGGTAGGTGGAAAATGATTTACAAGACACATCCATTGAAGTTAATTTCCTACAACTCATCATTCTTATCCGCGCCTAGACATAAAACATCGCATCTATAACAAATCACCTGTCGTTGCGGCTGCAGCAACCCCACCTCTAACAGCGTTCCTCTTGTGCCTGTGACAAACCCAAACGCCAAACACCAATCGCCTCCCACTCTTTTTCATCTTCTCTTGTATTCTTCTTTCTCTCTTACACCATCGGATAAATGTATCTACGAAACTACAGATTATCCAGATCTATAGTAAGTCTTTGCCTTGAGAAGTTTTTTGGGGGAAGAGGAACTTGGAATAGGTGAAGGAGATGAGAATGGAGGAAGATTTTGAGAAGAATAATTCATAAGCATCAATATTAAAGTACTACTATTTTTTCTATTACTTAAAGTTTCTAATTTTTTGGCCTATTTTGGACAACTAAAGGAAATTAAAATGATTAGCAGTCAACATCAAATTGCTATTAGTTGGCAACTTGACTTTATGATTTTAATCCTCAACATTTTGAATTTGAATCATTATAGTCCCCTACGTTTTAAATAGTGACATTAAAGGTTTTAGGATAAATTGAGATGCAATTTTGAATTAAATAGTATTAAATGGGTAATATTCTAGTTAAACTTCTTGTTATTCTTTTTTGGTATTTGTTTCATTAATTCATGTCACTAGTAGTATTTCATATGCCCATTCACTTTTGCATAGTTAGTCTCAAATTTGGTATAATATATATATATATATATATGTGTGTGTGTGTATCTATGTATATGTGTATGTGTGTGTGCGAGTGTATATATATATATATATATATATATGTATGTATGTATGTATGATTGTTTTGCACTATTAATACATAATCGATATTGAGTTTCATCTTTTGTTTTTGTTTTTAGTGATAATTAAACAGCTAATTAAATTCATTTTAAAGTATACAAAATATGAACCATTTGTAAATTATCAAGGTAAACAACTAATTAAGCTGTAAAATATACTAAATATAAACTATAGTATTATACAAAATAGAACTAACTAAGTTGTAAAATCAAGGTATACAAGTATTACAATAAGTATTTGAAAACCATAGAACTGGAACGTTGGATTTTAAGTGGTAGGAAATATAACAAAAAATAAAAGAAAGCTTTTTCAAGAGAAATCCTAAAGGTACTTCATGCTAGTATTCCCTTGCACTATTTTTTATAATTATAACGACTAATTAACTAAGAATTTGAAGCTTACGCACAACACATGCAAGAATTTGTATAGTAGCAACTATAACAAACTTATATTTCAAAACTAGAATTGTTCTTTTCTTCCACTAATTTTTATTTTATGCATTGTCAATATATTGTCATTCAATTGTAACTTATTTAACAGAGAAGTGATATTTATGCTATGGTGATGTCGTGTCATTATGAAGTATTTTCATGAAAGTTTATAAAAATTAAAAATATTTTTTCACATATTATTTCATCTTAAAAACGCTAATTGTAACTACTTAAACCTAGAGGACTATATTGATTGAAACTTCAGATATTAGGGATTAGAAATATAAATTCAAAACTTTTGACTAAGACCAATTTGATTTTGACCGTTTGTTATTATAACTTTACATAAGTTGTCCTAAATTCAGAAATTTTGAAGACCATATTTGTTTGCACCGAAATATTAGGGATTAATCTGATACATAGACCAAATATTGGGGACTAAAATAGCATTTTTTTTCTTCCAATGATTTACCAATCTTTAATTGCATATCATTGGTTTAAGAGATGTGATGAAGCACCCATTCTGAAGCTTGATTTTGACTTTTGGGTATTAATTATGGGAGAAATGGGTGGAATGGTGGCGATGTGGTCGAGCGGTGCACCGCAGTGGGGGCAATGGGCGCAAGTGAAATGAAATTATCGAGGGAATTTTCTTCTTGGGGTTTTCAGTGAATACATTCCGGAAAGCGTGTCGAACATCAGAAAATGAAGGGAAAATAGCTTCTTTTTTTTTTTTTTTCTAGGACAAAGACACATTCGTTGGAAATATTTTCTTTGGGAAAAAAAAATTCTACATTGAAGCAAACGGGAACCTTAGACCGGAGGATTTACCCTGCTAGTGACTTCTTCTTGGCTAGGGATGAAATGCCAAAAAAAAAAAAATAAATAAAAAATCAGCCTTCGAAACTACCAAAGTGCAATTTACATAAACTACCAAAGTGCATATATCAAATCTTGAGATAGTACTATTGGCAGACAAGGCTGATTTTCTAATTGACGAACGAGCAGGAGTAAACCATTATTTAAAGGAAATTTTCTAGAAGAGGCATAGACATTATATTATTAATTAATAGCAAACAATAGAAGAAATTCAACTTCAACAAGGGTGGCAATAATGAATTTCAGAGTTGACCAAGGCATTCCCCATTGATGACAGGAGCGGGCTTTTAAAAAATACAGGTCTCGCTTCGGGGAATAAATGCTGAAGCTGATTTTCAGAGTGGGTAACCTATGCATTGCATACTATAATCCCAAAACGTTATCAAATTAGGCAAAATGACGAAGGGCGACGGCTAAGTCGGCTTGTTTAACCTATGCATGTTTACTGAGTCAAAAAGTATATGCTTGTACACATCAAATTGCGACGTAATATATGCTGAGCCCTTGTTTGGTGTTCAATAACTGTTGGAGAATGCTTTGACGGGAAGCTATTCGAACCTGGACCTTGAGATGGCTGAAAATCCTCTAATGGGCTGGCGAAAATGACCACAAATATTCGAACCGAAACCCTGAGAGACCAGACTAGGGCGCACATGGGGCCGTTCTCAGATGGGGATGACAGAACTAAGGTTGGATCGAAATCCAAAGCCTTGTCGAATGCTCACGCAAGTAGGGTTTCAATTTATGCTGCATCAACTTCTTTTAAGCAATTTGATAGGAGTTTATTTGAGATAATTACTATAGTATTTTTTGTGATGTGATGTATGAAAAATAAAATGGTGATTGAGAAGATAAAATTGTGATTGAAATTTGTGAAGTAAATTATTTTATTTGAAATAATCTCAATCCAAACACTATTTAAAAACCCACTTCAAAACAATAGCCCATGAACAAATTATCACTGGGCTCAACACTAGCCCATGAATTTATGCTGTATCATCTCTACAGAAATAGCCCATGAGCCCATAGAAAGAACCAAAAGATGTGGAGGGTTGACCTTTAATAGATCTAAATTTAAACTGTTAATTTTTTATGCACTGTTAGTAATGATTTTTTGTTTTTTACACTAGCAGCCTTAAATGTACGCTATATATGCATGATTTGAAGTGTAAATTTAAATTTAATGTTAAGTGATATGATTTATACTTGTTGGTGCCAAAAAAAAAAAAAAATTCACTGATAGTATATGAAAAAGTTATCCAAATTTAAATATATAAGTTAAAATATTTTTAAGTTTTTATGGGGGTGACAATTGAAATTTATAATGAATGTTTTAAAAAAATTTTAACTCACCATTTTTAAGGGATAATTTCATAAACCTCCTTTGTGGCCTTTGATAATTTCACTTAGCACTCCTATTTTGAAAAATAATCACTTGCCTCTCTTATTTTTAACATATTGTAACATTATTAATCCCACTTCAAAACATATTATCTAAAAACTCATTTTTGGATAGAGGAGATTTTTTCATTCCAAAAGTGCCCTTTTATCATCCTACTTTATTTCAAAATAAAAAGCACGTGATAAAAGGGTTAAAAATAAAAACAAGCTGTATAAATGTGTAATTTTGACGGATACAATATAACCATAGATATTTTAATGTACAAAAATTTTAATTTTAATAATATATTGAAATTTTTTTCAAGTGAAAAAAGATCATTCCTTTATTGTAAATTGTGTTTTGGCCAATTTGAGGAGTTTTTCAAATTTTTAAAATTTCTTATCTAGATTGATGGCTTGTAAATCATAAAAAAGACAAAATGTTTATGTTCCCGAACTCGTTTGAGGTTTTCTCAAAGACCAAAAATTATTTTTTTTTAATTTAAAAGTGTTTATACATGAAATTAAGGATTTATGAATTGTGTACAAAATTTTTTAAATTTTCTAATGATTTATCCATATCAATGGCTTGATAACTTGAATAAGATAAAATTCTTAAACATAAACTTATGAACTTATTTGAGGTGGTTTTATGGTGCAAAATGCTATTATCTTCATTGTGAAATTCTCAGCAACTTTTATGACTTTTCCAAATTATTTAGAATTTCAAATTTTTATTATATTTCTTGTGTAGACTAATGACACGAAAATTATTAATAGGTCTTTCAACCTTGTTAACACTTTGGAATTCCTAATTAAAAAATCACATCAGTCAAGTTTTAAAAAATTAAGAAATTAACTAGATTTGTGATGTAAACAAAATGGTTCACAAGAAAAGGGCAATGTTGGAATGAAAATATATTCTCTATCCACAAATGAGTTTTTTAATAATATATTTTGAAATGAGTTGGCAATGTTATAAAAAGTAAAAAATAAGGGAGGCAAGTAATATCTTTTGTAAAGTTCAGAGGTACTGAATGAAATTGTCACAAACCTCAAAGGAGGTTTTTGAAATTTTCCCAATTTTTAATTTTATGCAGAAGGAAAATTAAAGTTTTACTACTATAAAACTTGGCCGCGGCCTGGCTAGTTCAGCCGCCCTCAAGGCTCAATGCCCAAAGAGAAATGGTTTAGTTACTTAGAATGGCAAGGCAGCGAAGGGAGGGAGGATCGCATCTCCTCCTTCGATGTTTTTCTACATCCTAACCAATTTCGAAGTGTGACCCGTGCTGTAATGTCCGCCAGTTTCACCCATGGGGTGGTGGTCCGGTCCATATGCAGGCAGCCTCTACGATATCTTTCCCCCCCCCCCCCCCCCATGGAGCAGTGATTCATCTGGAAGCGCTCAGTCGTGCAACTAGGAATACTGAAAGAAAACGATGATGCATCATTGCGTAACCAGGCGGCCAAGGACAGGGGCACCGTATAAACTAAAGGTGAGGATTCCCACAGGACGGGCACTTCCCAATTAATAATATGCAGCAGGACGAAAAGCTTTAAGAAGGCGTGATGGGTCTATGTTTAGCATATCTGGGGAGCACCTACTGCCATTGATTGAGGACACTAGTGTTTTAAGAACGTAAAGAAGGTCGTATTCTTTACAAGCATTGCCATCAAAATTCTCTTACTAAGCTTTGGAAATGAATTCTTGACTTCTGCGAAATCTTCTTCAAGCATGCATAGGTGATTATCTACTTCAAATCCCCACTCAAACACTTGTGTTCTCCAACCGATCTGAATTAGGATACACTCGGGACTTATCTTACGATACGAGGAAGTAAAAGTTCAAACAGAGTGCAGAATCATTACCTCAATTGACTACCCACAAGGACCACAAGAATAAACTCATCCAGACCAAATTCTACAACCCTTCCTCTCAGCAAATTACCCCCTGGACTACGACGATTAGAAGCCTAAAGGATCAGTGTCTGATGCCTTTCAACATATACACACCGGCACATTCAAGACGTAACATTCATTGTTTAACCTGCTCTTAGATGAGGAAGCTAATGCAACGGTAAACGACCTGCCAGCCATCGTATTCACCCACAAGAAGAATTTTACTTATCCTCGTCTTCTTCTCTTTTAGTCCAACACATAGAGGAAGACAATGCATGCAGAACAGTGAAAGAAACTAATCAATGCCTGGATGCATTTTACAAATGAATCCACTAAGATGATGTTTTGAACTGAAACACATCAATTACGTACTTCAAGATTTCTTGAATGATCCTCCACTTCGTGGTTGGTTGATAAAGCTTGATGCGCAAAACTGAACATTCACAAACTCGGTTTCATCATTTGACTTGGCCTTTTACTCCTCCTTGTGACTTTCACTTTTGAATACAAACGAATCAGATGTAACATATTCTGATATAAGTTTTACTTTTGAATGCAACAAAATATCAAGACTTTTTATCAAGACAAAGTTAGGATATATTAGTAACTGCTAATCATCTCGTACATATTTCCTAGTGTATTTCAACAAGGGTAAGGTAAGTACTCGCTTGGTAAACAATTCTCCCACGAGGGTGAACTGTGGATAAGAGTTGCCAAGTTTGATAAAACAGGAAAAAGAAAAGGGAAAAATGAATAGAATAAGAAACTGGAAATTTGCAACCGAAATGAACAGCTTCAATTACCTCCAGATAGGAAATTTCAAGGCCAAACAAGTGTCAGCTCCTTGCATCTTCTTCCTTAAATTCTTACAAAGCCTTCTTATGAAGACACTGAGGAAGAAGCCATAGTTTTACTGCCGAATTACATCATGTCATTGCATAAATTAAATACAGGACTTTAGCAGTAACCTTATGGACCATCCATTCAACTCTAGAGCTTTGCAAATAAAGGTTTCCTTTTCTGGCTTTGTGCAGAAATTACCTCTTTCAGATCATCAGATAGCAGAACAGCAGAATTCCAGGTTGCCACGTAATCCAGAGCTTGATGCAAAGTAAGATCCCTACCTCTCAGCAACACTGCCTTTGTCCCTGTCACAGCAAGAGGAGATTTTGCAGCTATTCCTGCCAGAAGAAGCAGTGTGTTATCATTGAGCAAGCCTGATCCTAGCGTCCTCTTTCATAGTTCATATGGTAAGCACATCAGCCAGTAGATTCACTTTGAAGAGAAACTAATTTCTGGGAACTGGATATCCTCGTTAAGAGTCTTTGTTCCTCATCCAAGAGGAAGGTTCAGTAACTGTTTCCATTCCGGACCCTCACCTCTTTCTTCCTTCCCCCTCTCCCCCAAACAATTTGACAAGCACAAGGAATCGAACTAAATTTCAAAGCATTGAGTGATTTCACTTGCTTAGGACTTGACTTGCATACCAAACCTTCTTAGAAGTTATTAGGCGATTATAAAGTGCAGTGAACAAACTCAGGGCAAGTGGATACTGAATTTCGTTTTGAACAAAAATGAGAAAAATCAAGCACCTTTTCAGCAGCATGAAGAAAAGTGGGGGAAAAAAAACACTACTGACTTTAAGGGGGGGAAGTATTTGCTTTGCACCATCAACATTTCATCATAGGTAACTCCAACCCAGAAACTTCATTCTCTAATACTGGCCAAAATTGAAAAACCATATTGTAGTTAGCATCTACTCTCTCTAAAACTGGTTTCCAGCCATCACTCAGAACACTTGTAACATGAGCATTGTGCATATGGTAAGAGAGAGACTAAAAGCGTGCTTCTTCTGTTGGTTGACTAACATAAAAATTAAATCACTCCAGCACACCATCTGTGGACTCGGCAAATAAAATTAGGAAGGGAATCCTAGTAATCCGAAACTAGTACTAAGTGGCAAAGCGAGAATGCGGAACTTACCCTCAGCTACAGCTCTGACTCCCTCCTCCATAGCTTCCTTGGATGCAAAAACCTTGGAAACCAAACCCATTTCCTTGGCCTCCGAACTTGAAAACCGCCGACCAGTCAACGCCAATTCCATAGCATTTCCAAATCCAACAATAGCCGGAAGCCTCTGAAGGGTCCCAAGATCCGCCGTGATGGCCAAGTCCACTTCTTTCACCACAAAAAAAGCATCGGCCGAGCAAAACCTTAGGTCACAGGCTGTAATGATATCAATCCCCCCACCTACACAGGCACCGTGAACAGCCGCAATAACAGGCTTCCGGCAAAGCTCGATGGCGGTGATGGCGTCTTGCATGAACTTGATATCTCGCCTGAGCTTTTCGCCGATCCGGCCACGATCGGCGGAAGGGAGGCCGGAGGAGATGGAATTGAGGGCTTGAAGGTCGATTCCGGAGCAGAAGTGACGGCCAGCGCCGGAAAGGATGATGACGGAGACGTCGGGGTTCTGATCGAGGGATGAAAGGGCGTGGGGGAATTCGGTGAAGAAGTGAGGTGAGAGAGCGTTAAGGTGAGAGGGACGATTGAGGCATAAATTAAAGACTCCGGAAGAATGAGGGGATGTTGGGATAATTTTGAGGAACTTGTACTTTTCATTTTCTTTCTTGTATTCCTCCATTTCTTCCCCTTGTCCTTGTTCTGCTGATCAGACTAGCGCACGGTTGTTATGAAAAAAAAATGCAGATAAAAGAAAAAGCGAGGGGTAGGAGCAGGAGTGGAAGTTTGGCGGGTAAATTCAGGAATTCTTTTGCAACACCACACCAGTCAACTCCACTTTTCTACCAAAATCGATGATAATAATATACACCAAAATTTTGGTAACGGTAAGTACAACTTAATATTTTATCATATGTTACCATGTCAAGTTTATGGAGTTTGACATGGTAGTAACTCAATTTGTGTTCTTTTTTTTTCCCTCAATAATTTCTCTAACTTTAGTTCAATATTTGATGCAGCGATGACAATTGGGGTGGATGCCTGCGAGGAAGTAGGATAGGACAGGATAGGAATTTCCTCCACCCACTCGTAAATGGAGCGGGGGCATCTCTCTTATTAATTAATTAAATATAAATATTATTATTAATATATCTATTTTTTCATGTTATGTTGAATTAAATTATTATTAGTAGTGTTAATGTTAAATTTTCCTAATAATGATATTAGGGGGTGCTTGGTTTGAGGGTATGGGATTCGGGATTTGGAATAATATCCATTTTAAGTGCTTGGATAATAGGTATGGGATTGAAGATTTTGGAAGGAATTCTAAAAACTTGGCAACTCTCCATTCCCGAGTGAATTAGTGGGTTTTGTTAATTCCTATATTTGATTCCAAGATAAATTTAATAAAACATTTCTTTTATCCACTTACCCTTCATCCTCGTTCAGTCATCCTCCCTCTAGCCTTCCCCCATCAACTCCCACCACTCATCTCCTCCTCCTGCACAACCTCACCCCTAAGTTTAAATCAGTATCAGAATTTGCAGCCGCAATCTCAAGGGATTCAACTTCAACTTGAGAAAGAAACCCCGTCGGCTTGAGTCTGGTGCCACCCCACACAAAGTTCCTTAAATCTGCCTCCTCCGCCTTCAGTAATTAGGGTTGGCTTTGGCAGAAATTAGCAGCCGCTGAAAGCTTGATAGAGAGGAAGACGATATCGAGATGGGACACTCCAACATCTGGAATTCTCACCCTAAGAACTACGGCCCTGGATTTCGCACCTGTCGTGTGTGTGGAAAGTCAAATGGTATTATCAGAAAGTATGGTCTGATGTGCTGCAGACAATGCTTCCACAGCAATGCTAAGGAGATTGGATTCATTAAGTATCGTTGAAGTCAAAGGTCGTTGCCTCCTTGCTAGTGGATTTTGTTAAGCAAGCTGCCGTTAGAGATAAATGGATCCCAAGTTGTTATTTGCTTTGTATTTTGAACAATTTTGGCTGTTCCTTAAATCTGTTTGCAAGCCAACAAAGAAAAAGATAGGGCAAAAATGCAATAATAATTTTGATTCCCATTCCACTAAAAATTATACCAAGCACTAGTTATTTCAATGATACCAGGAGCTTATACCCATACTGATTTTTTATAATTCATTCCGTATCCAATTCCAATTCCGGAGCATGAACCAAGCACCCCCTTAGTAGTAGTGGTGATGATAATATTTGTCTTTTCTAATAATGAAGGAGCTAAGAGAAAAATAAAAAAGATAAAGGTGCTAAGAAAAAAAAGGTGCCTCAAGGTGCGGTGCAAGTTAGGAGCGGAGGGAGAGATATAACGGGGCATACCTAGAACTTTAAACGAATCGAACTACTCGCAAGTAAGTCGAGTCAAAGTTTGATTCGAACTCAAGCAACATTGAGTTCAAACTTAAACTTGAATTCAAAAATATTAAACTCGTTAATCTAGGAGTCGGCTCAAATATATATATATATATATTATTTTTATTTTAATAATAAAATTATATATTTTTTTGTAATGTTTTATTATTTGTTACGAAAAGTATTATTTTAGTTATTTTTAAAAATTAAAAATAATTATTTTTATTTTTTTTAAGCTCGAGCTCGATAAGTTGCCAATTTACTCGAATTTGAATAGAACTAGAGCTTTAAGTTGATAATTCGTCGAGTTTGAGACTTCGAGTTTGATAAAACTAAATCGAGACTTGACCCAACTTGACTTATTTATAGCCTTATGCATGCCCGTCCCAATTCTGCTTTGTCGCCATTTCTAATTAGATCGTTTAACTTTTGCTCATCAACAAAGTTGGAACAAATTCAATGTCAATTAACCTTTTGTGTTCAACTTATTAAGCCTAACAATTACGTGTACAATATTCAATTGCCCCAAGTTTAGCTCTGGGAAAATATAAAAAGATTGAAACTGGAAGAATAATCAACTCATACTAAGCGTGGTTTTGCGGTCCTTACGAATTTACACCAACTTGTCAGAGTAAAGTAGGCTAAACGAAAAAAACAAAAACAAAAAAAGAGTAGGCTTGTTTAGTTCGTAAATATATATATATAACTCATTCTCCATTGAAACTGGATGAATAATCAACTTATACTAAGCGTGCTTTTTACGGTCCTTATGAATTTACACCAACTTGCTAGGGTAAAGTATGCTAAACGGAAAAAAAAAACAAAAAAGTAGGTTTGTTTAGTTCATAAATATTTGTTTATTTTTTTTGTCTATTGTCACTATCTATATTTACTTGTTCTCCTACTCCAACCTATACTAGGGGATGACCCAAGAGAGAAACCACATATGGATTGCATCCATATAAATCAAGGTTTAAATCCTTAATCTCCCACCTCAAAAAGACATGTGATGGTCAACTACTCTAGATATAGTTAGTTATCATAAATGATTAACAAAACAAAAGCAAGACATCTTTTTGGGTTTCTTCTTTTTTTTTGGTAGGAAAGACTTGCATAAAATAAAAGGGGAAAGGTTACAACATAACAATGTATCTGGGGAACTCCCCTCATTTTTTTTTTGGGTTTCTTCAAAGGGATCGAAAATGGAGCTATTTGGCACCAGAAAAACGAAAAATGGGTAAATTGTACAGGAAGGAAATTGGAAACCAAAAGGTCCTACCGGGAGTCGAACCCAGGTCGCTGGATTCAAAGTCCAGAGTGCTAACCACTACACCATAGAACCATTTTGTTCGTAAAATCATTTGACTTATCATAAATCATGATAAAATGTTCATTTGTCAACATTATTTTTCTTATATCTTAATTATGGAAATTTTTTTTAAAAAATTTTATTTTACTGCTCATGGGACTTTTGCGGTCCGTCGCTGGTGCTTTGCGGTGCTAGAAGGAAATAAAAAATAACAAAAAATGGGTAGTAAGAAATGAGTGAGTTGCAGGGGTATGGAATCTTTGCCAGTCGGAATGTTTTCACAGCCAATGTCCTCTGACTAACAGAAGATTAGGGACTTTAGTAGGTGGCACAAATCAACATCAGGGCCTATATCTTATAAACAACCTAGACGCTATGAAAGGGTTTAATGCATCTACCTGAATAGTAGGGTTTAATATAACGGGCCACCCGAATAAAGCGATAATATGCCACCGTTGCTGACAATGCCAAAGAAAGTTTTTACTACTACTCCTACTAAAAAGTACCAATTAATTAATTAATGTCGACAATGTTTCTTCTAATAATCATTAGGCTTTCTAAGACACACTTGGAATACCTCGTACGGTCGTTCATTCAGGTTGGAAGTGTAGCGACCAGACCAGACCTTTTTCTTCTGCTGTCGTCATTTATGATTTGTGGGGCTGTAAGGATCATCAATCACGAGTCGACGCTCACCTCCTGTTAGCCCCTTAGGTTGCGGTCCAGACGGAACGCCCGCGGCCATGGTCAAGTTCGACCAGTCATGGCCTAGGTGGGAAGGCTGAAAGTGAAGCTTGTTGGAAACGAGTGGACAAATATTTGATGATGTTTTCCTAATCTAAGTATGGGTTGGGGAAAGTTGTAGAGGCACCAGATGCCTCTAAGTTAGTTGGAGAAAAAGGGGTGCCTCTACTAACGGTTGTAAGTTTTTCCTTAAGACATATATATAGAGGAATAACTGTGACTAAATCAAGTCAATGCCAAGAGTTGGGGGCCAAGACCACAGAATGACTATGGTTCGGTGGGTTGTTTCGGGTGGTTTCAAGTACTAGGAACCACGGTGTCTAAGATTGCTAAGTGTTGGGGCAAGTTGGGCACGAAATATTGCAGATGACGGGAAACGGGGCGCTCGGAATTGGGCGGCGGTTGCCTGTGCGCGCCAAAGATGAACGTTGGACAGTTGCTGACCGTTGCTGGGAGTTGCTGACGGTTACTAGCCAACTCAACCTTGTTCTTAGTGGGTTCCTGACTTTGTGGACGTTCAGATAAGACCATCGGTTGGATTTCTTGTCAACCGTAAATGTGACTATAAATAACAGGCTAGGCAGAGACTAAAAGGGAGAGAGTCTCAATTAGTGAGAATCACCCTTAAATGTTCTGTACGCCAGGTGTTTGTAGGAATTCCTTATAATCGTTATTGTGAAATACTAGGTTGGCAGTAACTTGCGCGTGTGTTCCTTTTACTTTGCCTAAGTGTTCTACGTTGTTGAATACTTGTGTGCAAGTGAGTTTGTAAGTTGACTGGTAGCGTGGCTTACCAGTGCCATTACGTGTGTGGTTTGTTAGGGGAAGTAAACACCTCGTAACACCTCCCCAAATGCAGATTGCAGAGACTTGTCATCTTTATCAGTTGTACGCATGCCCATGCTTAATTAACGCATAAAAATTACTGCTACTAGTAAGTATGTATATTTGGTTACTCAATTAATTACTACTTTTTACATTTCCCGCTGCATGCATCAAAAAGGAGTAGCAGCAAAAGATAAATTTGGAGAAAAATGATCGAGCAGTGATTGATATCGTCACTTATGATTAAAACAAGTTGATTTTTTCATGTAAACAACGTAATTAAGCTGAAAAAGTGATTGAGCGAGCGATTGATATCGTCACTTATAGTTAAAACAAGTTGATTTTTCTATGTAAACAATTATGTAATTAAGTTGAAAAAATGATCGAGCGAGTGATGTAAACAACGTAATTAATTCAGTTGCCCATGGACAAGAAGGTAATGATTGGCTGATCGGATGGATGTCCGTCCACGTTGGTTTCCCACATTTTGCGGTTCCATTAGATTAGCAACTCTATCTCGATACTTTTTCTGGAACATCAAAGTGGAAGATCATCCTGATAGCGGCGTTTTTCCACTCCTTTTGGGTAACATGGATCAATTACTTGTGATATATCTATATATGCATGCGGAAAAGTCTGAAGTAACGATAGTTATGGTAACGAAACTATTTTTACCTGATATAACAGGTAAAAATACTTTTAGCGACCATTTGATGACCTGTTGTACTGGTCATCTAAATGAAATAGTACCTAAAATGGTGGTTAGTAAGTTTTGCATAAAGAATAGTAAGTTAACTCGATATATTAGTAACTTTTATGTCTCAAAAAGTAAACTTGAATAAATATGGAACTAAATTTATTTTTTATGAAGTAAAATATTACTCTATATCTGAAACTTAGTTTTTGGAGGGTAAGTTTAGTTCAAGTAATAGTAAGTTTTTATAGATTAATAGTAAATATTGTTGATAGATTAGTAAATTTGGTTAATCATCAAAACTTAATAGTTTGTGGCATAAATTTACTATTTTACTTAAAGAAACTTACAATTGTACATATCATTTATAAATGTTATATGTTTGAAGCATTTTAAATATACTATGAAAACTTTTTTTTTTTTGGCATATGACCTTATAAAATATGTAAGAATAATTTGTCATATTTTAAATTTTTTATTACAGGAAAATAAACAACTAAGTTCCCAAAATATTTCACTTTTATTGTTTAAAAAATCTCAACTTGTTGGTTAAATTCAAAATAATTCTATTGTCAAAAATAGTTTTTCTCAAATTAACTTTCATGATTAGATGTGAGATACAAATATGGTAAAATATCTCTCATACATATGTCATGGATATTTTCGACTTTTAGTAAAAAAAATATTTTGTTGTTAAAATAACATTTATCATAGTGTACTAATTATTTTAGGACCATTTTATAGGTGAACTAAATTTAATTTAAATTATACAATAGATTATACATGCATGTGATTTTCATTTATAATTATTGGATCCTATTCTTATGAACAATCTCCCAAGGAAAAAAATCAAGATCATACTGATTTTCTTATATTAATTGTTATACTAATTTTGTCATTTTTATTATTATATTATTTCTCATTTTGTTTAGGCTTTTACTCTTATTATTTCTTGTGTCTCAGATGTAAATTTATTAAAACTTTATCATCTTATTATATTCATAGGTGTTAAATTATAAAAATTTTGATATATAAACAAATAATATTCTATATATAACTAGGAAGATTTGTTGTTATTGTTATTCGAACTTTCAAACCTTTCAAAAATTGAAAATGATTAAAAACTTATAATACGACAAAATTTTATTTCATATTTTACAAGATTATGTGAAAAGTCAAACTGTTGTTCATAGTATTTTAAAATATATAAATAATTTTTTTAAATTATACCTATAATCAGGTATTATACAGGTATATTATGAGTACTTACTAACTAAGGTACTAAGAATTAATCATTAATAAAACATCTTATTGTTATTTCAAATAAACTTCCTAATACTAGTTTGAAATATGTTTTAAAATAAAATAGCACATGTGTCCCATAAATCAGTAAGTTTTGATTATTAATCAATTTACCATGTTATTAGTAAGAGTTACTATTTATGTATAAAAACTTACTATTATTTGAATTAAACTTACTCTCTAAAAAGTAAGTTTGGGATATAAAGTAGTAATTTATCTATTTAAAAAGTAAGTTTAATATTTATTCCAACTTACCTTTTGAAGTATAAAAGTTACTAATTTTTTACTGTTAACTTATTATTTTAGATAGAAAACTTACTTTCTTATTTTTAAGTGTTATCCTATTTAGGTGGATAGACCGATCAAATAATCAAATGGTCGCTAAAAGTAAATAAAAAATAAATCGAAAATGGTAACGAAATCTGTTATCCTATTTATGTCTTAAAAAGTAAAATGAAATAAAATTGAAAGTTACTTGTAAAAAAAATAAATTACTACTCTATATTCGAAACTTTCTTTTTGGAGAGTAAGTTTAGTTCAAGTAATAGTAAGTTTTCACGGATTAATAGTAAATCCTGTTGATAGAATAGTAAATTTGGTTAATCATCAAGACTTACTAGTTTGTGGCATAAATTTACTATTTTACTTAAAGAAACTTATATGAAACAAGTATTAGAAAGTTTATTTAAAATAATGCTAAGATTTTTTTGTTAATGATTGAAACTTAATATTATAGTTAGTAATTGTTAGTAACGTAAATGTATAATATATGATTGTATGTATCATTCATCAATGTTATGTGTTTTAAGCATTTTAATAAATGTATGTATCATTTACAAAGGTTATGTGTTCTAATAAATTTATTTTCTAGGTCACAAGCATAAAAGTTAAATTTGTACTAATGTGGCATAATCTTTGAAAACTATAGTAAATTTACCCATAGATTAAGTTTCGTGAGATTCAAATATATTTTGTATCATTTACAATATGGATTTATATGCATATATTTTTTTTTATCAAACTTACTTTTAATTGGCAAATAGTATGTAAATTATTATAAAATGTCATTTTATAATAATCATATTTTTTATAGGTGAATAGTATATAAACTGCTAAAATGACCAATTTATAAATGCTAAAATCTAGTTACTTTATGGCATATATTAGTTTGGTCAACTAAAAAATTAGCGTAATTAAGTGTACGTTGGTTGTTGATTTGAAATTTGCACCCTTGTCACTATTTCGTTATTTCTACCACAAGTTTTTCTGATCAAAGTAAAACAAAGTCAAATATATTTTCCTTTTGTATGTTGTATTTATATTTAGTAAAAAATTAATAAACCATGATTACATTTCATAATTTCTAATGAAATTAGTAACATTTTCAAAATAAATTGAAATAATTTGTAAAATATGTTATTTTTTTGACAATATAATTAGGGGTGGCAATCGGGTCCAAATCGGAGTGACGGGTCGGGTTGAGACCCAGGTATAATAAAAAACTGGCTGACCCGAACTTGACCCCCCTACCCGAAACGAGTCAGGATTTCTAACCCGAATCTGAAAATTCCAGGTTGTCGGGTTGGCGGGACGACCCGAATGATCCAAAACTTAATTTTAATTTATTAATTTACCATTGTAATTTGTAATTCACACAAGACTAATTACATAATCAAGTAATAAAAATTTAAATAAATAATCCCAAACCAAATCTAAAATAAATTAAAAACATTGTAAAAGTGTTTTGTTCCAAACCAAATATAAAATAAATAAAAGCAGTATAAAAGTAAAAAATAATATAATACATTATTTGTCCAAGTATAATAATTTCAACTTCAAATAAGTTAAATAAATTCATTTAGGATTAAGTGATTAATGCCTTTGAAACAAAAAGAATAACGTAGTTTAGTTAGGTAAAATAATTTTTAATTCATAAACAGGTGATCGGATCGTATCGGATCACCCACGGTTTGACCCGAATTCGACCTATTTTCTTTTCGGGTTCGTCGCATTCGACTCGATTCTTTTCAGGATCACAAGAAAGTGTTGCATATTTGCTATTCTCCTATCTTACTAAATGTGCTTTATATTTGAACAGCAGAAGCGGTATTCTCCTGAGTGCATATGACAAACATTTCTATATATGCTAATGGGATATTCCTGTGATAAAAGAAAAGGTGATCCATCCATTGTCATTTTTTTGTGCGGGATTGGAAAGTTGAGCTGCTTGGTTCTTCTATGTCCACGGATGCAGGAATTAACTGTCAATATGATACAGGTGCCTAGCTAAAAGTTTGTCCCATTATTCAAAGTAAATTCTCTGGACTCTCCCTTGTGCAGCAGAGCTTACGGGAGGAGACTATGTTACACATTCTATCTTGTGCTTCAGAGCTTACAGAAGGGCAGCAGGAACAGAGCAAAAGAAAACCAGAAAGCGTAGCAAGAAGCAGAAGCACTTAGTTATACTGGTCATCTGAATCATCGTCCTCGCCGTCGTAGTCGTAGTCATTTATCATAATCCCTCTAGCACCGAGTAATGTGTTGAGGATCATGTGCTCCCAACCTCTTATACTTGCACCAAACCTGTGAATGCGAGAAAAATCCCTCTCGCCTGTGCACCAAACACAAGCGAGAAAAATCATAATAAAGTAGGACTCACCATATGTAATACAAACTATCTATTTCTTGTTTCTGCACTCTACCCAATAGCTGGACTTGCAGAATCCCTCCAATGCAGAGAAAAGGTTCTGGCAGCTTGAACTTTTGCAAACAATTCTCCTATAACGCAGTTAATTAGTAATACTGAATCTGGACCATGACACCTATAAATCTAAAGGATAAAACATTGAAATTCTAATTAATGATTGCAGCTTATAGTTGAACAAGCCTTTGGCAGACAACCCAAATTGGTTATGTGATGTGATATCTCATTCCCTTATACAGCCCCTTTTGGACAGAAGGATAATGGAAACTTATAATAGCAGGTTTCCCTAATATCATTACCATAACTATAAGCACTGTAGCATTGTCAAGATCAAATGCTAAACTTCACAAAATGATGAATGGAAACTGATTTATTAGGATTAAATGACAAAATTAGCTAAAATATTAATCAAATGAAAATCAAAACTATAAATTCTTCAAAATTATTAAACCTTCCCTATTTCATCCTAAAATTCACGAAAAATCTGTCCAAAAAACATATTAAAGCATGCCAACAACAATTCAGATTTTGAAGGGACAAAATTGATTGCATTTTCCTAATTGTTATGGGCCTTAGTAACATTAAGCCAAAATTGAGGGTTAAACATGCAATTTCTGAAATTTGTTGCATGCAGTTACGAGGCTTTCTTATGCTTCTGCAATATCTTATCCGCAAGGTTCTGCAACTTTCCATACCGCAACTTTCTTTCCATTTCAGCATGCAGACATGTTCACCAACTACCAGGATCTTAACTCTCAATTATCAACTAAATCAAAAGCTACATTTTGTTGCAGGATTAAAGCAAAAATCTGAGCTGACCGTCAGGGACAAAGGGAACTAATCAGCAAAAGAAAAAAAATGCAGCAGGACCTTTCTCTGCAAAATCACATTTACAAGCTTTCCGTAGCTCTCGGCTATTCATCACCTAAATCTATCGCACAACAATGAACGAAAAGGGAACTACAACATGCCATTTTGATAAGAAAAACAATTCCATCCCTCTAGCATCAAGAACATGAACTAAACTACCCAACCTGATAAACAAAGTTTCTGAAACAAGAACATACAAGGCAGGAGCAAAGAATCTGGCTTGACTGAGATAGAAAGAGGGAGGCCTCAACAACTCGAGCGTATGAAACACAAAAGAAAGACCAATGCAACATCAAAACCTTAGGTTTCCTTTTAAAATTCTGGCTTAAGACTTTTTGTGAGAAAATTATTTCAATCAGTACCAACCTACCCCATTACCGATCACTGGATTGAGAGCAAGAGGAAAGGAAAGGGGATATACAAACGGATACTTATGCATATTTTAATAGAAAATAAGTACAGAATTCATTCATCAAAGCTGTCAACGGATGCTTAGGCATATTTTAATAGTAAATAATTGCGGTAATTTTTATACATATCGAAAATTAATAGAAAAGAAAAATCAAAGTCTGATTTATGACTTCTAATTTTTAAAATTTAAGCACCAGCCAACCAGAGACAATATGATAACTAACAATTAATGTGTTCCATTTTTCAAGTGGGAATAAAAAATGAAAGATCAAAAAATATCTAGAGAAAAAGGACAAAACCGTTTTCTAGGAAATAGGTAGTCATTGTCTGCAAGTCATTTCTACTGATTTTCATTTCTTAGTATTGAATTGCACCGGCACCCTTGAGGGGGCTTTACCTTCCACGTTTTGCAAAACAGCCACAACAATAAAGGACAAAAAAAATAAAAACAAAGAAAACAGCAAGGACCTCTGTTTTGTCGGTTGGAGGAAGAATCAGGAAGCAGCAAAATCACAACCTTAGATTCAAGAACTTAAAGCTTAAAATATATATATATATATATATATATTGGAACACCAGAAATTAAAAAGGCAAAAAATGCAGAATCAAGCAAAAAAGGAAGATAGGAAAACATCCCTTTATGCAAAATTGAAGGAGGTATATTAATATCTTATCCCTCTCTGCAAAATTTCAAGTTATATTATAAGAAACTGATGAAGCTGCACTCATCCCATCACCACAAACAAGACTGGAAAGAGAGTATTAGTGCTTCTCATCTAAATATGTACATCTGATTACACCCAACAACAAAAAAAGAAAAGAAAAGCTAGAAAAACCCATAAGACAAAAGGGGGGAAAACAGAAGAAGAAGAAGAGGAAGAAAGCAGGTACAAGGAAGATGAAATCACTGTCTCTAATATGATTATTTAGTTTCCAACAGAAATAGGTCTATTTTCAGCCAATCCCAAGGGTGATCTTGAGCGTTGTTGTCGACTGACGAGGGTGATTTCTTTAAGAGCTGGTCTCATCTCCGGCTGCTGAAGAGCACAGAGCAGCAATCATAACACTCAGATTTCTCTTTGACATTTCACCAAACATCTTATATGCATTCACAAATTAATCGCATTTAACTTAAACACCTAGTCTCAAGTCCTTTCCTAGATGCTTCATATGGCTATTAAGTATGTTTTACCAGTAGACAATCAAAACTACAACCAAATCAAGGCTAGATGTTTCGGTGGACATTTTCAGCCCCAAAATTGCAATAAAATCTTCAAATTCTCAGCCTTGATTTCGCAAGAAAATCTTGACAAACAAAACAAATGAAATATAAATAAATTACAGCAATATAATCAAACGATTTCAAGAGGACATGATAGGCTAACCTCGTCACTGCTATTTTTCATATGCTCTTTGGTTGGCTATCACCGTCGCTAACCCTTTTATTGTGTCTGCATATGGCAGCACCAAAAAACAACCGATCGATGAGAAAGGATAGAGGGAAAGTGGGAACTGAAGATGAAAATTTGAAGTGCGAAAATTTATTCACTTGTAACCAAAAGAAAGTGTGGACCAAAGTGGAAACCTTTGCCTGGGAATTCAATCGTATGTTGGAACTGAGAACTAAGTAATAAGAAGGGAGATGACTTTAACAAGATAATATCCGAAAGTGTTTCAGGAACCCAAAACCGTTTTTAGAAATTGGTAACTTTTTTACTTAAATATGAACATTTTTTACTTGTAGTATTAGTAATGTAAGGCCTGGTGCAATCCAATGATTACAAACAATTTCACAATGATGCACAAAAATATATCAAATTTAAGCACAATAAAGAAAACTTAATTAAAGAAAAAAGATAAGAAATGCAAACCAAATATCAATCCAATAGCCTCTTCAATAGATGGCGATGCTAACCAAGATGTACAAGTGAAAACTCACTCCTTCCTCACCCCAAACACACTTTGGTTGAGCCAAGGAGTTTTACAACTATTCTAGTTAACCCTCAACAACCTACACTTGAAAGATCACTCACCCAATTAAGAACTATTTTATACAAATGAGGTAACCTTCACCAAGGTTTTACCACTTCAACTGATAGGTTCACCTTCACCAAGGTTTTACTCCTCCTAGAGAGTAACCTTCACTTGAGCAATCTCACAACCCAACTTTCCCAACCCCTTATACAACCAACAAAGAATCTTTCTACTCAAAAATCTCACTTGTAAGCTTGTATTTTGTGTTGGTAAAAAAGTCCCTTGTCTTCTTGTGCTTTGGGGTTTTTATAGAAGGTGAGAAATGGCTCCAAAAGACTCTCCAACGGTCAAATATTAAATGCTGTCAAAACTAGCCGTTGGCCTGTCGGACGTCCGAACCACCTGTCGAACGTCCAAACCCTGCGTCCAAACCACCTGTCGGACATCCGAACCCTGCGTCCGAACGTCGTCAGAGAGTTATCAAATCTTTGCGAAATTTTTCGGACGTCCGATGCGATCGATGTGCGTCCGAGGCGTGAGTCCGATCCTTCCGGACGTCCGATGCTTCCTTATGAGCGTCCGACAGAGTTTCCTTCTTGATGTTCTTCATCCTTTCGGACGTCCGATAGCTTCCTTTCGGACGTCCGACTTATGCCGCAAGAATCTGTTCTAACAAATTGCTCACATAAAAATATTAGCCCAAATCTACATTTTACTTTGTTAATCATCAAAACCAAGGATTGATCGACCAAGGTCAACAATCTCCCCCTTTTTGATGATGACAAACAAAATGAAGATTTCTTTTATCAAAAAAGTTCAAATAAAGCTCCCCCTTAGAAAGTGCCAACATACAAAGAAATTTCAATAAATCCTACTCCCCCTTTTGGTATCAATAAAAAAAAAAAAACAAACTCCCCCTTTATTTTTCAAATCAAGACCATATTGAATATCAAAATTTACAATTGTACTTACAACCATATAGCACTTCTTGGATCAAATTTTCATGATGTACCTAAATATGAGAAATTTCATTTGGTACCCTTTCTTTATAAGGTCCTTGGGAATTAATACGACATGATCTAGCAATCCACATGGATTTCATGTCTTTTCTCATATTTTTCTTTACATAGCAATCATTTTGCATATGTCCAAATTTGCAACAAAAGTGACACATGATAGAAGTATTTTGCACATAAGTGGATTTAATGCAACTAATTTTCTTACTTCTTATCATAGCAAACTTATTTGTGCCTTGAAAAGATTTGCTTTCTTTTGTTTGAGAAAACTTTTGTTTTTCATTTTGGAGAAACTCGTTCAAGTCATTAATTCTTTTCTTTAACAAATTTTGTTCCTCCAACATTTTTTCATAAAATTTTATTTTCTCTTCCAACTTCCTTTTCAAATTATTTTTGCAATCAAAAACACTTTTTTGATTTTTTAAATCAGCATTTTCCATTCTCAAACATTTATTTTCTTGAAAAAGTTTGGAGTTTTCTTCCAACAAATCATTTATTTTTGTTTTCAAATCTTTATTTTTAGCATAAGATTTTCTCAAACTTTTATGTATTTTAATCATAAGAATTTTCACATCATCATCTTCATTATCTTCATCACAAGAAGAGTGATAAGAACTTACCTCATCTTCTCCAACAGCCATTAGTGCCATTTGGGCCAACTCTTCTTTTTCTCTTTTTGAATTGCATTCATCCCATGTAATTTTGCAATCTCCTCTTGAACATCTCTTGTTGAAAATCTTCTTGAAACTTTTGATGCGAGGAATTATATCATTGTCCACTTCCATGATTTCCTTACCCATGAAGGATGGGTTATCTCTCACTTGAGATGCTTTAAAAGTTATACCTCTCTTATATATTCTTGTATTTTCTTCCTCTTGCACTTTGAATTTCAGTTTTAATTCATAAGAGGTTAGGAAATTCACAAGAGATTCAATGGACATAGAATTTAAATCCTTTGCCTCTTCTATAGCATTTATTTTGTTTTCCCATTCTTTTGGCAAGGCATTCAAAATCTTTATATTTTTCTCACCCAAAGAATATTCTTTTCCAAGCAATTTAAGATCTTCAATAATGTCACAAAATCTACTACACATCTTATCAACATTTTCAAGAGGATGCATTTTGAAAAATTCATATTGAAAAACAAGCAAAGATTTCTTTTGTTCTTTAATATCTTGGTTACCTTCATGAAATACACACAATTTATCCCAAATATCTTTAGCTGATTTACAACCTTTAATCTTACTAGATTCATTTACATCTAATGCATTGTACAATATACACATGGCCTTGGCATTCAAAGAAAGGTATCTCTTGTCTTTTTCATTCAATTCTTGTCTAGTCTTTAATCTACTCAAATTGGTGGTAGAGTCAACTATTCTAGTTTCATAAGGACCATCTTCTACCACATACCATAATTCAATATAAACGGATTGTAAGAAAATCATCATTCTTTGTTTTCACATGTTAAAATGAGAACCATTAAATATAGGTGGTCTATCAATTGATTGCCCTTCTAAAAAAGAAACTTTTATGGTTGCCATGATCTTTACTCTAAGCGGTTAAACTTGATCAAAAGAGACCAAGCTCTGATACCAATTATAAGGCCTGGTGCAACCCAATGAGTACAAACAATTTCACAATGATGCACAAAGATATATCAAATTTAAGCACAATAAAGAAAACTTAATTAAAGAAAAAAGATAAGAAATGCAAACCAAATATCAATCCAATAGCCTCTTCAATAGATGGCGATGCTAACCAAGATGTACAAGTGAAGGCTCACTCCTTCCTCACCCCAAACACACTTTGGTTGAACCAAGGAGTTTTACAACTATTCTAGTTAACCCTCAACAACCTACACTTGAAAGATCACTCACCCAATTAAGAACTATTTTATACAAATGACGCAACTTTCACCAAGGTTTTACCACTTCAACTGATAGGTTCACCTTCACCAAGGTTTTACTCCTCCTAGAGAGTAACCTTCACTTGAGCAACCTCACAACCCAACTTTCCCAACCCCTTATACAACCAACAAAGAATCTTTCTACTCAAAAATTTCACTTGTAAGCTTGTATTTTGTGTTGGTAAAAAAGTCCCTTGTCTTCTTGTGCTTTGGGGTTTTTATAGAAGGTGAGAAATGGCTCCAAAAGACTCTCCAACGGTCAAATATTAAATGCTGTCAAAACTAGCCGTTGGCCTGTCGGACGTCCGAACCACCTGTCGGACGTCCGAACCCTGCGTCCGAACGTCGTCAGAGAGTCATCAAATCTTTGCGAAATTTCTCGGACGTCCGATGCGATCGATGTGCGTCCGAGGCGTGAGTCCGATCCTTCCGGACGTCCGATGCTTCCTTATGAGCGTCCGACAGAGTTTCCTTCTTGATGTTCTTCATCCTTTCGGACGTCCGATAGCTTCCTTTCGGATGTCCGACTTATGCCACAAGAATCTGTTCTAACAAATTACTCACATAAAAACATTAGCCCAAATTTACATTTTGGTTTGTTAATTATCAAAACCAAGGATTGATCGACCAAGGTCAACAAGTAAGTTTAATTCAAAAATAAGTAATTTTCGTCAAATAATAAGTAAATTAAATTACTCAAAGTGTAAATTTCTATTTCTGACTAAAACTTATCTTTCAGGCATAAACTTACTAGTTTTAATTAAAAACTTACTAAATTTAATATTAATTATTTTAATATAATATTTCAAAAGTCGCTAAAAAATTGGATCTGTCACTAAAGGTAATAGAAACCTGTAATAGTAGGTTTCTCTAATATCGTTACCATAACTATAGGCACTATAGCATTGTCCATATGCATGCCTCCTCCAACTGTGCAATATTGCACCAAAACAATTACCGTAAGATATTAATTGACTTAGTTCAAACTTTGCAGCCACCAAAAAAAGGAAGAGGAAGAGAAAAAAAACAATGCTTATAATTAAGTATTCCAATTCCTTCCCATCATGAAACGGAAGCACATTGAATAGAGTATTTCCATACTAAGGACGTCAAAGGCCGGGACGAAATTCAATTTTCTTTTAAAGGAGCGGAGCGGAGGGTTGGGGGTATCTGTATACTATCGGGGGCTATTTTTGTTGCACGCAAGCAAAGAGTTGCGGTAATGGCATCCAAAGCGTTTTTTTTTTTTTGGGGTCATGGTTACAATTTGATCACACAACGTAATTCCCTAAAATTCCTCATTGTTGTCCGCATCCCAACTTGTGGCAATATGAGAGGAGAATCATATCCCCAATTTCCGGACACTGCCAATCACTTGATGCGTATTATCACGTACGGCAACTCACAACACAAAGGTGCGTGCGTGCGCGATTCGTTCTCCCTCTTCTAGACTAATTGCCTGTCTTCTCCCTCCCTCTTGTTCTTTTGTTCGTTCGTTTGTTCATTCTTTTTTTCTTTTTTCTTTTTTTTTTTAATGAGGAGGAGAAAATTTTCTTGGCTCAAGATTTTTGTGGAGAAGCCACTTGTTCAGTTCAGTGTTACATTTTTGGTCCCGGTTCGCATGCTCTAACTAAACAGCAGCTGATGATCATCAATCCTGGCTCGGCTTCACTTAGACTTGGGAAGAAATTCAGGAAAGAGAACCGCAAACGCATTTAGAAATTCTTGTTGATCAGTACAACATCACCGGATGGCGTAACAAACTCTATTACTAAACGAAGGAATAAATTAAAATGTAGCAGCAGCAGCAGCAGTAAATGAGCTGATCATGAGGAAAGGAAGAAATCGAGAGATCAGGTTTACAGGACAAATTAGGAAGCAGACAATCGAGGATTTGTGGAGGCCGTGTCTTCTGGTGCACATATGATGATGATTTTGAGGTTTGCTGCTTTAGAAACGGCTAAAAGAATTAAACGTCGAATAGGTCACGTGATTTGAGGCGGCTTTGCGTTTTTTTTTTATTATTTTTAACGCAAAAAGGGTGATGATATTATATTATTATTATTCCGAGTAACGTAAAAGCAAATGGGCAGAGAAGTTCATCATGCCCATGCCCTGCAGCGGCTTCAGGTTGCGTGGCACCCAAAGCCCCATAACCAAACTAATTTGATTCTGTTTTCGATTGCACAAAACTGGCTTCTCTCATCGTCTGCATGCTGCTAGCTAATTCACACCTCAGACAGAATCTTGAACCAAAATCCGGACAGGTGTAGCAGTGTAGCTTGGGCCTTCAATTGAATTGTCATTAGCCCTATGCTCACAATGTTCCTGTATACTCCCTCCCTTTTTTTATATCTGACGTTTAAGAAATTTGCTCTTAAGTACTTTTATCTATCGTTGTATTATCCCCATGCAGCATTAATTATTTTTTCACAATTTTACCCTTTTATCTCTCTTTACCAATACAGGCTCTTTATTACTATTCCTAATAATTATTACTTCTCTATTTGCTTTTGGCCTAGTAAAACAGTACCATTTAATACTATAGTGAGAGAAAACATGAGTGAATTGGACAATTAATGAGGGTACAAAAGGAAAGTAGTGTATAGATTTAAACAATGAAAAACTTTTCTTAATTGGTGTGCAAAACCTTAAACGTCAGTTATAAAAAAATGGAGGGAGTATATTGCACTAATTAATGCTGTGCATGCATGCATCATAAATATCATGATGTGATGACTAATCATTAAGCCGGCCGTTTACGTATTATATCGTACTATCAAATATAGGTGGCAAACCAACTCAATTCATTTTTTGACTCGTTCATTTATAGTCATCTAATTAAATGGGTATAAATGACTCATTTTATTCGATTCAAACTCGTCCAAACCATCCATTTTGACACCTCTATTATCAAATTATGAAGCAAAAGAAAATGTATCAAGCAAAATAAATTAGTCATTAATTACATTTTGAATTTGCACAGATTATCTTTTCTCTTCTTTTTGTTTTGGATGTGTTTTTGGCATCAAGGGAAGTGAAGTGGCACCGTACCCCAAACACCCCCCACCCCAAAACCGTATGTCAAATGATTATGTTGTACCCCACCTAATACACTTGAGATCCTCAGTGATATGTTTTCTATGACAATCCAATGCCACCTATAGTATTGCGCCAAGAGTCTTGTTATTATTTACACTTATATTAAATCAAATCAAATTAAATAATTAGAAAATTAAAGTGTAAGTAATAACAAGACACTTGGCGTAATATTATAGGTGACATTGGGTTGTCATAGAAAACATGTCACCAAAGATCCCAAGTGCACCTAATATGGCACTTGGGATTCTCGGTGACATATTTTCTATGCCAATCCAATGCCACATATAATATTGTGCCAAGTGTCCTGTTATTATTTACACTTGTGTTAAACTAAACTAAGTTGAATTATTAGAAAATTAAAGTGTAAATAATAACAAGACACTTGGCGCAATACTATAGGTGGCATTGAATTGGCATAGAAAAACATGTCACCGAGGATTCCGAGTGCTAATATGGTACCACTTGTCATGCAAGGAGGATGAGTTCAACTCCCACAAGCTCGATCTCCTCCTCCTTCCACTTCAAATTCCCCTGTATAAATACTCTCATTTCGCTCGCCTTCAACCCTTAATCTGCATGCCTCGAGTTGATTGAGCAGAAACACTCGAAAAGAGATTCGCACTTCACAAAAGAGGGAGGGAGACTATTTAGTAACTTCTTTTTCCTTTTTAAGAAGATGGCTTCGTTTGGCTCTGACCACCACCGTTGGGTGTTTGCCTTCGGGGTCTTAGGTCGATCATATTTACCGTCCCTTTTTCCACTCCTTTTCTCTCTCGTACTTCTGGCGTTCTAATTTTTTTTTCTTTGCTTGTCTCGTATAGGCAACTTGGTTTCCATCATCGCATACCTTGGCCCGTTGTAAGTTTTAAATATCGATGTTAAACCCCTTGATTAATTATGTGGTGTTTATGAATATAAATGATATGGGTTGGCTTCATGAATTGTTATTTGGGTAGGCCGACGTTCTATCGGATCTACAGAGAAAAATCAACGATGGGATATGAGGCGCTACCGTATGTGGTAGCACTTTCCTCCGCCATGCTCTGGATGCACTACGCACTCCTTAAACCTGCAACTCTTCTCATCTCCATCAACTCATTGGGATGCATCATCGAGACCCTTTACATCTTGTTTTATATTCTTTACGCCTCAAAACAGGCCAGGGTAAACATTTAAGCGCAATATATATACCATCATCCTTTTGATGTTCTACTGCTCCAACCAATAAAAGATATATATGCTGACGAATTTTTTTTTTGGTCGTTTAAACCGCAGAAACATACGATCAAGCTAGTAGGTATGCTGAACGTGGGGTTAATCTGCGCAATTTTTGTGGTCACAAACTATGCGCTGAAGGAAGTATCAGTTCGTATCATGGTTGTTGGATGGATTTGTGTTGCTTTCTCTGTGTCTGTTTTTGCAGCACCTCTCAGTATTGTGGTGAGTAAGAAATGGTAACTAATTAGGAACATGCATGTTGAAAAATACAAATAGCCCTTAATTTGTTCGTTGTACTTTTACTAATTTTTGCAAAGGAACGGATCTATTTGTAATCACGTAAAAGGTCAGGAGCTGTTTTATTATTATTTTTTTTAAAACATTCATTATCTGATAATGCTCATATATATTCATCTTCTACAGTTTCAAGTAGTCCGAACTCGCAATGCTGAATTTATGCCGGTCGCCTTGTCTGCAACCCTTACATTGAGTGCAGTCATGTGGTTTTTCTATGGATTCCTCAAAGCGGATATGTGTGTTACGGTGAGTAATACAACTGAAAAAAGAAAAGCCAGTGGACCAATCTCTCTCTTTCTGTCAAGTTTTTATTTTTACAAAAAAAAAGAAAAAGAAAAAAGCATCTGAACTAATTGATCTTCATGACTGAAATTGTTGTTGGCGTTTAATTAGGTTCCAAATATTATGGGGTTCTTTCTAGGAGTCCTTCAAATGATGTTGTACGTCATCTATCGAAAGCCCAAGCCCCTTGTGGCTGAGAAAAAAGTACCAGAGCACGTAATCAACATAGTAATGTTGTGCAACTCTGACGTGCATCCAGTAGTTGATTCTCAAACAAGTAGCAATTGCGACGTCAACTCTACTGCTGATGCTGATGAAAATGAAGATGAAAAGAAGGATGAAGAAACTGTTTCGGCAGTGGCAGATGAACCCTGCAGCAGCCAAGCCCAAGTGCACCTCGATTCTCCTGCATTGCTTGTTTGTTCCGCAGCTTAGATATGATATGATGGATGATTCATTCAGCTGTCCATTTTGTATCCCTCCCGCTTTTATTTCTCTTCGTTTCCCCGTCCCTCTCTCTCTCTCTCTCTCTCTCTCTCTCTGTTGTAAGTTCTGCCATATATTATAAATATGAAACCCGAATACTACTTCTACCATTGACCCAAAAAAAAAGAAAAGAAAATGAATATTACTTCTACCAAACCAAATCATTGGAAATGTTTTTTTTTTTTTTTTTTTGGCGGGTTCAACTAAACTTTATGGGTTCAACTAAACCAGAAGGGTTTACTTGAAACACAATTTCCATTTTGAAGGACTTAATTGGAACCGTTCTACCCCTTAATCAGCAGTCGTAGCAAGCGAAATTGATTTAGAGCATTATTTTGGAGTAGCAAAATACTAATACAAATATTATCAGTCCTGGATCTGAAGCTTGAACTTTGTAAGTAGAACTCTTGACTTGCTAAAAACTTTTTGAAAGAAAATTAATCTCAACAACGCAATTTCCGTCCGTGGTGTCAATCTCCATAAATCTACTTTTTAAAGAATTTCAGCAGCCAGAGAGTTTTGACTGCCTATCAAACTCGTGTTTGGATTTCACTTTATTTACACGCACTAACTTACTTACATGTATCATTAGCAAATTTTTTAATTATATTTTTATCTCATATACATCATATCAAAAAAGTGATACAATATTTTCTAAAAAAAATTATCCCAAAGTGTTTTTAAGTATGTATTTATAAATCAATCATGAGGGATTACGCCCCCGCAGCGGGGAGGCGTGGACTGTTACAAAGCAAAACGATATACCACTACCATTTATTTTGCCACCATTTTGACCCAGAAAGGCTTACCATTGAATCGTAGGCTACAGCACCCGCAAACAACTTCCCCTGCCAATTTCAGACGACACCCCCAAAAAAATAATAATAATAATATCTTTTTTTTCATTTAGTTTTGCTTCCTACTTTTTAGCGTTCGAGATATGCATACAACCACCAAAGATGTTATAACTCAGAAGCAAAAGATCTTTCTCCATTCTCTAGCCTTAAGTTTGCTTTTCATCTATGAAAAGCGGACTGGAAAGCTAGAAGTTTCATCTGCTGTAAGAATAAGATGCAGCAGCAGTCTTTCAAGAACGGGTCCTTCCCGAATGCATAGGTAACTTAATCGACACTAGTGTAGCGGTTCAGTTACTTTTGTAGTAACATTGCTACAGAAGAAGACTAGTTGATTACAGACAGTAGAAGAATGTTTTGTTTATCACGAGCCTACGAAAAGCCAGCAGAAGTGTGCAACTCACGGCGTGCTTTCCTCCAAAATTGTGTTTATATACGTCCTGCTCTTCTGCTTGCTCTACTTTCCTGTAAATGTACACTCAACTCTTCTTCTTTTGTTCTGAAAAGAGAAAAGAAAAAAACAAAAAGAGGGTAATACAAGGAGGGGGGAAAAAGTAAATAAATAAAAACGTCCGCCCCGTCCTTCCCCCATTGTATCCAGAAGCTCACTCCCGTCGGAAGAGGTTATTTAGCATCCAGGGTTCTTCTCTCCCTTGGCACTGCAAACTGGAAATTCAGGCCGAGGTGGAAGATGAGGCCTTTCATCAATATACAAGCAGGCTACTCTACCCGTTATTTCCATCAAAACTGCCTTGAGCATTTTGCCGCCTTTTTTCCCGCCAATTTTCACCCCACATCTTAGCCTCCGCAACAGCTCTTTCCCTGTCCAAATCCCTATTTAGCATCCTTGCAGTTTCTCTAGGAGAGTCCTCCTTTTCGGATCCTTCCAAATCCCACTTGCGTCCGGAACCTCCGCCCTCTTCATTTCTTGTGATTCTTCCACCTCTCTCGTCTTTGTTTCTCTTCTCGTCTTTATCATTGGTAAACCTGTAACCCAGTCCGGGAGCTGCACTGGGATCATATGCCTGATTTGCAAGATAAGAGAGTGCAGTCACCACATCCCCTATGAGAGGACGGGCAGCAGCCTGTTCCTGGATACACATGGATGCTACTGCCAGAGCCTGATAAAGTCCTCGCATTGGATACTGACCCTGTAGCCGAGGATCTGCTAACCTGGCAAACTTTCTCCGGTCATTGAATAAAGGCCGAGCCTGCATTAAAAGACACCAACATTGGATTCATTGCACAGGTTATATTAAGACACATTAACCCAAGCATATATTATGTACAAGTGTCATTACCCAGGTGACGAGATTTTGCTCTCCATGAGGTAGGGTGCTGTCAATTGCTTTACGTCCAGTGATAAGTTCCAGGAAGACAACCCCAAAACTGTAGACATCAGATTTCACCGTCAATTGCCCAGTCATAGCATACTCAGGAGCACAATAACCATAAGTTCCCATGACCCTTGTGGAGACATGCGACTTGTCTCCAGTAGGACCAAGTTTTGCCAGCCCAAAGTCTGAAACCTTTGGAACAAACCCTTCATCCAGTAATATGTTAGATGACTTGAAATCCCTATAAATGACAGGAGGATTTGCCTTGTCATGAAGATACTCCAAACCTTTGGCCGCACCTGCTGCTATCTTCATTCTTGTATTCCAATCTAATGGTTCTTTATCAGGTGGAAGATCTGGAAAAGAATTGTTAAAATGGTTTACGAGGATGCAACAGATTATGTTGTGTGATAGCTACCAGAACAGTACTCTAACATAAACCCAACGAAGAAGCAGTACTGAATGACATTGAAATTAGCACATTATCCAAAGTTGATGTTAAGTGATAGCTACCAGAATAGTATTCTAACGTAAACCCAACAAAGGAGTACTGAATGACATTGAAAATTAGCACATTATTCACAGCTATAATTATGACAACCGTAATACACTGGCAATAACAGCTGTGCTTGTGGAGAAAAATCATAGGCACACACATCAAGATTCAGAGCAAAATTTGTTCGAAGTATAAGCACACATATTAAGATTTGTTAAATGCAAAATTTGTTCCCCCCATTGTAAAACTGATATAAAAGTCTAACAACCCAAAATTCGTTCAAAGATTAAGAAAGAGGAATGCTCTCCTGAACGCTTAACACAAACATAAATCAACTAAAAGGCATGACTTTCGTTTTGGCTTCCCACAAAGAAGTCAAGTTATTAAACTACAATTAAGAGAATCACAACAGTGAGTCATTTTCACATGCAGGGCGGGAATTCATTTGGTGGTACAAATAAATTTCATGCCTGTGCTCAACATTTTCAGCCTGTTGATAGTTGTTGACAATGTTAATCCTCACTTACAGCATTGGGTGAAGTGATAAGGCTTGAAATCATTCAACTGAAACTATCGTAGCCTAAATATAACCACATGCAGGAAAAGAGAGAGACAGACTTTCAGGAATGCAATTAACGCACAAAGCACAAGATCCCTTCTTAACATTGTGTTCAGCTGAGGAACCCACTCTTACTAAGTGAACAAATGCATTAATACTTGAGGCAGTACCATCTGAACAAGCAAGCTCTTCATGAAACTCAAACAGAATGTGGAGTAAAGCCATAACATGATACAATACCAGTCACCACCATTCAAAACACCAAACCATCCATTCACCATACTATGCCACTTATATGCCCCCAACCCCACCTTTCCCCTATTTCTGAAACGAACATTGACCCCCATACTTAGAATAACCAAGTTTGAGCCTATGCTCTGTCCTTGAGGCTTAATTAGTTCTGCATTTTATTTTTCCTTATAAACGGCATTATTGTAAAGAAAAAGAAATCAACATAAAAGTTAGTTTAAGTTAAAAAAAAAAAAAAACCAATTAACTTTCTAAACAAAACTTACACTGTCATCAAGCCTCCCTTAAGAAAGTTTATCCAGTTTGTAAGTTTCAGTAAACATGTAAATTCAATTTAAATATGGAATGGACTTCTTGCTGAACATTCAACAACTAAACTGCAAACAATTAACAAGATAATGAACAAGAATGCCTCAAATGATACCATGAAGATGATCTTCCAATGATCCCAAGGGCATGAACTCATAGACAAGTAGCCTCTGGTCCCCATCAGCACAGTAACCGATTAAATTTACAAGGTTAGAATGATGTAAAAGACTGAGCATAAGAACCTCAACCAAAAATTCCCGGTTACCCTGAAGCCCATTTCTATCCAATTGCTTAACTGCAACAACCTGTCCAATCCAGTAATCCAATTAATTAGCAATAATAAACTTGAAAAGCAGCCAAAAACATTTCGGTAGCAGCATTTCTAATAAAATCAATATTGCCATTTTTAAAAACATCACTGAGAATATGAAAACTAGTAGGATTTTAGGTCCTGACATTTGATTCAACAATCAATGCATCAAATGTTGAACTCAAATACTGCTGTGTAACAGTCTGAAAACTCATATTTAAAGGTCAGCAATGGATGGCACTTGATCCCAGTTAAACTAGCATACTACGGGCAACCTGTGTGCTATATCATTAGTTGGAAATTTCTTGGGGAGTATGCAAAGATAAGTAGAAAGTTACTCCAATAAACTGAAGTGATGGACCTACAAAGTGCTCCATATTTTCCATCGTAGATTAACTAAGACAATGGTTGGCTGTGAGAACTTTCAGTTCCATATCAGTGTGGAAATGCATTACAATTAAAAGGAACAACAAATTACACCTGACCCGACAGAAGCTGCCCTTTATATACTCGTCCAAATCCTCCTTCACCTAAGAAAGACTCTTGCCTGAAATTGTTTGTTGCAGCAGCAAGCTCACGAAAAGTGAATGTTTGTGCAGCAATCTGCACATCAGGCATATCCTTTAGCCCTGATGACTCTTTTCTCGACCCAACGTTGCTTCTTGTTTTGAGTCTATCAGCTCCTGCACCATCATGACAAACCATTATGTAATTCTAAGAACTTATGAAAGCAAAATATCCGAAATCTGGTATTATGCGAGGCAATAGGCACTTGTCACGAGGACCTAATAAAAGTTGGCATGACCAAATTATCCCAAAAAGAACCTTTACAACTCGTGAGTGAAAGCTGGGTTTTCAAGATTGAGCTTCTATGGCAGCCCAACTGAAGAACACACCCAAATCAATCATTTCAACAATCAAGATTATGTCTTCCCCCAAATCAATCAAATCGAACAACTATAAATCCAATTAAGATCCGACTTTAGACTGGAAAAAGAGAAAGAAAGCATCTTTTTAAACCACAGCTTGGGATACACACACACACACATACATATGTATGTATAGACAAACGGTAATACATATAAATCTGTCGGAAACAAGTCAATCAAAGTAAGATAATTAGCTGAAATGGAGAAATTACAAGAAGCACAATAGCATCCAGATCAGATCAAAGAACAGTGCACATAGTAGAAACACATATAAATAACCAGAGTCAGTGTTACCAGAAGATAATCTGGAGAAGTTAGAGGGGATAGCTGGGTGGACTTCTTTAGGACCATCTCTGTCATTCTGAGGATTCAGCTTTTCCTCCTCTCTTGAATCAAAACAAGGAAAACAACCCATTTATCCAACCTCCCCAAAGATCAAATCTTACTGAGCTATTATATCCTTAATTCTATTCTATCTGATGTAATCCAAATCAATCAGCTTCTTATAGTAATGAGCCCATTCCCCTCGTATCAGACAGAAACAGTCAACCCCTTTTGTAGGAAGATTGAGAATATCAAATCAAATCCCAATCTAGTGGAAACAAATATGTTAATGAAAGATATTTAGGACAAGGCCACTGAAGAGGCAGGAAGAGAGAAAACTAGTGCTAGACAAAAATTAAAGAGCAAGAAGAGGAGGAGGAAAGTATAATGAGAAAGGCCCCCCTTTGGATTGCTTTGGGTGAAGGGAACAAAAAGTCTGAAGATAATTGGTAGCGTTGTAGTTGTTGTGACAGAGCTGTAGCCGGCTTTGTCTTCAGCTTTTGAATTACTAATACCAGAACTAACATTCACAGTTGAGCCTCCCTGTCTGCCTTTCTTCGGCCACCCCTCTCTCTCTCTCTCTCTCTAGTCTCCGTTCTCCAAAACAGACGCAAGAAATGGCTTATATACTTCCTTCACCGACTGTAATATTACTACAATTTGCACACAGTCACACATTCATTAAACACGCACACACGGAAGGCAGGGACTTCTTTGACCAGAATTCTATCCCTCTGCCACTTACTTAGCAAAATAGAAAAATGTAGTACTTGGTTTGGGTTTTAAGGTCTAAACGCAATAAATGTACTATTATTTAATGCAAATGCAGTAATCTGGTATAGAATCAGAAAATCACTCCACGGGAAAAATAGTGCGTGTCAAATACTCTCTATCTGTACCTTGTGCGGGTCCTTGTCCTGAGTGACAATTGTTAGCATCTGTACCAAGAAAGCAATGGAGCAAGCAACTGATTTGAGATTTTCACTCTGCTTTGGTCCTGTGATCCGACTTCGGTAACTAGGTAATCGGCAGCTAATTCCTTTTCCGTTACTGTAGTCAGCAAATAATTTCCCAAACACTACTAATATTGCATTTTGGTTGGGCTTTGCTACTGCCGTTTAAACTTGAAATGTTCACTTCTCGAGTTTAAGCATGTGAAGAAGAAGCAAAGACGCAATGAGGCCCAAAAATATTTAATAATAAATGAATTGGCTGACCCGCAGTGAGTGAATCTTGTATACAGCAGTCCGATGGTTAACCATAGGAAAATGTCATGGGTGCATTCATCGTATCACGAGTGCAAGTGAGGGGATTCGAATTCGCCCTATATATTAAAAAAAATGTTGTGCATTTTTATTCTTTTATACATGATATGAAAAAATAATTATAATGGTTTGGGGATTTTACTTACTTTTTAGCTTCCGTACAAAAGAATTTAAGTATCATTTTGGCAGAGGGTAAAAAAGATAGGTAATATAATTTATTTAGTAGAAGACATTTTTGGGATGAGTGAAAATAAGTAAGGCATTTATTGGGGGAAGTTTAGGTTAGGTGGTAAAATGAGAGAAATTGTAAATAGAAGATTTTAGATTCATAACTTTCCTTCTTTTTTTTTTTTTAAAAAAAAAAAAAAAGGTAAGGCATTTATTGATTTGAGGAGGAGTAAGTACTTAAAATTGCTAGATTGGATTTGAAAATCATAGTATACAAGTAAAAAAAAAAAAAAGGTAAGGCATTTATTGATTTGAGGAGGAGTAAGTACTTAAAATTGCTAGATTGGATTTGAAAATCATAGTATACAAGTGTGTGATTTATTTATTTATTTATGGTATGTTTGATAAAGTTGGCATTCATATTTAGTGCGATGGAGACAAAGTGGGGACATTGACCCCACCAAAATTTCCATATCTGCATATAAAAATTGTAGACCCTCACACTTTCAATAAAATTGCACCCCACTCTCTTCAACAAAATCTAAATATTAAATCATTGCTTCCACCAAAATCTTCACATGTGCATGCAAAATTGTAGGTTTCCTCCCGCACTTTAACAAAATTTAACAAAATCGAAAATAGTAGTGTACATTTTGTTTATGTCTCTGTATCCAAATTTAACAACACTTAAAATAAAATGACACCATCTCGTCTAAACACAAAAAAAAAAAAAAAAAAAAAAAAAAAGACTCAAATTGCATTTGTTTTTCTTATTTGTCTATTTCTAATGTGCTCATTCATGGTACACATTGGAACTCATAAATATTGCTCATTTTTTATTTCATTTTAACAAAAATCTTGAGAAAATTTGTTAGTGAGAGGAGAAGTGGAAGAATCCTTTATTAGGAATTTGAGATTTGAGGGATATTTATTTTGTTTCTAAATTGTAGATTAATTATACACATAACTTTTGGCATATATTATTAGTTTGTAATTAGTCAAATTTCACACATTAACTTTGCCCCCACTAAATTTCCATGCTAGCTCCGCCCTAACAGTATATGTTTCCGAGTAAATTTTATGTGACAAATGAGGGTTACGTGTCAAAATGGTGGACAGGCGGAACGTACAAAGCGTGTTTTAAAAAAATTTTGTGAAACTGAGAAGACAAATAGAGAACAGGGAATGGCCAGGTGAATATTCAATTATTATTATTATTTTTTTGTCATTCAATGAACGTACCACCCCAGCCGCACCACCTAAGTCACGAAACCAAGAAAATAATTAAACCAATTCATAGGGCATTCGCAAAATATATAAACAAAAGTAAGTTTCTTGCTTCCTCTTTCCATTCTTCTTTGGGTCTATTGCCTTTTTCTCGTATCCTTTTAATTTTGGCTGTAAATAAAATAGGAGAAAATAATAATTAAAGTGTTTGGATAGAAGATTATTTGAAATAATTGCTATAATGCCTTTTGTTATATGATGATATATGTGAGATAAAAAAAGTGATTGAAAATATAAAAAGTTATGCTAAAAATTGTGTTCGTAATGCAAACAAATAAATTTTTTGCCATTAATGTTTTAAACTGTAAATGCAAAGACATCAAGGGTTCTAGATACCTACACATTCATTTTATCATTCTTTTGGCCAATTATTAAGATGATGAAGAATCATAATCCCATGCTTTTAGTAACTGGTGTATCTAGCCTTTTTGAAGGCAAATCTGATCAATTTCCTTCGTTTTTCTAGTATTCCACTCATTATTGATTACACGATCAAGATAGAATCTTTTCAAAAGAAATTAACCCCAGGAATCCTGTTGAAAACATTTCATCAAACCATCTAATAGTATACAAACTTTGATACATGGTATTTGACCCTGTTCATCGTGTCAAACCGTACGTAGGATCTACCATTGATGTACAGTAGTGTCTTTTCTCCCTCTTCGTAATAAGTACACAGCATCCATAAGCATTCATAATTTCATATGATCGGAAGGATTTTAATGTACAAATTCTTGTTTTGCAGTGATAATCTTCTTTGTGTATGCGTCAACTGGATGCATGTTGATAAAAGCAGCTGGGATCAATTTTTTTCCCCCTCTTCCTTTTGTTTTTCTTCCGAAAGACGGTAGCAAAGTTTGTTCAGCCTGGGTTTTGTTTTTTGGAATCCCCAACGGCTCGAACTGTGCCAAATTGCATGAAGAACCCGGGTGACCGTGTACGCAACTTTATCATAATCATCTACGAAAACCACCCCCCCCCCCCCAAAAAAAATGGCCAAAAGTAACAGTCATGCCTGTCTCACTCTCAAGTGATGACAAAGCTAACCGAAACGATAATATAATGCATATGGTCGATTGATTGGGTTGAGAAAATTGATTAAAACTCTTGATCCTATCAACAACCATGTGCCTTTTCTCGACATCGAATGAACTGGCATATAATGATCATGTGGTTTATTAATTGCTCTATCTAATCTATTCAAAACCTTGTCTGCAAACCTTAATTGATCTGCCCCCTAATACACATTCCAGAAAGGCAAATAAAAATTTGATTGGAAACATAATAATATTTTTTAAATATTGGTTTTTTTTTTTTTTTTGCCTTCCCCACTCTTCTATTCCCTCCCTTTCACAAACCTTCCAACTAAAATTTGAACCAGGGTGGATGGATAGTAGATTATTTGAAATAATTATTGTTGTATTTTTTATGATGCGATATATGTAAAGTAAAAAGATAATTAAAAAAATAAAAAATGTGTTAGAAATTATATTTGTGATACAAACAAATAATTTGGAGCCTTATCCAAACACACGCAATGCGTGTGTTTTACATGGTCAGTCTTACACGTGTAATTTTTACAATGATTACGTAAAGAACTGTTGGAAGATTGTGAGACTCTAAGGTCATGACATTCACTAGGCGCATCTAATTTTATCCAAGAAGAGAAGAGCAAAGTATAATCGCACGCAGATCGGGGTGTGGTTTTTCATAAAAAATTCCCAGCCCCGCAATTATCTGAAAATAATTTCTAACAAAAATAAAACAAATATGTGAAAAGAATCTTCAGTTTTGAACTCCCATAGTCAATTCACGTAATGAAACGCGGTAACGCTGGTAGCAATCAACGACCAAAATAGCGGGCGCCTATCTACAAAAAGTTACGGAACTCACCTTACATAGCTATAGATACATATATATATATATATATATATATATATATATATATATATCACCCTTTTTGTAACGTTTGAAGCTTTTTCTAAGACAGCCGTAGAACTTCAATTGGATCTCCGCATGCTTGCTTTGGTTAATATGTGATAAAAAGCATTATCACGACACAGCGGCAGTGTCTTGAAAGTTGGACTGAATCGATTGGTTTGATCGATCGAACCACGATTTAGTCATATTTTTTTATCTGATTTATTGAATAATCCAAAAAATCATTGGTCAAATTTGATAAGAATCTGTTGAGTCGATTTAAATCAAGAGGATCAATTGATTATTATTAAATTTTTATCTTCTAAAATAAATACTTTCCTTTTATACAAAATTTTAAATATTAAAATAAATAAATAATTATTAAACCTTTAAAATGAAATTGAATCGATCGAACCGTAAATCACAAGAGTCTCCGGTTCACTTTTCAGTCCAAACTTAAAAACATTTCACTGCGGTGGCGCGTGGCGCATCACTAAAGTAAGACGTCCGTTCTTCTAGATTACTCAGTAGTAGTAGAACTTTCAAGCGAAACAAATCCAAGGACGTGGAGTGCTTTAATATTTGACTTTGGATAGATTTAAAAAAATAAAATAAAAAGAACGGAAGGCGTTATGTAACGAGCTCACCTAACTTTTTTTTTCTTTTATACTTAACCTTGACTATTTCAATAGAACTAGTATTTTGACCTGTGCTATGCACAGGTTATATTTCAAATCAAAATAATTATTTTTTTTGCCATCTCTATCATATTTTTGTAATTCCCCTTTTTTTAATTTTACCTATCATAATGAAAATATAAAATTGAAAATTAATTACAATGATTGCAATTATTAGTATCTAAAAATAGAAATAAAAAACTGATAATATCTATAATATTCTCAAGTACTACAATCAATATATATATATATATATATATATATATATATATATATTTAACATAGCAAATACATATTTACATATGAAGGCAGCAATAAGAGTACATAAAATAATTAATGATACCAAAACTTATCCTTAGTGTTTGGATTTTGCACTCTTATTCAAATCTAATGTCAAATTTGGGCCAGATATATACAAATTAAGTAGTATTTTAGAGTTAAATGTTCTATATCTTTCTCTTAAACTATAATGTTACTTTTTTAAAAAATTTTTGGTAGAATTGGTGTTGTTATTATCATTACTTTTTTTTTATCAAAAATGAATATTTCAAAAAAAAATTCACGTTAAAAGGCTAGTAGTACTTTGTTTTTTACTTAGTGATTTCATGAATGGTACCATTCTTGATTTTTTAAATCCACAACATTGTTTTTTTTTGTTTTCTATTTAATTTTGCCATTTTACTTGGGATTACTAAGTTAAAAGATAAAATATTATCATTTACTTTTTTACTTTTACTAAGTTTGGCAATGTTTTCTTTTTATTTACCCTCCCACTAATAAATTTCAAACCAAATTCCTATATAAGCAGAGCCACTAATTTTTTAAATTATAAAGGCATGGAAGCCACTTCTTACTTAAGAAAATGTTATTTGCTCTCCATTTTTTATTATTTGTAATTCCACCATTTGTTTTGTCATATAGTATAATTAATGAAAATTATATGAACAAAATGATTATTGAAGTGTGAATAATAAAAATGGAGTGTAAATAATCTTATTTATTTAAATTAATAAGAAAGCATGAAAGGATGTTATAATTGTTATATCTTCTTATGGTCTTATAGAAGTTTTAATTATTGTAGAATCATAAATAACGCAAGGCAATTAGAAACGTGATGGGTTGAAGTTCAAATAGGATAACATGCACATTAACCAACATTTTGAAATTAAATAATTTTAAAAAATAACCAACAATTTCAAATGTGAAGAATAGATGTATTAAATTAAATGTGAATGAAATTAAATGTGAAATGCTAGAAAAATAAAATTGGTAGTGGACAGATACGTGAAGACTTGTTGCTAAAAATACCTTCTCAAGTTTATATAGATATAGATTTTGCGCGGTGCCACTGCAACTGCCTTTTCCATGTCAAATAATTGCTCACCACATCACATTCGCGGCGGTTGTTTGACTTTTTAATTAATGGAGCAACAAAATTCTTGACTGACCCGCATGCTAAGCTCCGCATGTCCATCGATGCTCGCAGCCGCTAGCTGAAGGCTCCTCTTTTCAGTAATACGATCATGAATCAAACCCACCCAATTTTTTGTTTTTACCCACCCGATTCAAATGTATTGCTCATCCTATACTGCTTCCTATTCCTATGATGATTGTTACTGAAATCCAATTTTGAATTCTCATGACTTGGAAAACACGATACGGCTAAATGATAAATACAAATTCTTAAATGTTGTAATTTTATATACTAAGATTTTTCCTTAATTTTATATACTGCAATTTCCTTTCCCTTGCCATTTTTTTTTTGTGGAAGGATGAAAATAAAGACTCAACAATCAATCGGAGCTAAATTAGCTGCAGCTGCAAACTAGTTATTGCTCGGGTCCTCCGCTTCCACATTTACACATTCGATGATTTGACTGTGGTGCGCAACGCTTTGAAGGTTGCTCCGGCAGATTAGGGGTGGGCGCGGATCAGGTACCTATTCAATCCACCATTTGGTTGATCCGATCCGTACTTTGCAGGTTAGCCATTTTTCTGATTTTTATTCACCCCGCATATCAGCAGATACCTAGTTATAGGGTACCCGCTGAAATAGAGTCGGATCAACGGGCACTCGCTCCACCCCATTTATCATTTAATTTTTAAAAATAATAATTTATACCAATTTAAAAAATATATTTTACACATTCATCTAAAATTCAATAAAAAAATTTTCTCAAAAAAGTCTCCTGCCATGAAACAAGCATGTGAAGAGAAAATAAGATAAAGGAAAAAATTAAAAGAATTTAAAATCAATAAAAATTTGAAATAAGTAGCATATTTTTTAAAATATATGTTCTACATTAATTAAATTCTTTTCTATAAAACATAAGATCATGACCTCTACAAATGAATCTGGTAAATAAATTATAGTCTCTCATATTTGTAATGCAACTTGTTCAATAAAATTACTTATTTAGCTATAAATTATTATTTTATAATATGTGTATAAAAATAAAAATAAAAAAAAATATGCGGAGCAAGTTGGGTATCCACGAATTTTTTATTATACGACCCTAACCCGCCCCGTATCTTAGCTGGTACTCGACCCTTTTTAATCCGATCAAATAATACAAATCAGATATCCTAATTTTCGGATCGGATCGGATATGGCGAGTTTTCGCGTTGACAGATAATTTTGCCCAGCCCCTGCGGCAGATATTCTCCAAACAACCCCGGCATTAACCAACTAAGACCACCAAGCCCACCACTAGGAGCCCATCTGTGACCCGACCAAATCCGTCATCGGGCAAAGGGCTGCTGCACAAACTCCACAGCGAAGGCCTTCAAACACCCACAATATCCAATGGCCGCCTGCTAAATGAATCATGCTGGGCTGCCCAATGGTCGTGTGGTGTTGCTTGAACCGAGGGGACAAAAAAGGTTGAATTTTTAAAGAATGGAGCACTGCTGCTACTACTGGGCAATTGAGTAAATTTCGTGCTAAAAATATCGTGGCAGCAGAAAATGGTGCACCGGACCGATACCTATGTCCGGATCAAAAAAAAATAATAATAATAAAAGAGTAAAAAAAAAAAAAAAAGAAATATTTCAGAGACGCATGAGAGATCGATCGTGGGAAGCATAAACAACACAATCAAGCAGCCTGGCAAGCGGGGTCAACGGTCAACTACCACCTTCCACCTTCCGAAAAAAAACAAACAAAATAAAAACAAACAAACCACTTCCAACTAACTTCCCAAAAGACTTTCAAGAGTTCAGACCACAAAAAAACACACGCTGCTCCTCCCTCCAGCATCAAATCAAACGTCATCAAAAAACAAGAGCCTCCGCCCCGCCCCGCCCCGTAAACGTAAAACTGTCACCCGCTGCTCCTCCCATTCCAATCTTGCTTCCTCTCCTCTTTCCGCCATTCCAACTAAATAACCAGCTACTGCTTTTATTTCCCATAATGATAATCCCGCCATTTCAAGCAATATTTTAACAGAATTTCATCAATCCATAAATTTTAAATTTTTTTTTTCTTTTTGACAAAAAATGCAGCCAACAACAACAGAGGAGAATAATAGAAACCAACCTCCTCCTGAAAAATTCAACAGCTCTGTCGAAACTGGTTCTACTTGTAGTAGTATTACTGCTTCTTCTAGTCCTACACGTCCCCAGCAGTCTGCCTCACAGGGCGATCTTTCGTGCCCCGATCAGAAATCAAGTTTTAGCCCGCATTCCGGCGCTGCTTCTGGAGGATGCACTTCTAATATTATTAGTAACGGCCAGGAGGACGTTGAACAAGTCTCTGAGGATGTCAATAGGTACGCCGACTCTCTTGCCGATGACGACAAGTCCAATCCCCCGGAGGTTCCTCATACGGTGGAGGCATTCTCCAAGATCATAGAATCAAGAATTGACAACTACTACTCCCATTCAGGCGAAAGTGCTAGAAAGAGGGTCAAGAAAATGACGGAGGAAGACGCCTTCTTCATCGAAGCCGTGATGCGCCTGTCCAAGCTAACCAACGCCTTCAGCGAGTTCCCACCCTCCGAAACATTGAACAGAACCAGCTTCGTTTTGCAGAAGGCAATGGCCTTCCTCGAGGAAGAAATGCGTTTTTTGCTGGAAGATTCTAAGCTTCCTCCTTCTCCCGATTCCGTCAATCCTAACACCCACCATCACCACCAGCAGCGAATCGCCAAAAACTCTTCTTTCAGTTCCAAGGACAAGGACTCATCGGATCATCATCGTCAGTCCTCCTCCATGAACGGTGATCATAATGATGGGGAGGACGATTTTCCAGGGTATTCCCCGGACACCGTCACCAAAATGAATCGAATTGCATCAGCGATGATATCAGCAGGATACGAGAAGGAGTGCTGTCAGGTGTACTCCATCTCCAGAAGGAGCATTTTCAACCAGCAATTGAAGAAGCTCGAATACGACAAGTTGAACATGGACGACGTTTGGAGGATGTCTTGGGAATCTCTCGAAACAGAGATCAAGAGGTGGCTAACCATCGTCAAGCATTGCTCCAAGTTACTCTTCCCCGCGGAAAAACAGCTGGGAGAGACCGTTTTCGCCCACCATCTTTCCCTTTCCACCAGCATCTTCAGCAATTTGGCTCGGGCCGTGGTGATTCAGTTTCTTGATTTCGCCGGGGCGGTGTCACTCACCAAGCGCTCCGCAGAGAAGCTCTTCAAATTCCTCGACATGTACGAGACGCTTCTCGATCTCATACCCTCCATAATCACTGACGATGATTGCTGCGAGCACGAATTGAGGTCAGAGGTCTCCGCCGCTGCTGGCCGTCTTGGCGAGGCAGCCATCAACATATTTCTGGATTTGGAGAATTCCATCAAGAACGACGTCGCCAAGACTGCGGTCCCGGGTGGGGCAGTGCACCCGCTTACTCGTTACGTGCTGAATTATCTCAAGTATGCATGCGAGTACAAAGGCACGCTGGAGAAAATCTTTGAAAAGCAAGCAGGATTGGATCAAAATCATTCTTTATGTGATTCGCGTCCGGCTAAATATACAAAACATGAAGAAAGCGAGGGCGAGAGCAGCCCGCACAATTTGGAACACGAGGCGAGTACGACCCGGTTCTCGGTGCAGGTAGTGACAGTTATGGATCTTTTGGACGCAAATCTGGAAGCCAAGTCGTTGCTGTACAAGGACCCTTCTTTGCGTTACATTTTCTTGATGAATAATGGGAGGTACATACTGCAGAAGGCGAAGGGGTCCACTGAGATTCACCAAGTGATGGGCGACAATTGGTGTAGGAGAAGATCAACTGTCGTGCGGCAGTTTCACAAGAACTACCAAAGGGAATCGTGGGTGAGATTATTGCACAGCTTGAGCCACGAGGGATTGCTAGTTAACGGGAAAGTGAACAAGCCAACGTTGAAGGAGAGGTTCAAGAATTTCAATACAATGTTGGAGGAGATACACAAGATACAGAGTACGTGGGTGGTCAGCGATGACCAGCTCCGTACGGAGCTAAGACTCTCCGTGGCCGCGGTGGTTATACCCGCTTACCGCTCTTTCTTAGGCAAGTTTAGACAGTATTTAGATAGTTCCAAGCAAATTGAGAAGTACATTAAGTATCAGCCTGAAGACATTGAGGCCTTAATTGAAGAACTTTTTGATGGCAATTCTACCTCCATGGGTAGGAGGAGATAGTAATTCTTAAACCAAAGCAAGACTCTTGCTCCCTTCTTCCTTCTTCTTCACTATTTTGGTTCCCCACCTAAAAAAAAAAGTTTATTTTTGTGTGCATTTCTTCTTATTGTAATCGGATATAGCAAGGGATCCAACACATTTTTGTCCCATAGTTAGGAAATTTTTTGTTGTATTGTTTGCACAAAGTCTATGCAATGCCTCCTAGTTTTTTTTTTTTTTTTTTTAATCATCACAGAGGTATCTGGGTTTTCGGACTAATAATATCTAATGACCCAACTAATCCTCCGCGGTAGGGAGAGGCTGCCTAGCTTTTTCACCTATCGCTTTACCCGGGGTTCGAACCTGTGCGGTGGTACCATAGTTGTTAGGATCGCGATTCGGATCAAGACTAACGATCCAACCTACGATTCTGATACGATCCTATTATTTTCAATAAATTTGACTATACCTTTGTGTAGAAAACTCGAAATTGAGTGTCGTTTGTTGCGTTATAAACTATATTCAGAGTGCTTTAAATCCATGTAAATAATTAAGCCCAATTCCAAACCTAGAAAATTTGATGAATCTTTAAATTTGACTCATATAATTCACTAAAGTGAATAAATGATCTTTGTTATAGGTTGGAGCTAGTGTTTTATGTCTTTATTATAATAAATTAATATAGTTTAGAGCCTTTAGAAATGAATTAACCTTAATTAACAATATAATTATATTGATTGCACATGAATTACATTATTTGTTACTATATTTATGAATTGCAAACTTAAAAATTATAAATATGACAATTTATTACATTTTTTGTAGGATCTACTGATTCTACGATCCGATCTTACAAACTAAAAAACGATCCTAGATAAGATCCCGATTTTGAAAACCTTGGGTGGTACTCCCCCAACTGGGATATACCACTAGCTCTTAGCCTCAGGGGGCATGCAATGCCTCCTAGTTGATGCACTTTTCGGATCATGACCTTGTTTTGTTATTGTTGGAACTAGTCTTAAAAAAAAAAGGTAAATTGACACTTACCTTTCTATGGTTTGATGCTTTAATGCATAACTTTCCTATGGTTTGGATTAAAGTTTCAACGTTATTTTTCTCGTTAAAATAACATTCAATAGTAAAAAATCAAAATTAAATTAATAAATCCATTATAGGCTACAAATAAATAAGAAACAAAATATACCAAATCTTTTTTTACTACAAATTTCGGGTATGTTTGGATTAATTATTTTTGGGGTATTTTGAAATATTTTATTGCAGCAGCAGGTATATATGAAAAATTTTTACCTATAGATGTTTTTTGTAATTTTTAGAGGGATTTTTGAAATATATTTTGGGGTACCTTTTAAAATTAAAATATTTTTAGAGTACTTTTTAAAAATTAATACTACCACCCATAACCATCACTGCCGCACCCCCCCTCCCTCCTCCTTCTTAGGGTAATTTTGTTGTGTATATCTTCGAAAGATAATACCAAATTTACTCTCTTCTTATGATCTCTTAATTATTGTAACATGCCAATTTTATTTTTTAAGTAAACTTGTCAGTGTGGTTCTTTAATAGAAATTTAAAGTTAATAATGTGGTCGAAAGACCTTTTGATAAGTCCTGTGTCATTGGTTTGGTAAGAAATATTGAAATATTTAAAATTATAAAATACTAATAAAAATAACTTGAGATATTGTACAAGAATCTAACTTTTTGTACCAATTTGAGAACACGTACAAACTGTGGCTATAGTAGGTTAGATTATTGATACCACCCAATACATTGGTGCTTCATGGAAGTGTGCCCAAGACTCAGGAGAGCTTGGCCCACAAGGGCTTTGTTAGATTTTGACGAGTTGTATACATTGTTGGGCTGTAAATATTTGTAAAGCATCATTGACGTATAGGTAGCCTCTGTTACTATGTAAACTGGTGTGAATGTCTGTGATGCGTACAGTGCTTACGTTGGTTGACTAAACTTAAAAGAGAGAGAAATTTTAAAAAAAGTTAAAAAAAAATTATACCAACATAATTACAATTTATAATTTGTCTAACAATAGTTCAAAGTATGACAAAATCTGTAGATCATTCAAAAATTGCGTATTTGTAGAAGATAGATTTTGAAATAATAATAATAATTTATATTAAAAAATGAATGATATATAAATAGAAATAAATGTAATTGCATGTTTTATTTGATTTCGAAATAAAATAATTACAAACATTATGCATTCGATTTGATAATCTTGTACAAAGGTGGGAACATTTTTTACACTAGTCAACTTTTAGTACGAAAATTAATATTGGTGGTTTAATTAATTCTATTAAATTTTGTGGAGTTCGTACTACAAAAAAAATTGCAGCGAGACCTATATTTATTGGGAGTGAACTTGCTGAATCTTTTTAAAATATTTCAGTGGGATCATTATGATGTAAGATTCAATTTGTGATCAATTATTTTTTATCTTTGTAATTTTGTAGGTTTGGAATTAAGACGCCATTGAAATCAATGATTAAACCAATGGGAGGCCAAAGTCCCCTCTCCCAAGTTTAAAAAATTTTAATTCATATTGTGTAAATAATTGTGAAAAATAAAGTTGGCTCTCCTAATTTTTTACAATTTTAGTTTATATTATGAATATATATATATATGTATATGTGTATGTGTGTGTGTGTGTGCGCACATGTGAATTAACTACATCTGAATTATTTTTTAAAAAAAAATTTATTTTTTACATCCCATTATAATTAAAGTTAATATTTGATATTTTTAGATGTTATATATTTAAATGGATGAAAATTATTATTTCAAAATGAAACACTTACAAACATTATGCATTCGATTTGATAATTTTGTACAAAAATGCGAACATTTTTTACATCAATCAACTTTTAGTATGAAAATCAATATTGATGGTTTAATTAATTCTATTAAATTTTGTGGAGTTTATACTAAAAAAAAAAAAAATTCAGTGAGACTTTTATTTCTTGAAAGTGAACTTACTGAACTTTTTAAAAATATTTCAATAGGATCACTATAGCGTAAGATTCGTTTTGTGATCTGTTGTTTCCTCATTTGTAATCTTACAAGTTTGAAATTATGACGCCATTAAAATTAATGATGGAACCAATAGGGGGCTAATGAGTGTCATAGTCCCTCCCTCCTACGTTTTAAAAATTTTAATTTATATTGTGTAAATATTTGTGTAAAATAAAATTAACCCTCCTAATGTTCAGTAAGACTTCTATTTCTTGAAAGTGAATTTATTGAACTTTTTGAAAATATTTCAATGGGATCACTATAGGGTAAGATTCGTTTTGTGATCTGTTATTTTCTCATTTGTAATCTTGCAAGTTTGAATTTATGACGCCATTACAATCAATTATGGAACCAGTGGGGGCTAATGAGGGTCATAGCCTCTCATTTTCCTACGTTTAAAAATTTTTAATTTATATTGTGTAAAATAAAGTTAACCCTCTTAATTTTTTACAATTTTAATTTATATTATGAGAATATATATATGTATATGTATATATATGTGTACGTGTGTGTGAATTAACTACCTTTGAATTAATTTTTTTGAAAAAGTTTTTTTTATAGTCCTTTATAATTAAAATTAAAATTTGATATTTTTAGGTGTCGTTTATTTAAATAAATGAAAATTATTTTGAACATGACTTATAAAAATAATTATGTTAGGAAAAATTTTAGCCCCTCTAGGAAAAAAAATCTTGGTTTTATCACTGATTGAAACGTTTGTAAGTGGGATTCATCCATGGTGATAGTATGATACATAGTCTTTTTCTCACTATATTTAATTTGTGTGATGACAAATGAAATGGGTAAAATAGATTAGTGATCATTAGTTTTGTGAATAATTATGATGTGGTAAGTGCGAGTATTGTTATCAGTAATGTGGTAAGTATCAATGGTAAATATGAAACGTGAATTGGAATTTTCAAATATCATCATTTTGTAGGGGTGATTATTATTTGTTAGTTAAAATTTAGGAGTTTTAATTTTGTGGGTTAGTGGGTCATGTAAATTGAGGTTTTGTAGATTAGTGGGTCACGTAAATTGAGGAGTGGAAAGGAATAAGGAGAAGATAAGTGTTATTAAATTAAAATAAATCTAAAATTATAATAAAAAAGGATTTAGATTTTTGACACTTGTGGAAGCTCGTCGTCGAAAGCCTGCTCTCTAATACATATAGATATAGATATAGATGCTTCAGTTCTCTATCAATAAAATCTTGCAATTTATTTTAAAAGGAAAAGTTTATATGTAATTTTTAACATTTTGTGTATTTCTATTTTTCAGTTGTTTACTTGGATGACAAAATTAGAAATTCAAAAAACAAAGTAAACTATTTATAAGTACTTTTTAAATTAACTAAAAACACTCTATAATAAAGAAAATAACATTTTATAACTTGCAAAAACCTCATTAACTCTTTATATTTTTAAAACATGTTATATTTTGTCTTATTAGAATTAAACCTTCATGCTTTTTATTTTTGCTGTCAATATACTCATGTTTTTGTACTAAAGAATGAGATAACACAAGGGTAGATTTGGAATGAGATTATATAGATAGTAAACTTGGAGCGTCTCACGTTGTTTAATTCTTAAATGGATGTAAATGAAAAAATTTTCATGTAGGGAAAACACGATTTCATCTGAAATCCATATGAAACGCAATGCTAGGAGGATTATGCTTGGACGACGAATCCATCTATCAAAAAATAATTTTAAAAACATGATGTAACTAAACGATAGATACATATATGTGGATTTTTAGACATCAGGAAGTGAACTAATCTTTTGGTTTGTATTTATCTTATACATGGCATGTGTAGAATTTTCTTTATACTACGGTTAAATTCAATTTGCATTGCGTTCTTTCGCAAATTGCATCACTGTCTAACAAAATGTGAATCAAATCACAACAACTATTAGTTCGCAATTGCAAAAAAACGAGGACTCAAACAACAAAAAAAGAGGACACCGGACACCTCGTGTTGACAAAAAAAAAAAAAAAAAGGAGGACTCAAACAACACAAGTCAACACAACCTTGAACTACATGGCTCGTCCCATTTATCATTCTTGTATGATACCAAAGTGTCGACCTTGTGTATCCGCATTTGAAGAGAATAAACCTCAGACTTATCTGCAGAACTTTCAACAAATTAAGGTTCTATTCAAACTGATGCTACATCGCAGTCCCTGCCTCAGGATCAAATGAATGCAACTTTACCAGGATTCGCAATCAGCTTTGCATAACTCTCATTAATCCAAGTAAATAGGCCTGTAACATCTTTTTCAATATGGGCTAAAACATCAAACATACCTGCATTCAGCACCGAAAACCATCAGATTTAGAAGCTTCCAAGAAAAAGAACAATCAACCATGTATGATAATTAGAAGAACACAAATTATACCAACGGGGTTCATCTACGCATGACACACATGTAAAGTTTGATATATAAATTTAAACTAAGATGATGTAATACATATATATATATATATTTGAATCTGTCAGTGTTTACATGAACAGTATAGAAAAGATAAATCCCTAATTAGAAGAAAAATATCTAAGTTAGTAAGACGTCAAGATGAACAAAATGCCGGAGCCAGGGGCAAAGATGAAATGGCAAGGGAAGCGCGATACTTGGCCAGCCCAATTACGGATCCACAATCGATCTGTGCTTATCTGAAAAAGTAGTGTTATTTAAGATAGACGCCCAATGGCATGTGGGTGGATGAGACCTTAGCTTTTGTTGACGAGCGACAATGGCTACCCCAAAAAGAAACAACAAAGCCCAAAACGAAAGTGAAAGCAAACAATAAAGAAGAGGCCGCATGGTAACGTACGACAAAAGAAAAGAGGATGAGAGAAAAGACGAAATAAAACAGTACGAGTAAATAATAATAATATCTGCCTGCAAGAGAATCAGAAACATGGGAGGATTGGGAGCATGACATCAGATTTACAAGATCACATGCTTTAAAGGGATCCATGTCCTTCTTTCTTTCTTGCTTTCTTTCTTTTGGGTAAGCTGTTCGTCGGTCAACACTCCGGAGAGAGAGAGAGAGAGAGAGAGAGAGATGTGATGCATGCATGCTGATGACTGCAGGTGGCAGTCAAATTAGATTATGATCACGGTGGAAGCCTAGAATTAAAAAGAAAGAAAGGAATAAGAAATGATGACCCCAGCTCCAGGGACAAAAAAGTGAGGGAAGATTAGTTTGCGGTCGGAGGAAGAAGGAAATGGGTCCCCATGCTTTCGCCGGTTTTCGCCGCATCCGTACTTACGCTCCCCCACCGGCCCGCCGCCCGACTGCCAATGCTTCAGTCATGTGCACGCGCAACTCCCTTTTTTCTCCTTGGAACTGCCCACCCATTGTCGCTTCTTTAGGTGGACATCCCCATTAATTCCTTCTACTGCTCTTGCTCTTTATATTTTGCCCATTCTTTGCTCCTTTTTCTTTTTCTATCAGCAGTCAACACTTTTGTTATATATGCTGCGGCAAAAAAATGTTATGATACTCATGAGGGGAGGGGCTGGTTTACTCTTCGTTTATTGCCTCTGCCAAAAGGATAAAAGGATTCACTTTTGCTGCCTGCATGTCGCTCGCGCAATATTACTCCAACGTTCATTACTACCACCAGTATGTAACAATTTCATAATTTGCACCTTCTTTTTTCTTTTTTTTTTTGTTTTGGACGATAAACCTATTCTATCCTACACTAGGGGAGGGGGCGGACCTAAAGAAATTCAGGAATAATTCGGAAGGGACTGAATCACCACTGAATCAGACAGATGCACAATACACTTGTCTGAATTTTTTTCAAAAACAAACCATGTAGATATGATATTTTTTGGTTAGGTGGTGGCCACCAGTTTTTTGGCTGGTGGTTTCATAATTTGCACTTCGTTTTTAAGTTGAAACTCATTCCCAAACTCGTTAGTGACATCAGGAGTCACGGCTGCCACTGTGCGCTCGGGTGCGTGCTCAATACGTCCTCATGGAATGACATCATTAATATATCAAGTAGATTTGTTATCTAGTTGAGTCCGGCTGGATTTGTTCACCACTCGTCTACTTGAATAAGAATATTCGTGTTTGAGCCCAAACTCGTCGAGTTTAAATTCAAATTTGGACCTATATATATATATATATTTATTTATTTATCTTAGTTGAACTCAATCAAATCGCACTCAATCGAGTGTAATTGAGCTCAAATAAGCTTAATCTAGCTCAATTAAGTTTTCAAACTAGTTTTTCACTAAATTTCATAATTTTATAATAAATAATTAAAAACCAGTATATTATAAATGCACTATTTGATAAAATTCAACGAGTACTTGAATTTTGATTTTTTTAACTTATAAATATACTATTTAATAAAATTTGACGAGCATTTGAGTTTTGATTTTTTTTTCTACTTATAAATGCACTACTTGATAAAAGCTTGACGAGTACTTGGATTTTGATTTTTTTTCTATTTGAATTCAACTCAATTACCTTATCAAGTAATTTGAACTCGACCAACGACGAGTTCGAGTCGAACCTTTAATCGAACTACTCGCGAGTCTAAATAAGATTTATGTTAATTTACACCCGTAGAAGTGAGTACAACATCGTGCATATATATGCTCCAAAGCCTTAATCACGGCCAATTTTTGCCCACCACCTTTTTTTCTACTTTTAGCCGTGTGAGTACCTTATTTGCCCAAAAACAACTTCGGACTAGCAACTCACTCACTAAAAGCCTCGATTCTTACCACTTACCACACACACATACACAAAAAAAATAAAAAAACATACACATACACAACCCCCCCCCCCCCCCCCCCCCCAAAAAACATAAAAAAACCGATACTATTAGTACTTAAGACAAAATATTACTATAATGCTAGAGGGATGTCGTTATAGTGTTATCGTAATATTACACCGTGTTCTTCTTTGATGAATTTGTCGAAAGAACAGAACAATTGACCGTCTTTCTTTCCAGTCCTCATTATTCCAACATGCTGCATTGTGGCATTACATCTCCTCCGTCGAGAGAAGCAAAAGGTTATCCACATAATTTTTACAATAATTAAAAGGTGAAAGAGTAAACAGAGGAAAACTATTGATATCCCATATATATATATGTGTGTGTAGAAGCATTTTAAGGATCGTCACTGTCGATTTAGATGCGTTACATGTTCTAATAAAATTCAGCATGTACCAATGAATTGAGCATCTCTACGAAAAATGGTGGTGCCTAACCATGTATACTTGTTTCTGACTGACTTAACTAACTATCGTCTGATGTTCTGCAAACATCTGTACTGCACTATTCACTGATGATAAAGATAAACTACTCGCCTCTATACTAATGTGTGGAAATGAAAATTAGAGAGAAAACTGACTCAGTCAATTTCCACATACCAAGAAAATCAGAACCCAAATCCCAATCTGCTAGCAATCTTTAGCATTGGCATGGCCTTGCTAATTTTAACATAATCACACTCAAAATGAAGATTAATAGAAAAAGACAAACACGCACATGCATACACACGCACGCTCTCTCCCTCTTGTTAGACAGAGGCAGCATTAAGTCAGACTAGTTAGTAACTACCAAATCTTTAAGAACGTTGCACCATACTCTCAATTGTCTATCTAGATTCAAGCATCAAAGTTAATTAATACAGAAACGAATGGGGTGGGGGAGGGGTTGGGGGGCGGGGTTTGGGGGAAGGGCAGCGTCCTATTAAGGTCATGTCATAAAGCAAAATGCGATAGGAAGCAATACCAGGAGTATTTATTAATTAATAGTGCTGCGCACAGCGGCAGAGCAAAGCCCCGACAACAAGGACAGAGACAGCCGTCGATTTTAAAAAAGGAAAAAAAAAATCCATTCCCCTCTCTCTATCTTTCTCTTTTTCTTTCTTTAAACGAACTAACATACCTCGCAGCAGCAGTGTAGGTTTCACTGAAAAAGCCTGCTTTCATGTCTCCCTAGCCTCTAAAAAATCACTCTTGTACAAAGTCCCCGGAACCAAATAAGCCCCTACCACAACCAAGGAGTTTTGGTTTAGTGAACACAAAAAAGAGGTTAAGTCCATTTTTGAACGGTACGTAGGTTAGGTCGGAAGTTTAAATCTCACTTACACTAAAAAAAATACAAATGAAGTATCAAAATATCCGTTTGGGCTGATCAAATTTATATATTTATTAGTCTTTACATAATTTTTGGTTCGGTGAACATCAAAAAGAGATTAAGCCCATTTTTGAACTGTAGGTCGAAAATTCAAATCTTATATACATTAAAAAATTGTAAAAAAAGTGTTAAAATATTTTTTTGGTCTAATTAAATCTATATGTTTATTAGTCTTTACATAATCTTTTTAGACTCCCTCTTCTCGTATAGGATAAGATAAATTTGGTTATAAAAATATTAACGTTATAATTTAAAAAAAAAAAAGCCCTTACCCCGACGTACGTGCCAGTGCTTCCTAGTGCTTCTTCATTCTTTTTTTTTTTGGGAAGGGGTGGGGTGGGGAGTTTTAATCCTCTAGAGAGAGTAGACGTATCCCATGTCGCCGCCTTAAGCTGCTGCCACCTTTTCCAGCTGCTGCTTAGTAAATGAAGGCAAAAGAAAATTTCATTTTCAGACCCGTTGTCTCTGTGTTGTCTACTCTACTGACGGAGTATGTACTGCAACAAAAGGTCAAAGAAATGTGCGTACAAATTTTTTGCCCTATCCTTTTAGAGCAAAAGACTACGTAGGTCGATTTCCCTGAGCACGCGTTGCGACAACATCAGACAAACCCCCTCCCCCTCCCCCGGCCCTCCCTCTCCCAGCACATGTACCAAAATGCCGGTGTTCCAGTATTACTCCTCCTAATATTAATAATGAAAATGAACCCTTAAAGCCGAATGCTACTACTACTATTCCAGTATTCACTACTTCAATACTCTACTTCTTCTTCTGTACTCCAAATACGGGCACTTCACTCACTCCTATATAAACACACCATCCACCGTCTTCCATTCTCCATCTCTTCCTCACACCTTATATACATACATACATACATATATATATCGCATCCACAATAGAATTCGATCCCCGCCTTAAAAACTTCCTCGTACTGCTTCTGCTTACAAGAGAACTCTTTCTCAAATCTCACCCTTACTGTATTCACGTTAACTTGCTAATTGTCGTACGACACGTAGGTCCTTCAGATCGAAGCGTGATACGTAATCAAAATCGAGAAGAATGCATTACCACCAGGAGGCGGCGGCCGAGTCGTGGGGCTACTATGCAGCTGCACCACCGGCGGCGGGGGTGAGGCACGGCATCAGCATGGGAGGAGCGGACCCGTTGGAGAGGGTGGTGAGGCTGGCATCGGGGAGTGCGGTGGTGATATTCAGCATGAGCACTTGCTGCATGTGCCATGCAGTCAAGAGGCTGTTTTGCGGGATGGGAGTGAACCCGACTGTTTACGAGCTGGATCAGGACCCCAGGGGCAAAGAAATCGAGAGGGCTCTCATCAGGCTCCTTGGGAACTCGCCGCCTGTTCCGGTGGTGTTCATCGGAGGGAAGCTCGTGGGTGCCATGGACAGGGTCATGGCTTCCCATATCAATGGGACATTGGTCCCCCTCCTCAAAGAAGCCGGAGCTCTTTGGCTTTAAAAAAAATATATTTCTATATATATATGTATACATATATAATTAATCAATACTGCTAGTATTTAAGTCTCTCATCTTCATCTACTGCTAACTAGCTAGTAGTATTAATTGATGAATTTCCATCCCATACACATGCACGGTTTAACAAGGAACGGGGCAGAGCAGGGAGAGGACTACAAATTGGTTTGCGCTTTTATTTTGTTATAGCTCCAATTGGATTCCTCCATTTTGAACCCATCTGCTCAGCGGGTTCCCCTTTTTTTCCCCCCCCCAAGACTAATTCTCCATCGAGTTTATGCTCACCTGTTTTTTAGCAAGTAAATGTACTCGACTCCTCCTTTGTATAGAGTTGAAGAGTTCAATGAAGCCATCGATCTCCTTTTCTTTTCTTTGTTACGTATGGTACACTACATTTTTGTCATTTTGAATATCGTAATACAAAATGAACTCTTTTTTCGTTCAACCCAATATCGCACAATGGATATATATATATATATATATATGTATGTATGTATGTATGTATTATACAATGGATAACATTTGAAAATAAATGTTACAAATGACTTGTCGAAGACAGGGCATCAAAGCTCCTGCCTCAACTAACCTTACGTTAACTGTCACAACAATATTAAGACACCTTGATATTACTGATTCACGTCAGATAACATAAGAAAATGGAATAATCATCATTTACTAATTTGAGAGAGAAGTCGAACGATGATAATCCCTAGTGCAAATTTACAAAATTTCATGGTCAATTGGGTGGTCGAACATCGTTTTGGGTTCAAAGAGAATGATCTAATTAATCAGCAACACTGGATTTGGAATGGGTTAAGAGAGACTTGTGGGCTGGCCAATTTGAAAGTTAGTTTCGATCAACCGTTGTGCAATGGCCCAAGAAAAGATTTCGCGTCAAGAATTCCTGAGCCAGGAGATGCGGGTTTGCTCCACTCAATACAGCCCAGAGGGCTTTGTACCTCGCTACACGCTCTCCGAAACTCTTTTGTTGCGTTCTTCTACTGAGTCAACGGGAGAAGCATCGTTGCCATCCCATTGGGCCTGTCGCCAGACTGAAATGTCCCGGAGGGGCCGAGATTCTTATAAATTTTTTTTAGTTTAAATTTTTTATTAATCATCTGCCCTCACAAATTAAACGCAAGCATCTCCTGATAAACAATCTTAACAAAAGCATCTCCTAATGAACAAGCTTAACAAAAATACTGAAAAAAATCGAAGATAGTTGAACTAGTAAGAAGACTATAAATGACGGAACAACTGTAAATAATCAGCCAATAACTAAACTTTACAGATCAAATTGAACTATTCTAAAATTAGAAATTTGCAGTAGAAATTGCATTGATATTCCAACACTCCTCCTCCTTGTTATTTTTGTTGCAGATTTTGAGTTGTCTTCTCAAAATTATTCTGGACAAGACTTTTGTAAGAATGTTTGCACGTTGATTGATGATTAGCCTTACGATGCATCACATCTTCTAGTTTCCAGTTAGGATCAAACTATAAAATGTCTTTAATATGCATGACCCAGCTATCAATAATCTCCTCTTTGAATTTTTCATTTCATCATACTCCGCCTCAGAATTGTCAGTTTTCAAGCAATTTATAGTAACAATTTTTTTTTTCTTTCATTTAGATTGAGAACAATTCATTCCCAACTAAATCGTAAATAACACAAGCTACTATTCTTATTCTTATGGAAAGGAACATCCAAAAATCCTGCGTACGTAAATGCTGGTCCTGGACCTTTGCTCTAGCTGCTATTCTTTGGTTTCTAATTTTTGCATTCATTGGATGGGATAGAGTTGATGGTGAAACATAATTCTCAACGAGTAACAAACTTTAAATGTATCGTTGCATGTTATCTATCTTAGAAACTACTACATTTATTATCGCACCGAGCATGATGTTATGTTAGTGCACACAACCCCTTGTTTTTTCTGCATGGAAGATTAGTAGTGGTGCACACAGCTTTAAGCCAGCGAAACTTCTTGATGTGTGATTGCAGAGGGAAATGAGAAACTCAGCCAGCTTCCTTCCATATGGAAAAACATGTCAGGCTTTTAAAAGGGGGTCGTCTTATCAAAAGGGGTATTGACATTTGACGATCGAAGTCGAACCAGGCTCCATGCTGCTGTAGCCTTCACCGTCGTCGATCTAGCTTACAAAATGCGCGTCAAAGTTCAATGATCTTACTCAGGAATCACATCTCGTTTGTAGGTCAATTCGTGACATAGTCGAAAAAAGGAAAGAGCCAAAGTGATTTGTTATCGATCGAGAAGATTTGCCCGCCTTTGTTTGCCTTCGAAATTGATCTCAGAATGACGCCCTTAGCAGCGAGTGATCGATATTCCCCTCCCCAGTTGTGGATTACAGAAGATGCAACTTGGAAATAAATAGTTGAGATAACCAAATGACTTATCGTAGCCGAGAAAAGATGCTGAGGCCACGCACGCAGTGTTAAGATAAACTCGACCCAGAGTCAGAGAGTGAAGAGTGCTTGTGGATGAAATGACAATCCGGAGATGCCCATCGTCTTCCAAAACTATTGCATGCAGTAAAAGTTGATCATTTGCATGAATTATTGCATCAATCATGCTGGCTAAAACTCATGCATCGAATCAGCTAAATTTAGGTGTAGTCCACCCAGAGACAGAGTACGAGTATCCATCCTCCTATTGGCTTTTTAGTATGGTAGTAGTAAAATAATGATTCATAGTTTGGCATGGCATGCTTCGCAAGGTTTACGTACGAGACAACAAAACAATCGAAACAAGACAATAACATTATTCTTGACTACAAACACTTTTTACTTCTCATCGCGTCTTCAGAGTTTTCCTTTCTCATTCCCTCAGCAAGTGTTATAAGGAGTGTAAATGCTTCGTGATGGCAACCCGTGACTGCGAGAGTACAAAATACAGGCAACTGATCTGATCAGGAGATATGTCTTCATAAAAGCATATGTTGACTTGACACATGTTTCGATCATCGACAGCTGGGAATTTAACCTTCTTCTGCTTCATCCTTGCGACCCACAACTGAGATCCCTCCCTCCCATCGTCCCATCCTCCATACGGCCCGTGAATATTATTCATGTTCTTCTGTGCTTCTCATGATTCTAGCCTTACAATCCCCACCATCCGCCAGAAGGTTACTTCAATCAGTTCACATGCCCTGGTTTGCATTGCTAAATCATAAACGTACGCCCTAAACTGTTTCCAACTTGGAATTAAAATACACAGTTGGTCCTCCCACCAAACCATTCACGGGCTCAATTATATGCATACAGAAATTTCTTTCTTCTTCTTCCTTTTTTTTTTTTTTGGTATAATGTATATTGAAAATGATTCAGATGGTTCAGATGGGCTACAACTACAAGTACTACCAAGCAGCCATTACGAGAAATGATCAATAGAAGCTTCTGTTCCCAACATGCCATTTGCTACCATTTTTGCTTCCGTGGATGACAAAATGTTTCTCTTTCTTCTTCTTCTTCTTCTTCTTGCAACTTTATGCGTCCAGCCGCCCCTCGTCCTGCTAGCTCAACCCCTACAACCCACCTCCCATATCACCGTACAAGGTTCAGTTTTCTGTGATGCATGTTACGATAACACTTTCTCGCGGAGCAGCTACTTCTTGCCAGGTAAGCTATTTTACTCCTCAAATTAAAGTTGTAAACAAACAACTCGTCGAATATAGAGAGTCTAATCTTGCCCTTTGCCCTCTGGAAAGTTGTGATTCTAATTTTTACACCCCGATTACATTTTGTTAGGTGCCCAAGTGCATATTCAGTGCAAATTTAGAGCAATCTCGCCCGGAACAACCGAACAGATAACCTTCTCAGTCAACAGAACTACGAATAGACATGGAATTTACAACCTGGACATACCATCCGTGGAGGGAATTGACTGCACCGGACACCCGGATATTCAATCATTCTGTGAAGCAAGCTTGAAAGGGAGTTTATCTCCGGCTTGCAGCGCTCCGGGGCTTAGGAGAACAACTAATGAGATCACAATCAAATCAAAACAGACCAATCAATGTATATACAGCCTGAGTGCTCTCAGTTATAGACCATTTACTAGGAATGTCACCTTATGTGGGAATAAAAAGACGAGATTGCCATACTCTTTCAATTCCTCCAAGTTTTTCTTACCTTATTTTCCTCCCTACTATGGGAGCATTCCATGGCCCCCTTTGCCCCAGTTTCCACCTTTGCCTCAATTGCCCCCATTTCCATCATTCCCCTTCCCTCCCCTGCCACCATTACCATCTCTTCCTCCCCTGCCGCCATTACCATATTTACCTCCGTTTCCATCGTGGCCTTTCCCTCAAGTACCATATCCTAGCCCTCCTCCATCACCACCGTCCTTCACATTCCCTCCTCTTCCTCCCTTCCCTCAAGCACCTCCCCTGCTTCCTCCACCTGCATCTTATCCTGGAACTTGGATACCTAATTATCCTCGATTTCCTCCTCCCCCACCACCAGTACCACCAAAAGTTAATCTTGGAGACCCAAGAACCTGGATACCGTACCATCGTCCATCTCCTCCCACAACCCCACAAGAACAGCACCCATAGATACCAGCTATAAAATCTCACCTCACCTCCGCTTATCTACGGCTTTACTATAAAAGAAAACAGGTGTCGACTAGTGTCGGGTAATCATAGTAAAATATAGATTTCTTCATGAGTTCAAGAAATTGGCGAAATGATAAAATAAATTGACTGCATGGTTTTTTTTTTTAAAGGTTTATGTACCAACTGGAACAACTGTCATTCGGAATTTTCCAAATCAAACTTACAGAAAACCTTCTCTGATTGAATAATTCAAGATCATGCCACACCCATTACTATGCAAGTAGTCATATTCGATACAGCCGAATGCGTGTGCAACATACTGCACTGAAACAATTACATCTGGCACAGCACAGTTGAGAGGAATGTGTACTGTACCACGGGCAACATTCTCCATGATTGCTGTTGAATGATGACTACACGAGCTTTTGTGATTTACTGATGAATACACGAGCTTTTATCTTGTAAAAATATTTATAGCTTAATTTCTGACTAAAATGAGAACACTTTATAGCTTAATTCTAGATGAAGAGACGACACCAGAAATTTCTCTATCTTCTCTCATCCATACTTCTACAAGTACAGTTTGTAACTTGTGACAAAGGTCTATTGCCAGGTTCAATTGGTTCGAGGACTCGGCCGAGTCGTCTTGTCACCGTCTCGGACTAGGTCGAGACGAGACCGCGACGAAATGATATCGAGATACGTGACTCGCCGAGACGTCATCGTGAAGGGTTGAAACGGGTGAGTCTCACCGAATCACTCCGAGTCATCCCAAGTCAACTTGAATTTTTATTACTTTTACAAATTTTTTAATTATTTTTGTTTATCATATTTTTTACAATTTTTAGAATATTAAATATTTCAAAAATTCGCGTTTCGCCGAGACCGCGACCGATATGTCGAGACCGATGTAGAAAGATCCAGGCCGCGATCGCAACTGCGACCGCGACTTTGAACCATGGGTTCAAACGCATGGAACAAACTGGTCCTAGATTACCCGTGACCCTAATTTTCGAACTCCGGTCTGTGCCTTTTCAGCTTCTTTCCACACAATAAATCTCTAGGCTTTTTTCTAGTATTTGTTACGCTTAAGCTGCAGACTTAATAATTAGTGTAGCCCTCATCTTTGGAGAACCAAACAAAAAAAAAAAACTCCATCTTTCAGCTGGCGGTCTGATTGAAGACATATATATATATATTCAACCCTTAAATTCATATTTGCAATTTAAAACTGCTCTCGTTCTTTCTAAAAGATTTATTTTATTGCGTAACTCCTCAATGACGTCAGCAGCAACCTGCAACGGAGAAATTAAAGTTTCATACACAATCTACAGGCTACCTAGCACGGAAGCTGAGAAAGAACAAAAACATCAAAGTACCATGAAGAAAATACTAGCTGTACACACCATTGCTTTGTTCCTCAAAGCCTCTTCTCTTAAATCTCGTTTACGCATTTCTTATTCAGTCTCTCTATTTATTTCTTTAAGCTTTTGCGCCACCTCCTGAATCTAAATAGAAAAGTTCAATAGTTGTTTCAATCACACAAAAATGCTCAAATGACAGTTGTAGACAGGTCTCTAGGAAGCTTCAAGCTTTTCCATAATTGTTTCCTCAAGTTTCTAATAACATATTAACAAGCACAAGTACCCACAGATGATTCTCTTTGAGAATTCCTTCATGATGGCCCTTGTTCAACTACAAACATCCTGTGTTATCCAGAAAAATCATATTTCAAATTAAAGACTTGCTTTGTTTTCCAGTGACTTGTTTCTATCTTTTTCATACCGCAAAGCTTGCAGCTTAGAAGCACATAAACAGACAGACTTCGCCATAGATGTATTGGCCATTGAATTCATTTAGTTCTATAATCAAAGTTTTTGAGCTGTAAAAGTATTTCTGTCTGAAAGAGACTTGAAATTTAACCTACCGAAAAAAATGCTGTTAATGTCTAACCGGAAGGACAAAAGTAAATGAAGAAAGCTCTTGACGTCTGCAGTACTAGAGGTTACTTATAGCTGCTCCAATAAATCCCTTCCACAGGTAACTATATGGCCGTTAGTGCCGTTTTAAATTAGAGGACACGAGCTGATTACACTAAATTTGTCAGAATGGCTACAGGGAATGTACAAAAAGAAAACTGAAATTTAACAATTTAAACTAAGCCCGGTCCAACGCCCTCATTCGTCCTTCAGTTAATCTGTTTCACTACTCTTAATTAGTGGTGAGTAAATCTTGTTTGTAACTCTTAAGATGCGAATTCTTATCAAATGAATGAAAAGCCAATAGGAAATACATCCAAAACTTCCATCCATTATTAGTTATTAAGTAGTATGGTACCGGTTTCTGAAGCAGAAATGTTGGCATCATGACGGGCATCATAACAATCACCGACTTTCCAAAACTGCTTAACGCAACTACTGGTCCTCCTTTCATTCCTAAATACGGGACCAACAATGGGAGCCTTGTTGTGATCATCATCCACGTGCACCAAAGCCAAAGGCTCCTCCTTCGCCGGATGATCAAGAGGAGACATCAAAGGATAAACAGTACGGCGCCCATTATGAGGATGATGATGATGACTAGTTGGGGCAGCAGCAGCTTCTTGTTGTTGTTGCATGGCAAGACGTTCTTCAGGCGGAAGAGGATCGAGAAATCCGACGGGCAGAACTTCCTTTAGCATTAAACTTTTGCAATAGAATGACCTATTTGTAATGCATGTAGTCTCACATATATTTGATTTTTGGCAGTAAACATAGAAAGAATGGAAAAGATAAAAGATTGTCACCTGACAAGTGAGCTTCAAAACCCTCATGGTTGTAAGGGCATCATTCAAAAAGGAAAGAGAGTACAGTAAGGTGAGGAAAATTTTGGTTGTTCAGAGATTTAGAAATTTCGTATAGATTTTTACAAGAGGGACTGGTTGAGGCAGTCGATGGCTACCAAGGAGCACGTCGAGAAGTTAGGAACTGGAAGGAGAGTAGTGTTGTTAGCCTGGTAATGAATGAGGGTATCTTTATCAATTTGAGTAAGCCTTTTATACATTTTCAGTATACAACTTGTTCTATGCTAGTGGGTTTCGATTATGTCACATAATTTCTTTTGTCCTATTTAGAGTAAGCTTTTCTCTTTTGTCCTATTTAGAGTAAGTCTTTTTATATTGTCAATGCATAAAAAATTAATCATATCTATAAGACTATAAATCTATACTACATGCATATATGTAAATGGAGAGCATGCTTGCAGTGCTAACAATTTTTGTTATTTTGTGTGATCCCATATTTATTATTATTTCACTCGAATTTTAAAACTTTAAACTTCGCTCCATCCTTTCCATGAAATTTTTTTAAGTTTTAAAATCGCAGACTTCCATTTCATCCTCTACCAAGATATTTTTAATATTTAATTACCTATTGTACGTAATATACTAAATTATATATATATATATATATATATATAATTTTCAACACAAACAAAAATATGCATTTTTTAAATTAAGCATGCATATAGAGTATGCCTAAAACACTAGTAATATTCACCATGATATTGACCTTTTTTTGGGGAGTCGCCGGGATATTAACAAGGAGAGGGGTAAAAGATACGTATAATAAGAGTTTGGGAAGCTGCATATAATTCTGGAAAACTTGAGATGGTGTTCAATAATTTAAGGATCCAGCTTTAAAAATAAATCATCTATAATTCATAAGAATTGTGAGTCAAAATCTTCTAAGAGTGGGGGAAAGGATAGGTTGGGTGATACCGTGGGGAGGGAGTATAAGTAAAAGGTCCCGGATTTGAGACCTTTAACTTATCCAAATAAAAGTAAAAAAAAAAAAAAAATCTTCTAATTAAGAGTTGCGAGTCGAATTTATATGTTCAGTTTGGCAGATGCACTCCTAGAGCAAAAAATAAGATCAGAGCAAATTTCACTTTTTGAGACAATTTGCCCTTCTTTATATTAAGATTAAGAATTATTACTTCAACTAAATCCTCCATAACCCATGACAAACCTTTTTTTTCCTTTTCTTGTTCCCAACTACAAAAATTTTGTAGATTCTTGATCATCATGATCACCACAACAATAAAGCCGCTATCATTGCCACAAACACTAACCTCCAACCCAGTTTCACCCAAAAAAATTCAACAAAAGCTTAATCTTCCCTAATTGAAATTGACAAACTTCCCCTTTGACTCTTTTTCCAACCAGATAATAATATAAAAAGTTCAACAAATAAAAGGGTGATTAGAGATACTTTGGGGGGGGGGGGGGAATAGATGTCATTTAATTTATTTGTTCTTTCTTCATGATCATTGATTTTAATTCCAGAAGATGAGAAAAGAAACAGAAGTGATCTACAGTATTGGAGGATGTTGACAGAGTCACCAATAGGTGGTGCGAGAGAGGAAGAATCATCAAATCACGAGGTTCTTTTGGGTTTTGATTTGGTGCTTGAGTTGGTAGTTGGGGTGTTAGTGGCTTAGTTGTTTGGGGGTAAGGAGAATGAAGACGGCAAAAGTAAAACACTGTGGGGGTAGAGAATAGACAAGGGATGATTGATTGATTGATTAATTGGTGAAAGCAGGAGGAGGAATTAAACAATTTAGGAGAGTTTCGTTTGAGACCCCCAAAAAATTTGAAATTTAATTGCAAAACCTTAAGTAAGGGCAGAGTTGTCTGATGAACAGAATTTTTTGCTCGGCAATATCACCAGCCATTCAGTTTAGAGTAACAGTTTGCAATACGTACAATTTGGTTCCAGATGAACCGTAACTAATTAATCACCGTGACAAGCAGTCTCATCAACGGCCAATGAATGGTCATTTGATCCAGTGGTGACAAGCGGCCGGCGGAGGTGTAATTAAGTCAGGTCTTAACTGTTACATTAACTGTTTGAAGACCGATGTTAGTGAAAAAAAAAGTGTAACTTTCAATGTTTGTCAAACTAGGATAGGATGGCGCTTGATGATATTTTATAAACTAAAGGAGCAAATAAAATGTCTTTTCACAGAACTAAAGGACGGAAATACGAATGAATCTAATGTCACTCAAGACTATGTGGTCAATTTGGAAGCAGACTGCATTTTGTTTCATTGCGCAAGTAGATGCTATATCTTCATTCGGCTGCTGCAAATAATATGCTCTGGACCAGAATAATTCATAGATCGACTTTCACTGCCTCCTGCCCAGGGCATGCACAAATCAACGATGAACAACAATCCTTCCAATTCCATCCATGGTAACCAATTATCAAAAGCTGCTTGCGAGTGAATACGTACCAATCCGTTGGCAAGCAAAATTAAAACAAACATATATATATATATATAGAGAGAGAGAGAGAGAGAGAGAGAGAGAGAAAATATTTGGTATCTCAATTAAATGATACGCGCGAAAGAGTCAGGCACGTAGTTGACAATTTTAAGAGTTTACTTTTCGAAAGCTGTAGTCCATCCATGCAATACAATCCTTATTTGAAACACTTGCTGCGGATAACGAGATAATATATGAAACAGAATAATCTGATAGTTCTTAATCCAAAACATTAGAAAAATCAAAGAGATGAAAATGAAGGCAACTGAATAAAAGATTGAAAAAAAAAAAATAATTTTGGTCGTTAAACTTCAACTCTGACGTCAAGAATTGTAATTCGATCGCTGTTCTTTGAGTTATTGCAGAACTCAGATGTTTTTGGTTCTAATCTCCTTACCCCTTCCTTGCTTTTTAAATTCCATTCTTTCTCTGTTAAAGAAAAATTTTTTTTTTTTAATGTTAAGTACGTGGAGTTATATATTAGTTTTGTTGAGGGAGGCTAATTAATATTGGCCTTCCGGTAATCATCACATACAAAGAATAAAAGTCTTCCACAAACTTGTTAATTAGTCAACCCTTGCATCATAGGATTAATGGAATTTCCCAGCTTAATTGGCCTGCAGACAGCATTCACTATGTGATAGGCTGGTGGCTCAAATTGGTAATTTTAATCTTCCCATCACTTTAATTGATTGTAAGCACTAGAAGCGTTCCTGGTTGCACTATTAACTATGTCATTAGTTAAATGAACGTGGAAAAACTTTGAAAACTACAACTAGAGAAAGGTACTGGTGCTTCTATTTGTCCGCTTCCTCGGTTTCTTAATTCAGAGAAGCTGGCCTCTTCGCGTCATTGTAAGGATAAATAAGAGGGGCAATAATTCAATGGAAGAGGTCATTCAAGAGTTGACAAGTAGGATAACTTGCAAGAACCATTCATAATTTTTGTATCTCTGGTTGTGAATTCTATACTATATATAAGGACCACGTATAATGATCCTGAGTGGTGTGTGTTAACCTATAGCAGACGCAACGCAAGTAAGAGCTTACCCCGTGAGGTTCTTTACTCTTTTCTTCCCCTTTTTATCGTATTATCCTCTGGAGTTCTTGTGATTCTCGTTTCATCTAAAATTTTCTCCCAGTTGCTTTCTTTGATAGTTGATGCCAGTAGCTAGCCCAGTGCATATTCTTACTTGCACACCTACAACTCCCTTTTTGCCGATCACTCAACTTGGTGCGCATGCTTCAGCCTAAGTTGCCCCAGTTTTCATGAGACCATGAGTAACACCATGAGGCCAAGGATGAAGGTTATGTTTAATTTGGTTTACGACAGAGGGTAGTATAAGACTGAGGACTGAGGCTTATATTGTTCTTGCACTACTAGTTAAGCCAGTTTGCAGCAAAATACCATTGATCTTGTTCTTCAAGAAATGAATTTGATTGAGGGGAAGGGAAAGAAGGGCCTCATCCTCAAGGCTTGGGAGCGATGCAGGTCTTTCGGTGGTATTGGGTCATCAAGAAGCCGACATGCAGCCAAGCTTAAGAGCAAGTCGTGGACAGGTTCTGCTGCAGCTTCAACCCGAGAAGCGGATCCAAAGCGTGCTAAAAACCCTCGAGTTGCGCCTGAGGGCTGCTTTTCGGTGTACGTTGGAGCACAGAAACAAAGGTTCGTGATCAAAACTGAGTGTTTAAACCATCCTCTTCTCAAGATGTTGCTTGAAGAAGCTGAATCAGAGTATGGTTACACTAATGATGGCCCTCTCGAACTTCCTTGTGATGTTGATCATTTCGTCAAGGTGTTGGTGGAAATGGACTGCGATGAGATTCATCCAAGATGCAGCTTTTCCAAGACCTACAGTTCCTATCACCTTCTCCCTTCCCCCAGATTGCTTGCCTTGAATGACGTTTGATCTGTATACTCTTTGCCTTGGTTTGGTTAGGTCTCTCGTGCATTTGAAAGACACTTCCTGCGCGCGTCATGTAGAGAGACCTAACTAAATCATACCTTGTACCTTTGAGTGTTAACCAAAGATCTTTTTCTTTATGTATTTTTCTGTCTTTTACTATAGGTGGTAATGGTTTTCTTCTTCTGTTATTTATCGTTCGTCATGCGGAAGCAACACAAAATTCTTTGAGGATTAATAGTTATTTCGATCGAGCATCTCATAACCTTACTTGAACTTCATCTCCAATTGGCCGCGCTAATTTTCTTCTTCTGGTTTTTATTTTTATTATTTTTTTTAAATTAACTATTTTTCCAGGGAAGCAAATCATGTTTTGTAGAGATAAATCTCAAGTCCCCAGAACGCATGTTATTTAGTCGTGCAATCACAATCAGGGACCAAAAATTAATTGTGTACAGGATTACGACATGCATTAAACAAATAATAAAGAATGTGTCTATGATTGAGATTAGCCCACGAGACATCATCATCGGCATCATTCCCTGTACAAATACATCATCTCGTTGTTATTCTTTTCTAAGGGTGCCTGTCAAATGACGCCTGCAGTGCAAATTGCAATAAAGAATGCGTAGATTCTCGAGAAGTTAGCCTGCCCTTTGCCCAGATAATGGACGAAGAACCGACGGCCATACGTGCAGGTCAGACAAACGCACAAGTCACTTGCTAATAAATAAATTAACATTCTCCATTTTGTTTGTCGCATTTGTTGGTGGGATTTATGGTCCAACAACAGCCTTGTAAGTTACCGCGTAATGTAATGTATGTCTCCGTTAAATTAGCTTACGTTGGTGTGTTGATAAAGTTCAAAACTTTCATATCGATTGAGCTTTGTTCATAGTTTGATTCTGAGATTCTGAGATGGCTGAAGACTCTTTTGATTAGCACACGCCCGCATGGGTTGTTTTTATTTATTTTTAACCGTAGGTCTTCGGACATTGACGCCAGGCTTTTGCCGTCGCATGTTTCGGTTGTGTACCGCTACTATTAAATTAGCAGTGCTTTTGTTCTTTTTAGTGCTGTGTAACTGTTACTAATAGTTCTTCTAGCAAATTAAAAGAAGTCACGGGAAATCTACTTTCTTCTGTTAGTTGATTACACTTTTATAGTACAATTTTCCCACTCTCAGTTTTCATCATAAGTTTTCATATGCAAACACGATTTTTGTGATCATACGCTACAGGTGCGTGCACGTTAGATGTTTGTTAATTGGGCAAAAAATTTCAGTGGCCCTCAAACTATTACCCGAATGAAATTTTAGCCCTCAAACAATTAAATGTAAAGTTTTGGCCCCCGATCTATCCAAAGTACAAATTGTTAGACCTTCTGTCAAATTCATCTGTTAATATCGATGAAATCTACGATCACGTGAGAATCACGCCGAAATACGAAGGGTATTTTTGTCCATAAAGAGCTGTCATCCACTTGGTGAAATGGAGCGAAAAATGATTTTGACCAAACGGTTCTTACTTTCTCCACTATCTCTCCCTCTGCCTGCCATTAACGGTTCTTGCTGCAACTTTCCGATTGCGAGCACTACTACCAGCACCGTGGAAGTAGACATTGAAGCGAAATGAAGTGGAAAATAAGGAAGTCAGATGTGTACTTTGATCCATTTCTTGTTTACGGTAAGTGGTCTGACCCTATTTTTGTTCCATTTTCGTCTGAGCAGTGATGGTTTGTATATAATAGAGGAACAAAGCGTGTCAATAACGTTTAAAAAGATGGTATTAGTCAAATTTTCAGTTTGTCGGGAAGATTGGTGGTTCTATATGTTGGTATCTTTTACTGTAGAAATTAATATTCGCTTCAGTGGTTCTACATTGTTTTTTTATTTTACCCATTAACCATGTCCGACAAAAAGGGGCCACTGAAATAGTAGTTTATTGGCCTAATACAACTGTTTTGACTCATAATTTGTGAGATAATTTATTCTTCCTATTTTAAATATTGTATTGACCTGAGGCTAAAATTGTTGCAGAGGCTGATTCTGAATGGTTTACTATACGTTTGCATCATGGGGAGAGAATTAATTGGGGACAATATGTGAGGTATGTTGATGGAGATGTAGATGATATAGATTTTTGCAACGCCGAGAAAATGTCCATTCTTGAACTGAATAAGATGGTGGAAAAATTAGGACATCGTAGAGCTGCTATACTGTATTACTATGTTGAACCAAATAAAGATCTATCCAATGGTTTAAGAGAGTTATGCACTGATGAGGATGTTAACAAATTTTCAGAATGGGCTTACAAGTTTAAGGTGATGGAAGTATTTTGTAACCACCTGACACCTAAAGAAATTGAAAAATTTAGGTCTCCTTTGATTGTTAAACCAGTAAAAAAAACGTTGTGGTGTTGTGATTGAGGAGTTGGATGAGCAGGTAAGAATGATAGGGGAACCATGTTCTGGAAAAGGTTTTAGAATGGGTCTGTTATTTGAGGAATGTAACGACCCCACTTCTCCCAAGGGCGAACCCAAGGGTATCGGCGGGCCGCCTGCCTAGCTCGCGCCAGGACTCAAAACTTAAAGCAATAAAACTAGATAAATCGAAAGAGCACTATATACAATATATACAATCCCAAAAGTTATATTTACATCTTCAAAAGTCTCGAGTCAAACCACTCTAATACACTATAACCACAACCAGCAAAAGATAGACCCTAAGAAGGGTTCTTATACAAACCACCAAAACAAAAACAAACATGCTAGATGTCTCACTATTACAAACAACCTAACTATACTAGCGGCAGAGTCCCAAAGTTCCCCGCGTCGTCCCCTGCTAAGGAAAACAAAGGAAACGGGGTAAGCTAGAAGCTTAGTAAGTAAACAGGGGGTAAAAGCATAAATTCACGTAGCAACAATTACACATTTAGAGTAAAGCAAAAGCAGAAAAGAACAACATCATATAATAAGGATACGGATGGCTCCAAAGCCAATTCATGTGTCATGTATGATCTCCTGCCGACACTCCGCCGACCACACTCAATGGTCCGTAGAACTCCACTTGTACACCCACCGACACCTTATCACCCTCACTGGCCAGTCACCTCACAAACTTGCCCGGGCGAACGAAATTGAACTTGCTGCGCAAGCTCGGTTCACAAACTTGGTCACCTTCTCGGTGAACCGGATTCACAAAATTGGTTCATAACATGAACCTACAAACTTGGTGATCTCAGACTAAGTTGGACTGACTTCGACCAAGCCCTAACCGGCTCGAATAGTCCATCTAGGTCATGAGATCGGGCCCCAAACTCACAAACTTCACAAAATTTATTCAAAAGTCACCCCGAGCCACAAGCTCAAGGGGTTTAGTTCCAAAATGATTCATATACATATGTCATGTACAAATAGGTGCGAAAATTAGGGTTTAGGTCGAGTGCGATAAAGTACACCCTCGCCTAGGTACCCTTTTCATACATATCGAAACACATAACAACTAACACGTAAGAGCGGCTTGAATACTTACTCAAAATACCAAAAGTAGTACAAAGGCGGAATTCACTTTGTGTGTTGGCTAGTAGTGGGCCCCACCGGCTCCGCCTAACTCACCACTGTCTGAAATCGAAGATTATGTCACAATATATCACAAACGGCAACTAACGTATTTAAAACAAGCAAAACGGCAAAATTGGCACGCGCAAGTGCGGAAACGACAAAAATGGCACACGCGCGCGCGCGGAACGGCAAACGGGACGGCCAAATCTGCCATCTCAAACCGTTTTGGTCAAAAGTTAGGCTAGGAGTATCGGATCAAGATACATGAGGTACCGTTACGAAGCTAAGAGGAAGGGCTACAACTTCCCTTTAGACATCTCAACCCAGATCTCAATAGATATAGGTCAAAAATGCACGAAATTGTGCCAGCTGTTTCATTGCGAGTTACCAAACAGGCCCTGTTTACAAGGCCGTAACTCATGGGTCAGAAATCGAAATCAAGAAATTCCAAAGGCGTTAGAAAGCTGGGACATAAGTCTAAAACTTTCATGTTTTGGCCAAGACCTGAATCCATTCAGAACAGAACGAAAATCGAGTGCCAAAATACCCGTCAGAACTGTCCAAATACCGGGCAGTTCTGACGATCGATATTGTTTTGATCAAAACCGGAGCTACGGAACTCAGATTTCAACGTACTTTATACCGTTTCGAAGCTGAGACCAAGATCTAAATTTCTTATGAAGGAGTTGACACCCAAATCGTACTGTATCAAAACCGAAAGATCACGGGCAGAAGCTAAACTAAAAGACGTACCAAATCTGATGTTCAAAACAGGCTTGAGCATTTCATCTATAACTCATGAGACACTAATCCGTTTAACCTGAGATTTTACAGGCATACACAGGACTCAAGGGGCTACAATGTTGAAGAAGGCTACTCAATCTAGTTTCGAGTGCAACCAGGTCGAAAGTGCAATATACTATACCAGAATCTCAAAAACAGATTCACAAAACGTATTCTAGTGCAAACATCATAACTCAGCCTACACAAGTCCAAATCCAGAAATTCCAAAGGCATATGGTAGTTAATACATCAAGCTACATTTCATTAGAAGACCATAACAACTAATTCTGAAGCAATACCAGCCAAAACAACCAATTACAAGTGCAGTTTTCACATTCTGATCAACCCAGAACAGCAACAGTAAAATCGACATATCTCACTCTACACTACTCCAAATGACCTGAAATTTTACAGACACCTCAAACACATCAATACCTACAACTTTCATGTTTTAAGAAAAGGCCAATTCGGCCTCTAAGTAGGAGATACAAAACCGGACAGAAAAGGGGGTGGTGAAACCCTAAGTTGCTGAAATTTCCTCCAAATCCAAAATTACTTGCAATTATCACTCATTTGCACTTACTAGAGTCATTACCCCTCATTTCCAATCATCATACATAGCCACATCATAGTGATCATATGCAACCAGCAAAAATTCCAAATAAATAGAAAACTTCATCAATCTTAACTAAAATCAAGAAATAGTCCACAAAATCACACTCATAACAACCACAAGTCATTTATTAAGCATCTTTAGATAGAAGAGAGGGGTTCCATAGTCACTTACCTTAGAACCAAAGAAGAGAGACCACTTAGCACCTTAAGCTTCCAAACAACTCCACACAACACCTTACAAGCACTAAACTAAGAGGTTTTATGGAAGGAATTCAAGATTAAACGGTTAAGTTGTTGATTTGGGCAAGATTAGAGCAAGGAATTGAGAGAGGTTTTCTTCCTTCTTGCAAGAGAGAGGGCCGGCCAAAGGTAAGAGAAAAATGGTGATTTTTGGTTAATTTTAAGATATTTAACCAATTGGGTCAAAAGTCAAAAAATGGAATAGTAAATCTTATTGTAAGAGTTAATCTTATGGTGACACTTGTCACCTTTTATGAAATATCTACCTAACTTTTCTCTCTCATATCAATCCAAATTGAAATCTCTATTTATCTCTTAACACCCGATAAATTAAACCCAGTATTCGAAACTTAACCTAATCGGCCGAAATTTTTCGAACTTTTCGCACTCGTGGGTCCCACGTTCGATATACGTTGTTAATTTCTCAAAAACCAACTAATACTAGAAAAATCATCTAAAAACTCTATTTACTCAAATAAAATTATCTGGGGAATTTTTCTAATACAGAAAAATGTAGAAAAGACGAGTTTCCAATCTTAACCGGAAATTAGGGTTTTTGTTCACTTCGGGTTTCTAACCTTCTTAAACTTAATTAATCTATACAAAATGGATTAAATCCTATACTTACCCACACTAAAACACACATTAACATAACTAACTTTAATCACCACTCAAACTTGTTCGAATACAAAACTAGGGTTTAAATCTTACTCCCTACTTAGGGTTTTCGAAATACTCACAAAATCAAACGTTACCGCCTAACTAATGAATATATCAACGTAGAACGGACTGGGGCCTCACAAGGAACATACTGGTACAAAAGACAATCGAGATGTGTTACAGAATTCAGGTTTACAGCAGAAACAAATTGGGTCATCAGAGCAGCCTCATAGTGCTGGACATGGACAGAGCATCCAGCAGCTTGCTAGTGCACTAGATCTAGAAGGGAGAGCTACTACCTCTGCTTCAACAGACCAGCATCAAGGCTCATTCGAACGAGGTGTTGCCTCTGCTTCTACTATCCAGCATGAGCAAGCTAGTGAATTAGATCCAGAAAGAGGTATTGCCTCTGCTTCAACAGACCAGCAAGAAGGCACATTTGAAACTTCTACTATCCAGCATCCTGTTGACCAACATAGCAGTAAACAACCTATTGCAGAGGAAGGAGTCATAGAAGATGTTGAAGAATCAAAATCAGAATCAGAGCATGACTCTGACAGATTTAGCATTGGTGACTACTGTGGCGATGAGGCACTACTGGATGGTTTGATACCAGAGACAACAGGGGGTGGAACTTTAGAGCAGCAGTTTGATGAGCCACTAACACATGAGGTGCAGCCTGATTCACAGCAAAATGATGAAGCAACAGGCACATTCTCTTCAAAACAGCATGATGCACAGCAGCCACAACAGAAAAAAAAACAGGTTAGGAGAAGAAAAAATGTACAAACACAGCAGCAACAAGCTCGAAATGAACCAGAAGTTTCTGATACATTGGCTGAAGATGTAATCCCAGCCACCTTAGCAGTGATGGTGGCTCATCAGAAGAAGATAAAGATGATGACCAATTCCAAAGAAGGTACAAAGATTTTTGTATGGAGAAATTCAAAATTGATACCAGATTTGAGTTGGGTATGAAATTTGGTTCAAGAGCCCAGTTTAAGGCAGCTATTCAAGAATATGGTATCAAGATGGGGAGACCAGTATACACCAAGAGAAATGAGAGTAAAAGGGTGAGAGTCAAGTGCAAGGCCCCATGCCAATGGTTTGTATTTGGCTCAATTGAAAAAGCACTTGGGAGTATTGATTTGGTAGTTAAAAGCATGAATGACAAGCATGAAAATTGCAATCACGCCGGGAAAAATAAAAACCTGAAGTCTAAGTGGTTGTCTGACAGGTACATGGAGAGGATTAAGTCGAACTCTCGAATCCCAGTTAGGGAGATCCGACAAACTGTGAATGAGGAGTACCAAGCTCAAATTTCCAGATGGATAGCAGCCAAAGCAAGGAAACTGGCACTTGAAATGATAAAGGGATCAGCTGAACAACAGTATAAGAGAATTTGGAAATATTGTGCTGAGATAAAAAAGACACATGAGGGCAGCACAATGGAGGTGATGTTTACTCCATTTAGAGGGTCTGGGGGCAACCCAAAATTTGTGAGACTCTACTGCTATTTATGGCCATTGAAAAAAGGATTTAAGGATGATTTGAGGCCATTGATAGCATTGGCTGGGTGCCATTTGAAGGGGACTTATAGAGGGCAGTTATTGACTGCCATTGCAGCTGACCCTAATAATGGGTGATGGCCCATTGCTTGGGCAGTTGTAGAGAGAGAAGCTACGGAGCAGTGGGCATGGTTCTTGAAATACCTCAATGATGATTTGAAAATTGAAAATCAATTTCATTATACCTTTATTTCTGACCAACAAAAGGTATACACATATACACTTTGCAATAATGTGAACATGTGTATGTTATGTATGTGTATGTATATACATAGTTACCTTCCTTGATATTTTGTTTCTTCCTTTACAGGGGTTGGATAGAGCATTAGCTGAAGTTCTTCCAAATTGTGAGCATAGGTATTGTGTCCAACACATGTATCGAAATTTCAAGAAAAAACATCCAGATTTGCCTCTTAAGGATAGGCTGTGGAACATTGCCAACAGCACAACAGAGGAACTCTACAATAAAGCAATGGCAGAACTCAAAAATTTTGATAACGAGGCATATTAGTGGGTAAAAAATGCTCCAGCTCCTCGGCATTGGTGCAAGGCCTTCTTTCCGACTCACACAAAGAGTGATATGCTGGTCAACAACTTGTGTGAGTCTTTTAATGCACATATTCTTGAGGCTAGAGACCAGCCAATTATAACAATGTTGGAAATGATCAGGGAGTACCTTATGGATAGGATCCGGAAGAGAAAATCAGCAATGGAAAGATATGATAGCCCAACTGGACCTCTAATCAATGAAATTATTGAAAATAAGGTAAAAATTGCAAGTCAGTGGATGCTTATTTGGAATGCAATGCATGGCTACCAGGTGAAAGGACCAAGAGAGGCCCAATTTGCTGTTGATATGGAGAAAAAGAACTGCAGTTGCAGGTTATGGGAGGTTAATGGCATTCCATGTTGTCACGTCATTGCTGTCATTCTTTTGAGGAATGAAGACCCACGACAGTACTTGAATGTTTGTTATAATAGGAGGCTATTCTTGAAACTTTATGAAAATGTGTTACAACCAATTAGTGGTGAGGATCATTGGCCCCCATCAATAATGTCTGAATTGGAGCCCCCGGTATCAGTAACTCAACCTGGAAGGCCTAGAAAGGCTAGGAGAAGGGACACAACTGAAGACAAGAATCACGGTAGAAGACTAAGAAAAAGGATCATTATTCATTGTCAAAAATGTGGGGAGGCTGGTCATAATGCAGCAACATGCAAGCAACCAACCAATGAACAAGGGTAGCAAGATACTTCAACTAAACCTGTGACGCAGCAATCAAATGCAAGAAGGAGGAGACAAATAGTAAGTACAACCAACAACGTTCACTTTTAATTTTTCTTGTTTAGCAGCTAACATGGTTCATGAAATTTTGGAGGTTATGCAGTCAGAAATACCACAGCAACAGCAGGTTGATGAAGCTGCGCATGAGCAGCCACAACAGTAACCAAGCCAGCAATAACCACATGAAGTCCATGATCATGAACCTGGGCACCACCAACCACAACAGCAGCAACAAACATCTACCCCAGGCCCGAGTGAAAAGACTTGTCCACCAACCTGTAGCAGGAAAACTTCAATTCGGAAACCACTCACTGATGCAGAAAAAGGAGCCATAAATGCTAACTATGCATATTTGGGTAAGGAGCCACCGTACACAGTTGGTTCTTGGAGAGGAAAGTGGAGTGGAAGAGGTAGAGGGAGAGGAGGACAAACCACAAAAGATAAGGGACGGGGAAGAGCTAATTAAAGAGGAGCAACAGTCAAGAACTGATTGAAGAGGGACTTCTAATCACATTTTTTGCCAACTGTTTTTTGTCTTACAATCTTGAATCTCGTTGGATGTTAGTGGATGAATTCCAATCAACTTTTGTTAGTGCTGATTACGTTTTGTATTCTGGCTATATTTTTGTAGACCATTGACGTCAGCATTGGTTATGTAGGGCCAATATAATATGATGGTCTTTATATTTGTTTAGTCCACTTTTGCAAATGTTCATGTTTTTGTCTGGTTAGTATATCTAGTTAATGGAATTGTGCTGCGTCTTCACATTGAGGGCCACTGGCACTCAATTGATCTTCACTTTGTCATTCCTTTCAAGCAGGGCAGTTCTTTTACAAGTGAAACAATATTACAGAGTATTTCAACAAACAAGTGAAACAATAAAGTCTTGCAAATATAGTCTGATTTTTTCCCAGCAAAGCATGCCTGATTTTTCATTCAACAAATCAAAACTTACATATCATTGCACATCTACCGATACAGTCATTACAGAGTACAGAAACAATAACGTGCACCCACTTCATTTATCTTCATACTGCTCCTTCTATTTGCCTAAAAACTGTGAGATTTTCATTTTTTTTGCCCCAACTAACTAAGATTATAGTCGTTAGCATCCATGTTAACAAAAACAATCTTACCAGACACTTGTTCACCCACTTTTTGCTACAGATTTCTTTTTCTAGTTCTTTCACTTTGACCTTCAACTTTGCGACTTTTCTTTCTTGTCTTCTTACTTCTTCTTCATACGCATCTCTTTGCTGTTCAGCTACATTAATTTTTTTCAGAAGCCCAGGTATGATCTCCGTTGACCGGCTGCACATCTCCTTGTCGATCCACTGCCAAAATCTGCAACCACCATCCGCGCACACCGCAAATCTCTGTCCAGGATTTCTTGAGGTCCATGAAGTTATGACTCTCGACATTTTCTCACACTTGCACAATGGGAAATCCGGATTGTTGGTTTCTCGAATGCTTCCAGTTCAGCAACTTCTTTGGCTGCAATTGAGTTTTTCTTTGTTCAAGTTCAGGAAGAAGTCCCATTTCACCAAGTGGATGACAGCTCTTTATGGACAAAAATGCCCTTCGTATTTCGGCGTGCTTCTCACGTGATTGTAGATTCCGTCGGTATTAACTGATGAATTTGACAGAAGATCTAACAATTTGTACTTTGGATAGATCGGGGGCCAAAACTTTACATTTAATTGTTTGGGGGCCAAAACTTCATCCGAGTAATAGTTTGAGGGCCACTGGAACTTTTTGCCCTTGTTAATTTGCCTTTGTCCAAAGTACTGGCCTTGAATCCTGGCTTGGTTCACATCCCAAGAGTTAAATTTGCTATTTTCTCCGGCCTTTTTCCTTCCAACCACATGTGTTGTGTGAGTCTATATTTGGCATCCAAATGTTCCCATGGAAGTAAATGCTATTGCTGATTTACGTCGCATGTTGTTCTTAAATTTCTAAAAATCAACTGAGGAAGATATTTTGTTCAGGAAATTTTTGTATCTTTAGGTATTATTGTCGTTAGTTACTTTAGTTCCTTTTGAGTGATCATGGTTTAGAAGAGATTTTAGAGCTGCCCTTTTGGTCCTATACCCAATGGGTCGTCACAAAGAGCTCTTTTTTTAATGAGGTTTGAAACATATTTACCTCGTTAATATCTATACAAATATTTCTTAATCTTGAGTTTGATATGATAGGTGCTTCCGGCTATCTTAATAAATAAATGTAATGTACCCCGTTAATATCTAGCAAAAATAGAAAACACCACAAATAAAACAATTCCCCACCTTCTTTTTAAGTACCGGGTTTTGTCCGCTGAGATGGGAAGTGAGGTAGCTCGGTTTTTACATTTATTCCCCTCCCCTTCCTCTCTTTTTTTTTAAAAAAATTAAAAAGAAAAAGAGATTTTTTCCCTTTTCTTAAAAATTTGTTTATTTTTTCATTCTATTTTTTGACGTTTGCCTGGGACTTTTGTTTTAATGGGTTTTCATTAACTAATTTTTACGTCTCGTCTCTTATCAACGGTAGATATTGAAAAAATTGAAACATGGAGAAGAAAAGCTAATACAAAAAAGGGATGAGTCTTTTTTTTTCCCCACGAAACTTATATGTTGAGGGAAACTTTCAAAACCTTAGGTCATATACAGGATTTCTTATAGATTGCTTGTTAACGCAACTCCCATACACAACTTTTTGTGAGATATCAATTCTTGTCAAATGAATCAATTTTCTTCCGGACGACGCTTCTGGTCCCCGGCCCGCTACAATTATAACTACTATTTCTACGTTAACTGGCTGAATAGGAAAGGAAGCTGGGGAATAGTCAATGAATTTTAACTTGCAGATATTTTGCAATGTAAATTAGCTAGAAGAAGATTAAACCACTAGTAGGTAATTTAGTCCAGCACCCGTAATGTACATAACACGACTGCGTACGAGGACCAATAACATACCAATCCCACCAAGCCTGGCTTTGGCGTACCCATTTATTGGGTCTGTTCCTGTCTTTCCAGATTTTTTTTTTGGAAAAATAAAAAATAAAAGACTTCTTGTTGCGCGTATGCTCGTGCCATGAGGATTTATTAGATGTTATGCTAGAATTTTTTTCAACTATGGAGAGAGCCAATTTGGCCTTGTCTGGAAGCAAGTTTTTTACCAAGTTTGTCTGCTACAAGTTTTTTAAAAATCTAGTTACAGTAACTTCAAAAAGTTTTTCAAAATTTTTAAACTATACACTTCAAAATATTCAAAAAAAAATACAATTCAAATTTTTTTTTAAAAACATCTACAGTAAGTTACAGTAAAGTTTTAAACAAACATAAAAAAAATTCACTTGCCAAACGAAATAGACGGGAAAACCAATCTTTCACTTGGATTTGGACTACTCACACGCCTCATCAAACCAAACTTTTCCTCTGGTTAGCTTCACAAGATAGACTTGCTACAAGGCATCTCATTCACAACAAAAACATCATTCCTGACAATATTTGCCCTTTCTGCCCAGGACAGGTAGAGGATATTAATCATGTCTTGCGTAAATGTGTCCACGCCCAATCTGTTTGGATGGAACTTAATCCCAACTATTACCTATCTACTATACTCATTCCTTCTCATATCTGACTTAGGGAAGGATGTAAAATTTCCACACTCTCCCCTTACTACAATATTTCTTGGGGCACTCTAGGAATAAGAAGATTTTTGAGCCCAACAAACCACAACATCCACCAACCAAAACCAGCATTAAGTTGGCTATTGAATTATACTCCCTTGGCCCAAAATCTAACCATCCCCCTCGCAAAAAATCCCAGATTCTTATCAGATGGATTCCCCCAATCCTTCATTGGTTCAAGCTCAACACAGACGGATCAGCTTTAGGAAATCCAAGTCCTATTGGATCTGGAGGTTTAATCAGAGACGTCTCTAGATACTGGATTAAAGGATACTGCAGAAATTTAGACTCTTCAAACAACATGCTGGTGGAGTGTTAGGGTATCCAGGATGAACTAGAACTAGCCCTTTCCTTAAATATTTCTCAACTAGAAGTTGAAGTTGACTGCGAAACAATTGTTGCTTTGATAAAATCTGCTACCAATCCTAATCATCATTTGAACTCTATCATTTCAGACTGCAGATTCCTTCTTTTGCAGCTGCGGCATGTTAAGATATCCCACATATACTGAGAGGCGAACATATGCGCAGACACGCTCGCAAAAATGAGAGGCAGATTATAATCCAACTTTGTAACTTTTATTAATTGTACTCAAGAACTTGCTTTTGTCTGTGATGAGGACTTGGAAAGGGATTTGTTTTCCTTCCACTATCTCTTTTGCACGGCAATAGATAGGACGAAACTCTATTTTATTAATGTTTAATCCCTATTTCCACCAAAAAAAAGAAACGGGGAAACATACGCTACTCTAGTCTACGTACATTAGTGAAGTCAGCGGGGGGATCAAATTGAAACGATGGTCTGGGAGTGATCAAACTTCAAAAGAGGAAGTCCAAGACGAACACTTGGACGCTTTTGTAATGGAAACGGCGGGCGGTGGCGGCGAGTCCAAGTCAGATAGCAGCTGCAGCAGCAGCAGGCTACTCACACTCCACAATGCATTGATCGTCACCATGGATCCTCAGAGTCGAGTTTTCCGTGACGGAGCAATCGTAATCGAACACAATACCATCATAGCCATCGGCCACTCCCCTCAAATCCTGGCTCAATTTTCTTCTCTCCCCTCGTCGCAGCTCCTGGACCTCCAGGGCCAATTCCTCCTACCTGGCTTCATAAATACCCACGTACATACATCTCAGCAGCTGGCCAGAGGAATTGCCGATGACGTCCCTTTGCTCACCTGGCTACACAACTGTATTTGGCCCTATGAGTCCAATATGACTCCCCACGATTCTTACATCTCTACTTTACTCTGCGGAATTGAACTTATTCACTCCGGGGTCAGTATCAGGACCATCTCCGCTAACTACTATTCCTTTTTCATTTCTTGAATTTAAACTTGTTCTTCAACTTCGTATGCGCTACTGTACCACCAGTTCTTATTTATTTATTTATTTATTTTGTTGGGGTGGGGGAAAAAAAGGTGACGTGCTTCGCTGAGGCGGGAGGGCAGCATGTATCTGAGATGGCTAGAGCAGTGGAACTGCTGGGATTGCGGGCTTGCTTGACGGAATCAATTATGGATTGTGGCGAGGGTTTGCCGATGGCTTGGGCCGATCGGACCACTCAACACTGTATTCAGGTTGCCTACATTACTACCTATTTCTACTTGCTAATTGCTTTACGACTTCCGGTAATCTTTTGCTACTGGTTGCTTTTAGAGATTTGTTTGTTTATGCTTCAATTGCTTAAAATTGTTAGCTTTTAAATAGCTTCAGTCTAAGTAAGAACACTACAAGATCAGTAGGAAAGAGAGGACTGAACCACTTTTATTGGTTGCTTATCACACCAAGCTGATTTGAAAGTTCAAACTCCTGTACATTATCGCAGCAAGTTAACTGAATTCATATGAACTTGTAGTAGAAGTTTTGAAATCCGTATGTTCCACATTTTAGCAATCTGGTACTTTTTGCATTTAGTTTTGTTGCTTCCTTGGTTGTGGTTAGTTGCCTGGGAGGGGCGCTCATATAGGACTTCTGATATTTTGAATCTAGTTCATTCAGTTTCTGAACACCACCAGTAGACGTGTTCCTCTTTTCCGCCATCACTCACCAATTTTTGTCTTTTTTTTTGTGTGTGTAGTTCCTGATTGCCATTCATCCATTGCATTGGTCTAAAGCTCTCTCTTTTATTTAAGGATACAGACTCAAAAAGAATTGTATAAGAAGCACCATAATACTGCAGATGGACGCATCAGAATATGGCTTGGAATAAGGCAGATCATGAATGCCACTGATCTATTACTTACACAAACAAGAGACACAGCTAAAGAACTTCAAACTGGAATCCATATGGTCTGTCCTCTCTCTCTCTCTCTCTCTCTCTATGAATTCACCTGCCAATTGAGGTTCTTTCATATTCTGTGGTTAGCATAGCTGAACGAAAGGGAGATATAAGATCTCAGTGTCCTGGAAACTGTCAAAGTGCTTGAAAGGCAGTTTGCAAGAGGAAGATTCTGTTACCATATAGTATGCTTTTTATGTTCTATGCTTTACGGGACATATTTCCTGCAAAAAGTGATGTTGAGGTGTGTGCAGTAAATAGCCTTAGATACCCACTTTCTATGGATGATAATGAGTAAACCAGTTTAATTAGTTGACAAGTTTTTTTTTTTTTTTTTGGAGAAAAACTTTTAAACAATTTTAAGTTCGTCTTTTCTAGCTCAGAGTGATTGCTAGCAAATTTTGCTTCCACTTTGCTGAGTCTTGGGATACACCATTTAAGCCCAAACTTGCTGTTTTTATGAATATAATTTAAAAAACTGCAAAATAGACAAAACCAGAAATATGGCGAAGTATGTCTACTATTATCAGGTAGCTTCATTGAATTGTGTATTATCCAGGTTCAGTTTCGTACATATCTATGCAAACATAAAGACCACAAATTAACCATCTTGGGACAGTGTGAAGATAATTCTTGTCATATTAGTCAAATAAGACAAAATAAGAAAGAGAGGAAAAATAGGAGTGAGGGACTAGGAATAAACCTAAGATGGGATCTGACATTCATGAAACATCGTAGTGTCGTTTTAGTTTTGACTATTCTCGACAACAGGTCTCTCATCTTGGAAATTACTACAATTCGTGACCTGTTTGTAAATTTTACAGCATGTGGAGTTTTGACAAATAATGGTTCACCATTTTGCATCTAGCATGTTGCAGAGATACCCTACGAGAACCAATACGTGGCAAACAATCGTGGGGTTGATCATGGGACAGTTGCATATCTTGAAAAAATCAAGTTCCTGGAAGATAATTTGCTGGCAGCTCATACTGTTTGGGTAAACCCAGGCGAGGTAATAAGTGTGGACAGTTTCATTTGCTCTTCTTGAAAATAAGTTGGTCATCCTTCACTGTCTCGTCAGTATAAGGTCATTTACTACTTTTATTGAAGGGTGATCCGCACTCAAAATTTCCCTCTCCAGCTTTCTCTTGTTGGTATGGGTAGGCCCTTGACTATAACAGGGTTTGTGAGGTTGCTTCATAACTTCAGGTGGTTGGGGCAATATAGATAGGATTAAATGTTTTTTCAGTATTTCCTTTTTTTCTTCTTTCTTTTTTCTCTCCTTCTATGACACAGGGATGCAAATACTCGGTTTTCTTGAAATGACCATTTGAGATATTGTATGCTTCCTATTCCTATGGTTGGCACGTGTGTTTGTTTTGATGTTCATTATTATTTGCTCTTACGAATGGTTTTTGACATTGTTGTTGGCTTCTTTCATCAAGAAATATTATGGCTGTCCACTACTTCAATTATCATATTGTAATGATTGTGACCCTCTAGATCTACGAACATTTGCATTCCTTCTGAATTAATCTTGTAGGGTAGGTAATTTCCATTTTTTTTTTTCAGATTTCTTCCCTATCAAAGGCCAGTGTTAAAGTGTCACATTGTCCTGCTGCTGCAATGCGCATGCTTGGATTTGCACCCATAAGGGAAATGCTTGATGCTGGAGTATGTGTGTCCTTGGGAACAGATGGTGCACCATCAAATAACAGGATGAGTATTGGTAATTTCTGCATTATCAATAGAATTATGCTACTATTATATCATTTAAAGAGAGTTTATGCTACTCTCTTCTTTTCTTTTTCTTTGTTTTTTTCCTCCTCCTCTAATCATTTTGATTATAGCAAATTTCTTTTGCCAAACAACAATTTCCTTCTTGTTAGATTACTATGAGTATCTCTAACTCAGATTTTTATCACTGCTTACAAAATTTCTACTAGGTGCTATTATGAATTGAAACTTGAATGTCCTTTAAATTCTCAAGTTAGAGATAGAAAGGAAAGACATGAGAGTGAATTTCATTGAACAACTGATAACATACAAAGTGAAAAGTTTCCTGTCCTTCTGCTGATGCACCAAATTAAGGTTTACAAAAGAAAGAAGTATTGCTGGAAATGCAAGAGAAACGAATACTCTTTTGTTGTGCATGTTAGTGAGTAATGACTGGCTTGCTGACAAAGCAATAATAAACGTGTGCCATAATTACTCATCTTTTTTCAGGGTCAGCATAACTGAACTCATATTTTATGTATAACATCACCCTTTACTGGAGTGCAGTTGATGAGATGTACCTAGCTTCTCTAATCAACAAAGGACGAGAAGTCTTTTATAAAGGAACTACTGATCCTACTGCTCTTCCTGCTGAAATAATTCTCAGAATGGTGACAAGCAATGGCGCAAAATCAATTCTCTGGGACAAAGAAATTGGGTCACTTGAGGTTGGAAAGAAGGTTTGATCTCATCTTACTAATGGGCATATATGTGATCAGTGGATTAGAAGCTCACATCCTTTTCTCAGATAACGTTGCACGGCAACAAGTTATTTCTTTATACTCTTTTTTAGTTTCAAGTTATAACATGTGATTTGACAAGGGAATATCAGTAGTGTAATTTGGTTTCTTTCTAGTATACTGGAAATAAATGCAGAAAGAACTGTTGCTATGCTATCACTTCCTGCATACAATGTTATTATAAAACTTCAATATTTTGTAATATTATTGAGATGTAGCTTGAAATAAGCTATATTTGGAGGTACTGATCACCTTTTATTAGTCACTGCTTTTCTTTTCCCTTCATTTTTGTTGATCTTCTCTCTACTTTTAATTTTCAATCATTCTTGTTTTTTTCCCATTACTTGGCAGGCTGACATGATTGTGATCAATCCTTCCTCTTGGTCCATGGTACCTCTTCATGACTGGTATGTACCATTGTAGTACGCCTTAGATAATATAGTCAATTTTTTTATAATGTAGATTCTAGTAAATCTACCTGCTGTCATGCATTACAGAAGTATGTTTTATAGTGTAAGAAACCTTTGTGAACAAAATATCTTTGTCAGTTTTTAATTCTAGCAAAATTGCCTTTGGCTGCCTGAAATGTTTGGTTGCTAGATCAAAATGACCTTGTTAATTTTACTTAGAGATGTTTCACTCAATAGTAAATATTAAGAAGAGTTGCCCATCTTATCAATTGAGCTTTGACGATCATGCTGATCTGAGGTATCAGGAGCCTGGAGTTGTTTATTAAATTTGTTTACCAACGTTTGTCTCAGCATTGCCGCAGAGAGTAGAGAATGAGGTAAAATGAATATAGTGATGTGGCTAAAGTTGTTCTTGCAAAGAGGGGGAAGGGGACTTGAGGAAAGGAAATAGCACACTTTTGCAATATGGATGCATTTTGAATGGGCACTTGGTAGTCCGGGTTAATGGGATGGATAAGTGTTTATCACTATGGATGCATTTTCAATGGGCACTTGGTAGTCCGGGTTAATGGGATGGATAAGTGTTTATCACTATGGATGCATTTTCAATGGGCACTTGGTAGTCCTGGGATGAAGTGTTTATCAGGAAAGTGAGTCTTTTTACCTTCCTCAGATTTCCCTGCAGAACCATACTGAAATAGTTTAGTATTATGTACCTTTTTCTTTCTTTGTACCAGCACATTAATGAAATGACGCAAGTTGGTCTCTTTTCAATCCTATGCAGCATTTCCAGCCTTGTATATTGCATGCGATCTGAGAATATCCAGTCCGTTATGTGCAATGGAGAGTGGATCATGAAGGATCGCAAAATACTTAAGGTGGATGAGGTATTTGACAAAGCGCTGCTCCTCCATTTTCCTTTGTGATTGTTTGGCTGTTTAAAGCTTATCATGTTTGGTTAATGATATGCTGAACATTGAGAATTCTACCTGGATAAAACATAGCCTTGAAGTGGAATTTAACTTCTTTGATGTGCAGAGTGCCGTCATTTCAATGGCCAAGCATGCTTCTGTTGAGCTAATGAAGAGGGCAGGCATCACCGTACCAAGTAGAATGACCATCTTGTAACTGCCCTTGCCCCTGAATTTTTCTGTAAGAGTCAGCTGCAAGAAATGCCCGCTTGACGGTCTCTTGAAATCTGCAAGGGGCATGAAAGAAAAAGAGATGCGGACTCTGGATCCTTGAGAGAGAGCTACTGATTTACTGGATTAACCGTCTCCGCCAAATTATTCTTGAAATCTGCGTGGTTTGGAATGTGCAGCTCTTGCTAGTAGATATTCCCTGTGTGCGCGCGCGCGTTGTTTTCGCAATATGTGGCCTCTTCCAGTTGCATGATTACAGTGGACAACTTGAAGTCGTGAACTAATTTTCCAGTAGCCATAGATAATCTGTATCGGCATCCAGTCCTTGGCTCGCCTTTCCATCTGTGATTTAAGTTGATTAAATTGGCCCAATTCGCACAAATTGATTACATGCATCACCAATGACTTGTGTTCTTGAGCATTTGTACGGTGCATTCCAGGCGGTTTAGTCCCGTACCCAGTTATAAGTTTGTTAAAATAACTCGTCGCACTCAAGAGAACGAGGAAGCTATCAGTCATTTTATCTCTAATAAAATTGGGGTTTAAGAAAAAGAAGCAGCTCAACTTGCTAATAATTGATAATTCAACCCAATCACAAGCTTTTATCACTACCTTAGGTTATGTTTGGATTGTATTTTTTATAATTTTTCATAAAAAAAAACTGTAGCGATTTGATGTATGTGAGGGAAAAAGATAATAGAGAAATGTGATCACGGAAAACAACGTAATTTTTCGACAGAAAATTACAATCCAAACAAGGCCTTAGTTAATACTTAATAGTGGCCAAACTAAAGATACAAAGAATTATTAACAACATCTCAGAAATCCAATCCTTGGATTAACTTAGAAACTTTCCCCCTGTAAAAATTGATGTCTCATTTTAATGGAGAAAAGAAAAGGAAAAAAAAAATACTGGGATCAAAAGTCAACTTGACTAACGGGGATCACTTTTGTATGAGAATCTAATTGACATTAGCGTTTGAAATGAATTATTCATTCTAAATCCAAAGAAGTGAAGTCAACTTATAAAATAACTTTTGAAAATTTCATAGGTTTTTAAAAACATCTAATTTATACGTAACCTATCATGTGAATATGCAAACACTAATAATTGTTATCCTCCCGCGCATTATATATTCTCCCCAATTAACTTTACTTTTTTTTTATACATAAAAAAAAAAAACACACCTGAACTGCATGATGAATGTTCAATAAACACCTTTTAGATAGATCCAATTTCGGATTTGGTGGAGCGACGAGGTGGCGTTGATGAAGAAGGATGGAAAGGAGAGGCTGAAGGTGAACGAGAGATGTTAATGGCGCTACTTTTCGTGTTGGATTCAGTTCTCTCCGTGGGTCAGGAATCTTTCTTAGGAAGGCCGTGATTAGGAAGGTAATTGCCCTGCAAGAAAGAGTGGATGCCGTTGCTGCTACTGCGGCATCAGCTGATATCGATCGAATTCAACCTGAACCCGATACCTTAGCTGAGGAGGAGAAGGATCATCGAGTCACGAGATCAGGTCCTCGTGATTCAACATGTAGCTGCTGCAGGTGCAAATTCGGCTGAAGCTAGTAATTCTGAGGGTCGACCTCCCGAGATTCAAGACTTAGCTGATGCTGCCGAAGGAAATTCGGTTCAAAATATACCAGGAGTGGCGGCAGCCTGGCGTGCGTTCGATTTTCTTTTTTCCTTTTTCTGTGTTCTTTTGCCTCTGTTTTTGTGTTCTGACTGAACGTGTGTTTGTTGATGTAAACAAGTTGTATCTACTATTTCAAAAAAGGTCAGGAGTAAGATAGGACATGCTTCACTGCTTTGCTTTGAGGTGTAAGCAGATTGGCCTTCAAAAGTAGCGGAGTGGCTCTTGCAAAACCAACTTGCTGTTGTTATTTTTCAAATACCAGATTGCAAGCAAATGCTGAATGAGTCGGTGTGGGTGCTCCTCACTGTTTAAGCACACCAGATTATCAGAAGAAATGCGGGTTCAATCAAAATATGGCATTGGCTGATGGAAGGGTTCCGAAGCCAGACGACGAAATCAAGAAGATTGGCAACTTTAACTGACTATATAGCCTCTGCTTGATAGCAAAGTCAACTTGATGATGATGATGATGCTGCTCCTTGCCCTTGGTCGAAGGAGCTTTTCAATTTCAGCAAGCCATCTGAAGCGGCAAATGCTTCTTCTGTGTGGGAGTTAAATTAAAAATGCATGGCAGACGTAGTTCGCCACAATGGATAAGATTCAGCAGCACTCCCTTTTGCAATCCAAAACAAACACGCATATGCGTATGGCAAATCAAACATTTTTTTTTTCTTTTGTGTTTTTGACAAAATGTATATAGCAAATTGTTGGAAACACCTGCACCATATTATCATCAGGTTCTGCTAATAAAATAATCTTCGTCCGAATTCAAAGATGATGCTGGTGTTTTACTTTTACACTGAGGAGGAAGATCATCAGTAACAGTCTCATCAGCCGACAGTACACTTGCTGATTTGGTATTCAACTTCCAACTCATTTTCGCTGCATCATATCATATTAATACTTCAACTCTTAATCTTATTATTATGGCTGTGTATTTCTCTGTTGTTGAAATATTTTTGCATTGCACTTGCTTTTACTGCGGTACAACAACCTTCGATTTCTAGACACGTTTAGGTTATCGTTTTATTGGTCAAATCACTCGCCCGTTCTTTGTTCATCAATAGTGAGGAAAATAATTAATTTATGCTTCGTTTGGAAAGCAGCGATTTTTCAAAAAAAAAAATTGCTACAGTAATTTTTTTACCAAAAAAAATCTAGAACCAAACAAAGCTATATAATATAGTATCCAATTAGTAAGAAAGAATCTTACCTCCAAAAAAAAAAAAGATTCGTTGGAATTATTTATTTACCGGAGTCATGCAAACAAAGAGAACAAAAAAAAAAAAAAAAAAAAAAGAGAAGAAGCAAGAAAGAAAAATTGTGTGTCTGATCGGTCGCAGAGTAAATTGTTGTTGATGAAATTTTTTTATCCTTTAATTGAGGAAAATTGAACGTGGTTTGGTGGCAATAATAAATTTAAAAAAAATGTTCATACATAACAGCAATTAAAAATCTGTTTTTTCCTTTATTTTGAAAACAAACAATTAAAAGCAGAGGCTGATTAGTTGATTTAGCTGTTCTGACCACCCAAACCCTTGCCCCTCACCCTTTTCTTCCCCGTTCACCATTCTTTCTCATTTCTCTCTCTCTCTCTCTCTCTCTCTAAGCCAGCGAACTGTCTCTCTCTCAAAATCGTAGCTCTCTGCGAACTGTTCAACTGTTTATCTCTCTAATCGCCATTCACTCTAAGCTCTCTCTCCCTCTCTCTCACACACACGCACTCCCTCTCTCTCCCTCCCCCCCCCCCTCTCTCGCTATCTTTCTGGTTTTTCCCCAGCGATTCACTTCTACCTCTTTTCAATCTCTTCTTAATCTCTCTTATTTAGCTATCTGCATCCGGTGCTCGCTGAGCGCTTTTGATTCTTTTGGCTGAGCTTGTGATTTCGATCTTGTCATTGAAGTTGGGTGACTCATTTACCGTTCCATGGCTGAAAGCAAGCTCGATCTCTCTGACGATCTCCTCTCATCCAAGCCGTCCGATCAGTCTTGGACTCCAAAAGGTACTCTTCTTCTTTTTAACTCAATGTTGTTTAATTCTGTACGCCTTCGATCATTAATCCTTTCGGATATGCCTAATTTGCGGTTCGCGTTAAGCTAGGGTTTATTGATCTGACTTCTTCTTTTATCCTTTAATTTGACTTTAACTGTAATTCTTAGGGTTTCAGATCAGTGCGTTTGGTTGAGAGTACTATTAATCAATATTTTTGAGGTCGTTGCTCGTGTTGATTTTTCTTGGTCTAAGTATTAGTGAAGTCAGGGGAAGGAACGAGAGATCTCTTCTAACTGCTTGAATTCCTATGTTGTTCCCTTTGGAACCTTGTGTTTATTATTGTACAGGTAGACCCTTCGATTAGAAACTCTATTTTTTTGTCTGAAATATCCTGTCCTCTTTGTATTAGCCTATAGCAACGTATTTTTGTTAAATGCCGAGTTCTGTTGTTATTCTAATTCGTAAAGACGTTAGCATTTGTCTTTATATTTTAACTCTTCATTCTCCATTTATGATAGACTTGGATTGTATTTTCGGAAAAAGAGACTCAACTTTCAGTTTTCTTTTCTCCTCCTTTCTTTAAGAAATTGAATTGGTGCTTTGTCAGTTTCTCTCTGGGATTCTGCGTGTTCTGTTTGATCAGAGCTGGTGATTTTTTCGAGCCTAAAATTCATGTTGCTTGATCTTTCGACATTTGACCTAGGATGTCAAACTTTTGATTTGGACATATGCGTGGTGTAAAGAGACGTTGTTATGAATTGAATAGAAATGAATATTGATATAGCGAATTAATAATGTCGTCTTCTGCAGGAAATGACGAGGAAAAAGTGATGATGGGATCGCTCGATGAGTCAAAGGGTAATATACTTGTTTTTTATTTAGATTTCTGCGTGGCTTACTGGCTCTTTAGATGCTAGCCATTCCTCTCTGAATTCCCATTGGAGAACCTTAATTAGACTGGTCAGTATCTTTCCTGTATTGTCACTGCATGGTAGTGTAGTCTTTCTGACTGGACCTTGTAACAGATCAAGCCCCTTCAGAAAGCATTCCCCTGTCTCCGCAATGGCTTTATGCTAAACCGAGTGAGGCTAAAATGGTAAGTTTCTGTTTTTTTTTTAAGGGCAGCTTACATTTGTTTCTCCTGTGAACTGTACTAAAAGATCCTTAACTGCATCTGTTGTGATAATAACTGTGACTCGTATATTTACTTTCCATCAGTCTAAAAACAAAACCTGTTAATTTGGTGCTGTAATCAGCTTTTAATGTGAATAAGTGCTTAATTACAACTTTGATGAAGCAACTTTGGAGTTATGTTGTCAAAGCTGGTTTTCATCTATTATTTGATTATTGATCCAAGTTGAAATTCTGATTTCTACATACTGAATCCTTTTTTTTTTTATATATATTTGTCATCAAGAACCTGTACAGTTATTGTATGCTCTCTCTCATGCTTGTGTTTATGGACAGATTACATTCTTTTTGGGATGTTAACAGCTATTGAATTTTGTTTGTAACAGTTCAAGGAAAATGATCCGGAATAGAATTTTATTTTTTGAATATGGTCTTAGTTTTGTCTTTGACATTTGTTTTAGAAATATTTTTAGATTTTCTGATCATCACTGTTCATCCTTATCTGTTTTCAAGTGATAGTTGAGGTCTTGCTTAAATATGTTTTTAAGTTTGTAATTTTGTGGATCCTCTGGAAACCCTGAGTAAACTAGATTCAAGTCCCGCACATGTTGCTAGTTTCTTCTTCCTGGAGTCATCCGTTTAAGTATTAAGCATTTCTGTTTATAAATTCTCATGCACATAACAGGAAGCTCGTGGACCTAGTTCTCTGTCTCTTGGAAGTTCTGCTGATTCAAATCAGAAGGAGGGTTGGCGTGCAGATGCAGCTGAAGAAAGAAAAGATTGGAGAAGAATTACTACAGAGACTGAGAGTGGTCGGCGTTGGCGTGAAGAAGAAAGGGAAACTGGCTTGCTTGGCAGAAGAGACCGTAGAAAGACGGATCGTCGAGCTGACAATGCTTCTGGAAGAGAAACAACTGAAAATAGAACTTTGCCTGCAACTGACAGATGGCATGATGCTAGTAATCGCAATGCTGGGCATGAGCCAAGACGTGATAACAAGTGGTCTAACAGGTGGGGTCCTGATGACAAAGAAAAAGAGGCTCGACCAGAAAAAAAGGCAGATGTGGATAGGGAAGATGCCCATAATGAGAATCAGTCCTCTGTGGTTAGTCGTTCTGTTTCAGAACGTGACACGGATTCTCGTGATAAGTGGAGGCCACGACATAGAATGGAAGGAAATCCTGGTGGGCCAGGCTCTTATCGTGCTGCCCCCGGATTTGGACTAGAGAAAGGGCGAGCAGAGGGTTCAAATGTGGGGTTCACCCTGGGACGTGGACGAGGTAGTTTAGCAGTTGGAAGACCAACATCTACTGAAAGTGTCCCTGGGAAACCATACCCCTTAACTGGTGCATTTTTATATCCGAGGGGGAAGCTCCTTGATATTTACCGTAGGCAAAAGTTAGGTTCAACCTTTTGTAACATGCCTGACCAGATGGAGGAAGTACCCTCAATTACACAAGTGAATTGCACTGAACCTTTAGCTTTTGTGGTTCCTGGTTTAGATGAGGAGGTAATCTGTTGAATTGAGGAAGTAAATATTTTATTTTATTTTGATTAGCCTTACATGTGAGAATGTTGTTTTGTGATTAATTTTATGCTGGAATTTCTATTTTCTTGAAACTTGAGCTTAATTTGCGTCTTATTTTAATTTCCTGTCCTAACAGGCTATCCTTAATGATATATCGACGGGCAAAATTACCAGTAGTGGAGTGTCATACAGTTCATTTAGAAAGGGCAGATCAACTGATAACATTGCAGGTACCAAGCTTAGCATCTTTTAAGACATAGAGGTTGCATGCTGGTTTGCCTGCATTTAAAGTTGTTTTGGTTGTTGCTCTAACTCTTAATTTTGCTCATGTTTTCCTGTAGAAGTGGCAGATCTGGAAACCAGCAATCAGAAGCAGGTTGTCCTCTCATCAGATATTTCTGAAGAAATTGTAGATACTTTACCTGCCATGTCAAATGATAAAATCCACGAGTTGAGAATTCAGAGCAACTTGTATAATAATGGTCCTACAAGGAGCTTGCTGGAAGGTGAGTTGTTGGTTTAAATGTTCTTTATTGAGTGCTCTTTTTTGACAACCTCTAATAGAAACTACATCTACTTGGTTTCAGAGAGAGAGATCAATCTCCAAGAAAAGCACATTTCTGAGGCTTTTTTGGGGACAAATATTGATGAAGTAAGATCAAGCCTAGAGAAGATCAACATTGGTAGCAATTCAGATACTATTACTAATGCTCAGTTTGAAGCTTTGGAAATCAGAGGTATGGATTCTGTTATAACCCGAAATCCTGGTTTAGATGGTACAAGACTGGGTGGAGCATTTGATGTCAGTGACAAGCTTCCAAATGAGCCAAACTCTCTGTTTAGTTTGCCATCTTCAGACCAGTATTGGGATGGAAATTTACAAAGCTTGGGAAGTAGAATTGGGGAAAATTATTTGGAGAAGGGTGTCCCGCCAGAGGAGTTAAGTTTGTACTACTGTGATCCTCAAGGAGAAATTCAAGGCCCATTTCTTGGAGTTGACATTATCTCCTGGTTTGAACAAGGGTTTTTTGGAACAGACTTGCCAGTACGATTGGCTGATGCTCCTGAAGATTCACCTTTTTTTGAATTAGGTGATGTTATGCCTCATCTTAAAGCAAGCCATGAACACGCTTCCAGCACAGGTTTGAATTCCAATTTAGAAGTATCTACAGCTATGGGGGTGAAGTTCGATGGTAGTGTACATGCTTCTGCTCCAATTGCAGATGTCATTAGTCCTACTGCATTAGATGATCCAAGCTGGCCATTGTCTCATCTTGATGGCATCTCCTCACACCATGTAAACTTGAAAAATATTGAGCACCAATCGCATTCAGAGGGTCAAGATTTCCAAAATTTTGTGACTCAGGATGAAGGTTGTGAAATTTTTAATGAGTAGTTTTATATGCTTATTAGATTGAAAATGGATCTAACCATGTTGATATTTTTTCTTTTGTAGAAATAGTTTTTCCAGGAAGACCTGATAGTGGTGGAAATCCTATTGGGAAGACTCGTAGGGCCTCTGGTGATTCTTCAAATATCGTTAACCCTGCTTTTCCAACTGAGTTGATGGAGGCTGGCATTCCAAAGCAAAATAATAAGCTGCATCCTCTTGGGTTGCTGTGGTCTGAGCTAGAGGGCGCCCATACAAGGAATGAGCAGATGTCAAATATTTCTTTCAATTCAGGTAATCAGGAGCACGCTGTAAACCCCCTGTCTGGGAGGGTTGCTGCATTTGGTGCACTGGCTGAATCAACTCGTGCTGCTGAGACATGGCCTGATTTTCGTCGCAGAAATACACTTACTGAACCAAACTTATATCAAGATACAATGGATGCTCAACATTTTTCTCGCATGGACCATGAATCCAACCGCTTTGATGTATCAGAGAAAATACTACCCCAACATTTTCCACAATTCTCTGAGCAGCATAGTTTACCATCTCATAATGCCCACTTGGATGAAGCAATGCTTGAAAGAGGGCAACATCAGAACTCGTTGAATCAGCAGTTGGCAGGCCAGCTAGATCTGGAACACTTTGTGGCTATCCAACAACAGCAGCAAAGATTGCTGCAGCTTCAGCAACAGCAGCAGCAGCAGCAGCTTCACCATCAAATGCTATTAAAAGAGCAACAACAGGCTCATGCTCGACAGCTGCTTGTCGAACAAATGATGCAGAGTCAAATGCGTGATTCTATTCGCGCTCAATCACGCAATGATGCTATTAGAACGAGTAATGCTCTGGAACAGGTCTTATTAAAGCAGCAAATTTTGAATGAACTCCAACAGCGTTCCCATCTTCCTCCTAGGCACCCAGAACCATCCTTTGAGCATCTTTTTCAGGCAAAATTCGGCCAGGTGCCTCCTCAAGTGCATCCAAGTGATTTATTGGAGCTTTTATCACGTGCAAAACATGGGCAAATGCATCCATTGGAGCATCAGATGCTTCATCAGGAGCAGTTACATGGAAGGCAACTGCCAATGGGATTAAGGCAGCGATTGGATATGGAAGATGACAGACAAGTTGGTTCTTCGTGGTCTGTTGACGAAAGCAGTCAATTCCTTAGAAATCCTGCAAATTCTCATCGGAGTGGTGCTGCTGGATTCGGACAGCTAGATTTTTTTCAACAGCAACAAATTCCATCTCCTGAGGACCATCTCAGTCATCTCGATCGGAATCTTTCATTACAAGATAGACTCCAGCCAGGGCATTTTGAGCCCGGCCCTTTACCATTTGAACGCTCGATGTCATTACCTGTTGGTGCTGCAGGAGCAAATTTGGACGTTATGAGTTCTATAGCTCGTAATCAAGGTTTAGATATGCAGGAATTGAATGCGCGACTGCAGCTTAGCGCTCAAATGGGGGGTTTTTCATCCAGTGTATTTTCTCATCCATCTCAACGCCCAATGGTTCCCAGCCAGTTTCATGTCTCAAATTCAGATATAATGGAGGGCCACTGGCCTGAGAGCAATGGTCAGTTGCCAAATGAGTGGGTTGATACACGACTGCAACAACTGCATGGTAATAGTGAGAGGCAAAAAAGGGACTCAGAAGTCAAAAGGACTTCAGAAGATCCAAGTTTATGGATGTCAGCTGGTACAAGTGATGACAGCTCGAAGCGTTTACTCATGGAACTTCTTCACCAGAAATCAAGTCATCAGTCAGCTGAGCCACTAGATTTGATCAGTGGAATGTCCACTGAGAAAAGACCTTCTGGTCCATATTCTGGAACTATCTCCTCAAATCATTCATTTAATCTTCTTTCAGATCAAGAAGCAAATTTGAATCAATCGTTTGCTGTGGGATCTTACAGCCTGAATTCAGGTGGGCCACCGCAGGCCCGTGTAGCTGATGAGGTGGCTAGTACGGTGGAAACTGTTGAAAGATCAGCTTTCAGGTCCAACTCCGGAGCATTGCTTGAAGAAGAAGCCTTCTTTTCAGGTGTCAATGGCCCCTCTCAGGTTATTTTTCGCGATCCCTACTTGATATGCAATTGATCTTTGCAATGACTCGAATAATCTAATGAGAAATGTGAGTGCTTATCAGCATGGGCGGTCTTGTGCAGGGGCCTGCTTCAGAGGTTCGAGAAGACATTGTTGAACCAGTGAAAAATGCTGCTTTGGACGGAGGGGAATTGCCTGTGAATATTCTTAGCAGGCATTCTTCTTTTAGCAGTTCAGGTAATCTGTCTACCAATTTCCCTTCTGCCTAGTTTTTTGCACTATCATACCATGACTCTGGATTGGTTCCAGGAGGCAATGCAGGCTTTTGTGGGGAGAAGATTGGACTACTTGATTCATTTGCAGATGATCTTGCTAAGGATCGGTAAGGACAATTTGGGTCCTGGTTGTGCTATACTGACAAATGAAATATCTAGAACTTGTAGTTTATCTTTGCATGTTCTGGGGAGTTGCAGGTGGAAATACTTCTCTGCTCCTGTGCAGAGACTCAGATACCTTAAAGGAAGATGCCCTTTTACACTGTATATGATTATTGGATTTTTTTTCCCACCTTGCAAATGGTAATTAAAGTAGTTTTCTTCTTGATTTCTGCTGGTTGGCTACTTGAGGTAAAATCTCAAGGAAGATACACTTGATTAACCTATGAGACTGGTACTGATTGCTGAAGGTTAGGTTATTGAAAAGAGAGCTTCCTGAATATAGAAGAGTGCATTTAAGCTAAAGTTAGTGAGCTAGGAGAAAATCCATTTCTGGTGAAGGATTGTAGCTGATTTTCTATTGGACCTGGCCTGTTCTGCCACTTGGTGACTGGATTAGATTCAGAACAGGTTTTGTTGAACTGGACTTGAACTCGTTTTTATATTACAGTGGCTTAATTAAAAGATCACCTTGGCATTGGAACCCCAAAACTGAAGTTGCATGGATTTGATAGTTTTGCAAGTTGATATTCCTGTCAATTGGTTTGACAACAGATATTGAGATACCACTTAAGTGTTGGTATGCTATTGGGCAGTGAAAAGTACAAAAAGTTGAATCATGCCAAGAATTTATATCTAAAATATTTGTGTTTTTTGCAGTGTTTATTATGTTGAAAACAAATAGTGTTGTGGTCTTTGTGGGGAATGTAATTGCTTCTGTTGTCTCCCCAGTCATTCCTTTGCCAAAGGAAATAAGTTCTTAGAAGATCTTAATTCTCTTTTTAAGAGAAGGAATAGGTGTGTTGTTTTCCTCAAAAAATAGACTGTTGATCTGCCCCTGTTGCTGGTCCATCAAGCAATTGTAATTTTGCAACACGCCTACTGCTACAGTTATCCATGTCATTGTTTGTGTTGTCTTCGTTCTTCTTGTTGTGGGACTCCATACACGTTTTACTTTAATATATTTGGCAGGGCCCCATCTGCTGCATCAAAAATGCCGGAAAATATTTTGCTGAAACGTCCTCCAGTCCCACGGGCATCATCTGCTCAGGATGGGTTAGTTGAGCTGAATTCAGATGCAGCAATCAGAGGAAAAAATCCTCCAATTTCTATACCTGCTGAAGGTATTATCTTGAGGCTTTTGTGCAACTTTTTGTTTCTGCATTTAGTTTATGTGGTTCAGACGTTTCTATGCTACTAAAATTTATAATTTGGATTGTTATGCACAGCATATTACCTTTTTTTGCTTTCGGTGAAAGATAGGCTAGCTTTAGGGTTATAAGTTCACTCATGTTGGCAGCTTATATATGTTAATCAGACACCAGTGCAACAGTGCCCCTTCCCCAACCCCCAACTTAAATTGTGTAGGGCTAAAGCTTAAATCGTGTGGGAGAAAAGGCAGGTTAGTATCAAGGTACAAATGATCTTTGAAATGTAGGGCTAAAGCTTTTCGTATAATGCGAGCATCAGCTGGTTCGTTATTTCCTAAAATAGAAGCTGAGCAGGGAAGATTTGGTAGAAGGATTCATGAAATGCTGGGCTATTTTCTGACTAGTACTTTATGTTCTCATTTTTGCCAAAATCTTTGATAGGAGGAAGACGTGATGGAGGAAACCAAGTCTCTGATATGCTGACTTCTGGCAAAAAAGATGTGCGATTTCGACGCACTGCATCATTAGGTGATGCTGATGTTTCTGAGACGTCATTTAGTGACATGCTCAAGAGCAGCGCTAAAAAGCCACCTCCTCAAGATGTTAGTGCTGCGGGGATTGGTGCTTCTGACTCAGTTGATGGAATGCAGGGCTCTCGTAGCAACAAAAAGAAGGGGAAGAAAGGTAGACAAATTGATCCTGCCTTACTTGGATTCAAGGTCACAAGCAATCGCATAATGATGGGTGAGATTCAGCGGATAGAAGATTGATACTTCCTGTATTGTAGTACGTGAGCTATGCCAGTTTTTTAGTTGCTGTACAGATTAGGAGTTTCTGTAAAGTTTTTGCAGCAGCAATTTCTTTAATTTGTCCTACTTCATTTTCACCTTTTTAGCAGCTTAGCATTTATTGTAGGGTGGCTGGTGTGGTTATTAGGTTCGGAATCCATTGGCAGGATATAGCCAGCCCAGTAAAGCTTGTATAGACAGAAATCTGATAGGAATACTTACCAATGAAAAGAATCGTGCATATTTTTGTATCTGAAGTGCGGTGGATGATGTTAGGTCTATATAAATTGGTTATTTTTTCATAATAAGTTTTTTAAATATAATATTACAATAACACACTCTTAAAAATGGTTAACAATTCTTAACTCTCAAATGCAAATAAATAAATAAATAACCTGCCACCTCTATCCTCTTCCATCCACCGTTGGAACTCACCACCACACTATTCTCGACACTGTCGCCCTACCTTCCCCCTTCCCTTCCTCTTGCCTCTTCCTTTTTCCCTCCTTTCTCTCCCCCCCCCCCCCCTCCCAAAACCAAAACACCAAAAGCTCTCGGCCCCCTTCCTCTCTAATTTGCAACTCCTTCCCCTTCCCCTCCCTCCTCCTATTAGTGTCACCCTACCTTCCCCCTTCCCTTCCTCTTGCCTCTTCCTTTTTCCCTCCTTTCTCTCCCCCCCCCCCCCCCTCCCAAAACCAAAACACCAAGAGCTCTCGGCCCCCTTCCTCTCTAATTTGCAACTCCTTCCCCTTCCCCTCCCTCCTCCTATCTGGTCAAGAGGGGAGAGGGAAGGAGAAGAAAGGAAGGGAAGGGGAGGAAGAGGGAGAAGGGGCTGTGGAGGGAGGAGGGGAGAAGTAGCAGGGAGCGGTGATTTTTATAAATTTTTTTTTAATTTTATTAAAATTTTAAAATGGTAAAAATATTTTAAAATATATCTTCAAAAATTATATCAAAAAATATCTAATTATCTGCTGTGAAAGTACATAGCAATAGGAATTTTTTTAAAAAAATATCCCAAAAACTAAAAGCACATAGAAATGATTATTTCAAATAATCACCTGTCTGAATGAATTCAATGAAAAATCTAGCAAGAATTGGCGTCACCGGGACTCGAGCCGCAGAGGTTCAGTGCGTTAGATTGACATGATAACCAACTGCACCGCAACTGTTTGTTGGGGTTAGGATAGAATGAGCATTCAAATAAAATTAAGTTCATAGTGATGTGAAGAAAACAAGGTTGGCGGTGTGTGTGTGTGTGTGGGCGTAGAGCCGTAGAGCAAGTGTAATTGGGCTAATGGCAGCGAGTTTAAGTGTGAGTTGCGCAACTCAGTCTTGGAACTTACCCCTAAGACTACTGAGGCAGACAAGTTCTAGTAGACTTGGAAACCGATTACGGGTCTCAGCAGTAGAGAATCGAATGGCAACCCCTGATGATGATGATAATGCTAAGCAACCAAGCACCAAGAAGATGTCCAGCGTAATCGACTCGCATCTGCACGTTTGGGCTTCTCCTCAGGAGGTAACCTTTCCCACCAAACACAAATCTATCTCCACTGTCAGTATATCATGTTTGTTTGGCTAGTCTTGGCGTTTTTCCTACAAGCGTGTAACCGCCAAATTTTATCTTAATTCTTATCTGGGATTTCAATTGACATGTAGGCTGCAGACAATTACCCCTATTTTCCCGGCCAAGAACCCACCTTACCAGGTCATGCTGACTTTTTGCTCCGGGTAATTCTATTTCTCGTACCGGTGGCACTCTTGCAACTTAACCTATGGTGATTGCGAAATTTCCACCCTTTATTTTGCAGAACCCTGCTTTTTTCAACTTCGCTCATCCATCAATGTGCTGCTAGTAGTGAACACCATGTCCCTCCATTTTTTTAGGCATCGATCCTTTTCACATCAATTTAAGTTTTGAGTATGCTTTACTCCTACTATTGATGCCCGTCACCTTGGCTTGGTCTCAGTAGGCTAGTAGAGACTTCCTAGCCACCATATAAACAAAAGTTTTCCCCCTTTCCTCAACCATCCATGTCTCATTCACCCCTTCTGCCCAGATGCTCGTGTAACTAAAGTTCACTTGCTTCCTGTATATACTGCAGTGCATGAAAGAAGCAGGGGTAGATGGTGCACTTATAGTGCAGCCCATAAATCACAAATTCGATCATTCTTATGTGACAAGGTCAGGTGATCATACTCAAGTTCATGTATTCAGACGATTGTTGTGTCAAGAATTTCAGTCCCTCTGGTCAATTGCAAATTTCCTCTGTACACCAACGGTGCAAGCCTGTGGTTTTTGACTAATTGTCGAAAGCGTATGCAAATGATGTACTAGCTTTAAAGTAGATTATCCAAAATTGGTAGTTACGGTGGGGTACATGACTAAACTTTGAAGGTTGGCTGTCAATCTTTTTAAGCAAGTTTTGATGTCAAATAGTAAAATATCAAGACCTGGAAAAAAACTGAAGGACAATGTTACGACGATTAATAAGCATAACAACAACATCAATATAAAAAGAAGAGCATTATATGGAGTCCATTTGGACGGAGGTTAGTTCCCAAAAAAATATATTGATATTTATTGTAACAGCTCTTTGTGATATGATGTAATGTATGTGAGACAAGTGGTGGAAAATCGTACATTGAGGATCTCCAAGAACAATTTTCCAAATAATTGTCATTCTTGAGGACAATTTTCCAAATAATTTATTTATTGCTTTTCTTTGTCCTTATTGCTTTCAAATGCGGCCCAGCTAAAGTTGCCTTCATTTTTAAGTTGCACATCTTGGCAATTAGACTTCTATGGTTTTCGAGTCATTGAAGTAGTTTAATGTCTTCATTCTACCTCTATGTTGTCAATTGTAGTTTCAGAAGTTGCCTTATGCCAAGTTGATCATTGAACAGTGTGCTGAAGAAGTATCCATCCAAGTTTGTCGGTTGCTGCCTTGCAAATCCAACTGAAGATGGAAAAGGAATTGAAGAGTTTGAGAATCTTATCTTGAAGGTGCTGAGAAATATGGAACTGTATTTTACCGATATTGTAGAAAAAGGATTTTTTTTTTTTTTTGACAGACCGCTTTCACTTGTGATAGGATGGTTACCGCGCAGTACGTTTTAATCCGTATTTGTGGCCTTCTGGTCAACAGGTACCTTCTTTGTGAATACACCCACATGATTATTGCTTTCATGGAGTCATACAATATATCTTGTTTTTTATGGTATCTCGAACCCTTCATTGGAAATTACCTTTTGGAAGGTGAAAACAAGGAATTTAAATTTGCTAGTCAGCTCAAAACCAAGGACTAACTCTATAAGCAAACTACTACACGTCTAGGCTGAGCTGTATATTCATGTACTGTACTTAGCTTAACTATGAAAATTTCACAGTATCAACTTCCCACATCACAAAGTCTAAGCATAATTGTGTAGAGGTGGTGTTTGATCTCAATTCTGCCATTAACAAGTTGTTTAATATCAAGATGCAGGAGGGGGGAAGTAATGAAGTCTTCTTTGTGATTACTCATGGATGAAAAACTAAATCCTATCATATTCACACCTGACTAAAATAAATGAAACAGTACTATAGAGGAAAGAAGATGTAAAGCACATTAGTGATCTTTGCAGATGACAAATGACATTGGGAAGGCTATTTTCTCAAAAGCAGGAGAACTTGGAGTTCCAGTGGGTTTTATGTGCATGAAGGTCTGTGTCAATTCATTGCTGTCACTTGTATATTTTAAAGGTAAAATTACTTGTAGTCAACAGTTAGTGTCCCAAAACTTTACCGAGATGATCTTTGCAGGGTCTGAATTTGCATATATCAGAAATTAAGGAACTGTGCATGGAATTTCCTAAAACAACTGTTTTGCTCGATCATCTGGCCTTCTGTAAACCACCAATGTAAGTTGACCGTGCCTGTCAAAGCATAGTAGTAGAGCTGTTTAGTGATACGGATGAAGGATCAGATTACTTGTTTAGATGCGTCTCATCTTTCAGAAATGACGAGGAAAGCAAACTCTTCTCTGAACTGCTAAAGTTGTCCCGATTTCCGCAAGTAAGTATATGCTACATCGCATCTGGTATTTGCTATTGACAGTTGATCTTCTTGATCTTAAATGGCCTGGGCCGTGTCTTAGTCTTCCCTCCCTTCCGAAGAAGACTGCAAATGAGCTTTGCCATTTGAATCGTGGATCGTCTAATGCATACGTGATATCCCATGTGCCCTTGCCCTGTCTTAATTTTTATTTTTATTTTTTTTGGTTTCTTACATCACCAATACCTTCAATATTACGCATTCATTAACCTCTCGAGTAACTTCTGCCTGACAGGTTTACGTAAAATTTAGCGCCTTGTTTCGAGTGTCGAGAAATCCATATCCGTATGATGATTTATGCCAAGTTCTATCACAAGTAGTTTCCAGCTTTGGTGCGAACCGAGTCATGTGGGGAAGGTAAAATGTCTTATAATTCAAATTCTGAACCTAAAGGAAAATGCAAGGACAATGTTCGTCGATTTGAATGTACCAGAAGTACCCATTTCATTGTGGAGCTAACTCGAGAAGTTCAATCTTGGGCCTTGCTGCAGTGACTTTCCTTACGTTGTCGCTGAGTGTGGCTACAAAGAAGCAAAAGAAGCTGCCTTTCGGCTTGCCCAACAAGTGCCCTTGTCATCTTCAGAAATGGAATCAATCATGGGGAATACGATTCAGCGCGTATTCAATTCTCAGTGGTTTCGTTAGACGATTGAGTTCATCCTGGAATTCAAATGAGTAGCTACATGCTCGTGTAAGGTTGTGTAGAGTCTTGTCTCTAGGATAGATCACGAGGTTTCCGAGCTGAACAGATTGTGATGAACTGTGAAGCGATCTCAAACTGATGATACAGGACATACTAATCACAAAATCTCTGTGCTTTGTCATTATTCTATGTAATAATTCTATTGAGGCTTTGGAAGCGTATTGAAAAAAGTTGAATCTGTAAACTTTCATATAATAAAAGACGCGATTCCTTTCATTGGCAAGCTTTTGTACAAGATTTCTGTCATTAAAAGCGTTTACTAGGCTGACTGTCGTCCCAATGGATTCTGACCTATATGCCTCCATTAAATTCAATACTACTACTATTCAGCAAAAAGATGAGAGTATATCGAGTTCAATACTCAGCAGCTAAAAAGGTGAAATCAGGGAAATTAACGAATTTACTGCTGCTAAATAAATTAAAAAAAAAAAAAAAAAAGGTTATAGATCAGGAAGAATGCGTCCGCCCTTGTTTTTGCTGCTCTTGAGCATATCTGTCACCTAAGGATACGATGATGCAGCGCGTCGAAATGGCACCTCTTTTTTTCCACAAATTTAGAACATCAGAGTCCTCACATCGCATCGCGCCGATTTGTGGCCAAAAATTAAAAAACAAAATGAGAGAATGAATTAATTGGATACTACCATGTAATCCTTCCACTAAATCTAAAACAAGATTTTGGTCATCGCACTTTTTCTATTATTCAGTTTCGATATATAATTTTTGTATCCGAAGAAGATGTCGAATAAGCTATAGCCACCAAAAAAACAAAAAAGAGTAGTGTATCGTGCAATTTTTATTGATATATATATATATATATATATATATATATATTCTTATATTATATAAGAATGAGTTTAGGTCAAAGAATGGTTTTGAATTTCAACCGCAAGAGTAGGGGTATTTTAGGATTGTGAGGTTGTTTTGAATGTAGTTATAGTATTGAGTACCATTTTAGATAACATGTGTATTATTGTGTTTACTGAAATGTTCTTGTATTTTAAAAGATGCAGTGATGATTTGTTCAAAGGTTTAGGTAGTTTGGAAATGTGAGATTATTTGGTCATCTTTTCTACAATTGGTACAACCCATAATAGTTTCTTTATTGGTGTAATTACTTAAATGTTCTTACAGAGACATTCATTGTGATTTGTATCAATTATTACTGTTACTTTGCTATTAAAACTTGAAGAACTTCCAATGTCATTTTCATCTCAATTAAAGTAAGGGCAATGTGGTTTATTAAGAAATTTATGATTTGAGCATTAGTTTCAACTTCAATTCTTCAAATATCTACCCCTTCACATTCTTCCGTTATGTTCCTTTCGACTTCCTGTAAATATTTATTTGTATTGTCATGGTACTCTAGATTTTAATATGGTTCTCTGGTAAAACTATTCTTGGTGATTCAACTTGAAGTGAGGTTTCATTTTTTTTTAATAGTATGATTTGCTTTGTAAAATCGTAATTTCTATTATTACTTAAATGTTTTCATTTCAAAATTGGATACTCTGTTAGCGCATTTTAATGTTGATATTATTATTTCCCCATAAAGTTGGTTGTTCTATACAATTAAAATGGTGTGATTTTGTTGAAATAGGTTTGGAGATACAAAACTTCCTCTTTTGATCTACTTACGTGGTGGAAGCTTTTTGATCAAATTTACCTTCTTTCCTACATATCACGAGCATATTAATGTAGTAGTTGCAGAAGTTGGTGTTGTAGCAGTTTCAATTAACTATCGGCTCGTCCCTGAACATCCTTTGCCTATTGCTTATGAAGATTCTTAAATTGCAGTCAAATGGGTTGTCCCTCATTCAAATGGCGAGGGTCCTGAGGTATGACTTAGGGTTTATGCTGGCTTTGATAGGGTATTTTTTGGTAGGGATAGTGCTGATGGCAATTTAGCACATAACATGACATCAAAGGTTTGGCTGGAGATGTTAGACGACTACGATTTTGATGTGATTTTTCTCAATTGTCCTTATTTTAGGGAAAGATCTAATCAGTATTAAGTTAACGAAATTACAGGTGAACGCCTATGTTAAGGGCATTTGGCATTATGTTCACCAAAAATCTACGGGGATTGATGATCCATTATTGAATCCTCTGATGGAGTCAAACATTTCGAGGCTAGGCTTTGTCGTTGCTAAAAAGTTGGCTACTTTCATCAACAAGAATGTTGTGTAGATACATCTTTAAGCGGATAATCACTTTGTTTATTGTCATTCTCTGAATCGTTGAGGTATCTATTTAAAGTTCATTTAATCTTGTTAATGAAAATCTTATATACAAGTGTTTGTTTCAAAATATATGAACCAAGCAAGATAGCATGCATAATTTCCTTCTCCATCTCCCAGTATACATTAGATTTTTTGTTATTTCATATTGTTACTCAATGTACGTGAGTTTTTTGATATTCGCTTGAACTATCGTAAAACCTTTTTGTGACAGCCCCATCTCACCCTAAGGCGAACCAAAGAGTTCGGTGGAACACCTGCCCAACTCTCGCCGGGACTACGGAGTCGAATTACACAAACCCGATATAGCGCGCCAACGAATTCCCAAGAAAACAATCAATCGAAAACTACTAAGTTGAGAAGCATAAGTTCTACACCGTAAGGTATCATCTCAAATGAATACACTTAATGTACATGATAAAACACTTATATACATACATCGAAAACTTTACAATTAAAAGCGAAATACTTCATTAAAAGACAATTAGGGTTTTGATTACACAAGAGTTAACAAAAGAACGTTTTACACCAGCTCAACCCTTTTCTCAAAATCACAGCTCAAGTGGGGTTCCCTGTAAAGAAAACAAAGATAACGGGAAGGGGGTGAACTTACGCTCAATGAGGTACCAAAATAATAGCAAGTAAAAATCATGGAACTTCATATTCAATTAGTCACATATGCAAATCAAATAAAGAAATGAACAAACACCATAGATATAAAGGATACGGGTGGCTCTCAGGAGCCAAATTTCCACTTGCTTCACCGAAATTTGATCGAAATAATAGTTGACACTCCGTCAACTTCCAAATAAAGTAACCAGTCTCGTCCAGTAGAGCACCACTTTACACCAAAATCCGTCCACCAAACCCCTACCGGGCCCGAACTCCAAATAGAAACAGAAGTGATAATACTCGAGTATACCGGAATCAAGGGTCTCAATACCCAAAGATCCTAAAACAGACTACCGTGGTTCGTTATCTAATCGACCAGCCCCTTGCCGATCCGACTCGAGTAACTAGGCCACAGGTGTTGAATTCAGAGGTCACAGAAAGGTCGTTGGATATAAGTTTCCAAACGACGTCGGAACAGATACAGATACAGATAACAGATTCAGATTCGCACCAAAATTGACATATGAACAGATAAGAGAACGAGTGTGATAAAGTACACCCTCGTCTCAAACAAAATAAACAGATAGTTCAGTCGTTCATATTACAGATTGCATGTATAGAAACCGAGTTAAACAACAAGTGAGGGGAGTGGTACACTCACCGGTTCAAGTACAGATACTTTAAAAGTTTTCACTTCAAATTGGCTTTAATCGCCAAGAAACCCTTACCAAGTCAAGAAAGGAGGCAACTTAGCACCTTGGTCTTCCAAACCACTTCACAACCAACTTTAATACCACTAAACTAAGAGGTTTTATGGAGGAAATTCAAATTTAATCGGTTAAATTTGAAGATTGAACAAGATTGGAGGTAAGAAAATTGGGAGTTTTCTCTTCTTCTCTCTTGAGGATGGCCAGCCAAAGAAGCTTGAAAAATGAGGATGATTTGGTCAATTTTTGGATTTAATTGGTAAAGTAAGAAATTGGTCAAAGTCAAGAATAAATCACAAGGTGACACTTGTCACCCTTATTTAATGTAACTCTATCTTTTTATCTCTCCAATGATAATCCATTTAGATAATTTCTAATTATTTCTTAACACCTAATAAAATAAACCTGGTATACAAAATTTAACCTAACTGGCTTAATTTTATCGAACTTTCTGCACTAGCGGGTCCCACGTCCAATATTCACTCCTAATTTCTCATGAACTAACTTATACTAGAAAAATGATTTTAAAACTCTTTTCAGTTATAAAAGCTCTGAAAAAATCGAAATAGTGGGGTATAATGAAGAGAAATGCAAGCGAGGAAACAAAATAAATAATATAAAATTAGGAAAATTTACGGGTTCTCACACTTTTTTAACCATAAGCACCAAACACCCGCGCGATACGTTAACGTTCCCCTCCTAGTATATATATATAGGGTGGATTTAGGGATTTTGTCGATAGGGTAAAAAGGCGGAGCAATGAGGGATTCGGAGCTAGAACGGTTGTCAGAGCAACCGTTCCGCAAGGTGTAACATCATTTGCGCACGATGTAACATAATCTGTATAAGATGTAATAATAGAATAATAGCGAGTAATACTAGAACAACATTTTTGTGAATCTCACACGGCGTAAAAATCGAATTACAAGGAGTAATCTGAGCCGCGTAAAATTTTTTGCTCTAATCATGGCCGCGAACCGTTCCAGCCGTTCCAGCCCCTCCTCCAGCAGTGTGAGCACAACGGGGATTTCAACAAAGCTCGACCTCTCCGTCATCCATTAATCATCATCCGCTTCCGCTGTCTTCTTTATCCTTCCTTTCCTCTCTTGAGTTCAGTTCAGCCATCTTACTGCTACACTTTTCTACCTGATTGATTTCTCTCTTTAGTCCCCCCCCCCCTCCTTCCCACCACAAAACCACACTTTTCACACACACAGACAGTAGAAACTATAACATCCCACATCTGAAATGGCCGTCCCATTCGCGACCCTAGTAAGCATTTCTCTCCCTCTTTCATCTGATTTCTCTGCTTTTTGTTTTTGTTTGTTTTCTTTTTTGGGTTTGAATATTTATGCTTGTTGTTGTGGTGCAGTCAAATGTTGGCTCGGTTTCAGCTCCAATCAGGACTCTGTGTCCTCTGAAGATTTCAAGAATTTCAATCCCATCATGTTGTCTTCCCAAGCGAATCCCAGCCACTGTATCTACTGCAAGTCATTCCACCTTCCTGTCCGGTTCCAGCCGCCTCACGTCTTCCTCCAACTCATCAAACCCTTTGCTTCTCAGCAAACGCGGCGCTTTTCTTCTTTCTGTCCGAGCCATGTCCGAGGCACTTATTAATTCCTCTCACTACTTATCTCTAACCATCTCCATCTTCTTCTGGGATTTAATTCTGGGTTCAGTCGGGGACAATCCAGAAAACCCTCCTAAATGCAAGCCCTGCCCTTTAGACTGAAGTGGAAATTGGCTGGAAAACTTTTATTGCAATTGGAATTAAGTAGAATTTTAGACCTGCTTTGTGATATATCTGCATTTCCCAACATAATTGGTGCCCTCCCAACATCCATCGCTTCTCTGGCACTGCAACTATTGCCTACTTTACTAATTTCTTTTATTTTTCATGCTTGAGTTTCTCATTTATGTCATTACTATCTGACTTAGGAGGCTTCGTTACAATCCAAAGTAACGCACAAGGTATATCTAGACATCAGCATTGGAAATCCAGTAGGGAAGCTTGCTGGCAGGATTGTCATCGGATTGTATGGGGATGATGTCCCCCAAACTGCCGAAAACTTCCGTGCTTTGTGCACAGGTTTTTCCTCCCTTACATTATGCGCCACCACTTCAGTTTTATACCATCTCCCTATCTGATGCTTTTGGCCTGAGTAGCCTACCTAATCCTTACTTCATCAGGAGAGAAGGGTTTTGGATACAAGGGTTCCAGCTTCCACCGTGTTATCAAGGATTTCATGATTCAAGGAGGAGACTTTGACAAAGGCAATGTAAGTCAAGTGATTAGTGTTCCCAAATCATATTCGTAAAACTCTCATTACTTGTTTGTGCTTCTTTTCCTTTGATCTACTGACTCACTTTTCATTCATCCATACAACTGAAATCATACCTGATTGATGCCTATAATGACTACCACCAACAGATATAAACAAGCTCATTTATAAACTTGTACTTCTGGAATTTCTGATTTTATGGTTGACCATCACAATCCCTAGCTGTCGGCAACCTACTTCTTGTTTCAAGTGTGACCCAACTGAACAGTGACGTTGTCTGCCACAATCTAAAGAACTATCATTGATGTGAAACCTCTCACTTTTCACAGCAGAGTAATGTATTACTACATTCTCAGAGTACGATAGAGTGCTCATGCTTGTATACGAGGTTCGTGATTACATTGGTGAAGCCTGAATTATGCCCATCTTATAACTCTGATTCCTCTGTCACTTAGGAAGCTCAATTTTTATTAAATTGACCTTCAAGCTATAAGGCTGCATGAAAAGGTGCCAATGAATTGAGTTTTCAGATGATGAAGCTGGTAAGATCTTACTGGGCAAGTAGAGCACTTATAATTGGTTTATGCTCAAGTTTATTTCCACAGAATGTGATTCTATTTTTGGAAAATAAGATAAGGAAATTAGATGCTTTTAGGCATTAGTGGAGCAAGCATCTAGTGGTCCTTAGATGTAAATGATTTTTTTAGTCTCAAATGTTTATCACATGTCCTCACTGGAACTGTTGTAGAGTTTTTTAAGAGCATCACTCAACTCCACCTGTCCCAAACCCATGTTCAGGCATTTTCCTGGTAAAAATCTGGATTGTCTTATGAAACCGGTCAATCATCACCATTTTTACTTCTCTTTTGCTTTGATTTCCTTAGAGCTGCCTTTTGTAAATGTTTGCAAAGTTAATTGCAGACTCATTCATATGTTTGCTAACTCTTAATGTCCTAATATGACCAAGTGATTTGTCGGCCAGCTTAATTATCAGAGTGCTCTTGCTTTTCTTGTGAAAATGTCCAAGTTGCATGTATATATATATATCTAAAAGTGTCATTTTTGTTAAATTTTCTTTTGATTGCAGGGAACTGGCGGTAAAAGTATCTATGGCCGCACATTTAAAGATGAAAATTTCAAGTGTAAGTTGGTATTTTACATCTGACTATGTTCTCTTTCCTTCTCTGAAGATGGTATTACAGTATACCAATAATGAGAATCTCTTTATGACTTAAAATATTTGCAGTATCTCATACTGGACCTGGAGTGGTTAGCATGGCAAATGCTGGACCCAATACCAACGGGAGTCAGTTTTTCATTTGCACTGTCAAGGTATGTAGAAGGGCTTGGTGGAGAAAAAACTTATAATAGTGATTGTTCCACTTTTAAGCTGAAACTGGATAGTGACATTTTTTACGGATGTTAACATGTTTAAACAACAAGATACCATGAGTGTTTCATGGAATTCCTCCAATAGAGCAACTGCCTGTCAATCAGTCATCCAAGCTTCTGTAGTTCTTCTCTCCCATCAGTCTTTAATTTTTTACAATTTCCTTCTATTCGAATCGTGTTTCTGCATTTGCTTTTTGTTTTACTTGTATGGAAAAATTGAATAGATTATTGAACACCACCAAATCTTGGGCAAATAATGTTAGATTCATATTAATAACTTGTATTTCTGCGTAAAAATGACATCCAGTTGTGCAGTCCCTTGAGTACTGTTCTTGCACATGGTTTGCATCACAAGGGTTTAGTAATGGAAGAAATGAATTGCAACCCCTGCCAACACATGCAGCATCTTGTTCTTAGGGATGCATTTTTTAAACTTCTAAGGGATATTCTATACCAAACATAGATAGTAAGCTAAATTGAGATTCCCTCCTTCAGAATGGGCTTAATATGTCAAAAATGTATCTTGTATCTGATAATTTTTTGTTACTGGCAATCCTACAAGAGCAAAATACAAAAAATACGATACTTTGGAAATTGGAAGCCTTCATGTTTCTTCATTTGAAATTAGCTGATTTAGGATTTTTATGGGGTGCCTCGATTGTTTTATCACAATTGTTTTCTTAAACAAGAATTCTCATGTTTATGTTCGGCAATTTACAGACACCATGGCTGGACCAGCGGCATGTTGTGTTCGGGCAAGTTTTGGAGGGGATGGATATTGTCAGGTTGATCGAGTCGCAGGAAACTGACAGAGGTGATCGTCCTAGATTGAGGGTGGTTGTCAGTGACTGTGGCGAGCTGCCAGTGGCCTAATATGGGATTCCCTCTGCGTGTTCATGTTCAGGGTTTTGTTTGCCCCTTAATTTTTTTGGGCCTGCCTTTTTGATGTAGTGGGCTGTTTCCCTAGTGAGGCTTAATCCGAGTGTTTAGGCTTTTGTACTGTACTGTCAGAGCTGCTAATGATACAGGATTATGGTCCAAAAACTGGTATTTCTGGGACAACTAAAATGTTACTTTAGCTTAGTCCATCGTGAGAATACAATGCGTTACCGACCTACTATAATCTTTCAGTGAAATGGCAGTGTTTATTTTGTTGCTCTGGTAGATTATGAATCCAGTTTTGGATGGATGGTGGTTTTGTATTGGTTGTGTAAATTGGGGTAATTTGAGTGCTTGGTCGAAACCTAACTGTATGGGAATGAATTAAGTGATAAAATGCAGTGGTGCAGGAAGCTGATCCTTCATTTCTATTGAGGAGAACCCTGTTGATACATGATGAATGGTTGGAGCAGCTACGTTCCTCAACGTATCTCTGACTGTTGAGGAAGGTGCCTTAAACCCATCTCTCTCTTGATTGTTGAGAAGGTTAGCAAAAATCAGGTATATTTCAGGAGCTGAAAATGGGATTGGTGACCAAAAGCACTTTTTGCCCTGGTCATCTCACTGCAAGTGTTGTCCATGCGATCTAGAAGCTTCAAAAGCGCATATTTCAGCGATGGACATATCCGTTTGGATAGTTTAATTTGAGGAAAAGAATTTGTAAATATATATTACTAGTGTTTGTATTATAAACACAATTTTCAATCACCTTTTAATTTCACATACATCACGTCACAAAAAGTGCTCGTATACATTCACTCACACTCACACACAGTGCACAATTATTCAGCGAAAATTCATATAGTGTATTATGCCGTGCAAACTTTTCACGCACAGTGCACTATTTCATTTGTGTGCCATGCAAACTTTTCAGTGAAATTTTCTACACACATTGCACCTCTTACGATATACTCTCATTTCTCTCCTCCCCTTAAATTAGGCTAAATTAAGTTATACGAATTCTATCGTTGCGACAAAAAAAAAATGACATACTCTCGTTTCTCGTACACGCTCTCACACTCACACATGGTGGGAGGGGGGTACAGTAGTACACAATAGAAACAGATATGGCGGCTAATGTTCGTTGGAAGTCGTTTGACAAGTGTCTCAGAAAGGGATTCCTGAGTGGGTCTTCCTTAAAAACTCCATAGTCGCTCTTGGGTTAGGCATCAGGTATGTTTCGAAACCAATGAATATGTACTTGTATTTCCCATTGCCTCGCCACTTCCCGTGTTATATCCAATGACTACTGAGTTGCTGCATCTAAAAACAATACCAACATTCTAACAACCATTTATCGATTTACATTGAGCTGGGGGAATGGAATTTACAGGTTATCCGGAAACTCTACAAGGCTTAAGCAGAATACACAGTTGATTGGCTGAGGCCTTAATCAAGGATCAACACGAAATTCGTTAAAAGGCTTTGCCATGCCTTTTTAACCTACCACTAATCCCATTCACGCATGCATTTTTTCCTGGCATCGGATTTCCAACTTAACTACCCTATTCAAATGCGCAGGAGCATGATTTTATTAGACCCAAGCTGTAGAGGAACCTTTCTGATCTTGATCGAAATAAATTACCCAAAGAAAACTTTCCTCCCTGCTGGGGTGGTGAAGTTGAGTACGTTTCATCCTTGACACGGAGTATAGTTAAACCTATTTCTTTACGAACTGCCTCAATGGTCTCGTTTTTTACAGGATAACCTGATGCATCCGTTACATAGAACACATTGACAGCTTGAGAGCCCCTGGTGGTGACCTCTGCCCGAGTAACTGAAAGGCCATTCTCTCTGAATATGCGCGTTACGTCTGACAGTAGGCCAACCCTATCTTCACTACACAATTCTAGCCTTATTCCCTGCATGACAAAAACATCAAAGGACTTGGATGCAAGTCATTGTCAGGGAGAAAGAGGTAAGCTTTATTTCAAGTGATCCCATTTGGACTTAGTACCTCAGAAGTTCGCCTCTTTATAGCTGCCTCCAAGCAATGAATTAAACGTTGTCGCTCTGCTTCGGAACTAATGGGCCATCCATCAATATGTCTGATATAATATTCCTATACAAACAGGAATACAGTATAGATCAAATTAAAATTCCAAGATCATCACTTGTCTCCTAAAGCCAGGATGTTTGTCAATACTTTAAATCGTTCATAATCTGGCTTTAAATGGCCAAAAACCTTGGATGGACTTATCTGCTGCCTCAGTCCTAATGCATAACTACTGTTCTGGGACTTGGAAAACCAAAAGCTTTCTATTGAACTAAAGGTTGTATGAGTATACCTGATGAGCCTCTGGTCCTTCAGCGATGATGGTACCATGATACACAACATACTGCATATCCGTTAATGTGCACACTGTATCAAAAAGAAGCTTAGGCCTGTCTGGACAACTCAAGTTCACAACAGTGTAGCCTTTATCCGCACATTTTTCTACAGTTACGAGTGGCTTGGTACGGTCGCTTGTAGGTGCACAATCCATGACATCATTATCATAATCACGATCAGCATACATCATTTGGTGCAGTCTCCGTTCTTTATGGGTGGAACCAACAGAAACAGCAGTATTAGCACTTCGCCTATCTTTATTTCCTTTTAAAACATGCAAGAGAAGCTGCTTTATCTTAGAGAGTCGTTCAGGATCATCTATTGCAACTCCGTTCACTTCATCAGTGATGTAAACTACTGATGCCATTCTTGAATTATGAGTCCATACTTCTGCAGCAACTACGTTACATTTGAGGTCAGCAAGAACAGCAAAGACCTCTGAGAGCAATCCAGGCCTGTCTCTTCCTGTCAACTCGATAGTAGCGTGCTCCAGGGCAGGCTGGACACCAACAGATCTTCTGAAAGATCGAAAGCTTCGGCCCCTTGGTCCTAAGGACTGCCACACAATTTTCAAGCATCATGATAAGATACTAACACTGACCACACCTACAGGAACTAATTTACAGAGTGTCGAGTATATCCATAGTGGTTTTAAACCAAGTGCAAGACTTCTAAAAAACAATTGATGGCTGCAAGATCCGTCTCTTCTGAGACATTGATGAAAGGAAGACTATGACAGCTCTGTCTAGGTTGGATGATGCGGCAAAGAGAAAAGTATAGGGTTGAGAAAGCAACCATTAAGAAGGGACCAAAATCCTAAACTTCCAAGGTTAATGCATTTGAAACATTACTCAGTCATTAATTAAACGAAAAATAATGTAACTTTTACATGAAACTATGAATAATTGGTGAACCCACCTGCTGAATGCGTTCCGCCACCTTATCCTCAGATAGCTTATTCCCATCTTGATCAGTAACATGGAATACTGCAACAAACATCATCGGAAAGAAAAGAAGCTAAGTCTGAGTGTAAAATTTTTATTTTTTTCAAGTAGATGGGGAATGATACACAAACTTGAAGAATTGTAGGTTACCATCCATAAACCATTCCCCATCTGAAGAGATGTAAGCTCGTTTGATTATCAGGTTCAAATCAGTAAGAACCTGAACCACCTCCAATAAGCTTCCTCTCCTATTGGCGCTATCAACCTACAGATTCCATAGAAGAAATATCAAATTTGGATGGAATCAACCGTAATTTATGTAAAACAAGAATGACTACTGTTCCCCTTCCAGTCGGATACATCACATGTTACACAAAAATCTTCCTCAATCAAGTCAAATCAAGACACTCCACCTAACAGAATAAACAAAATTGTGCAGTACCTTGATCAAAGTTGCTTTCTTGTCCGATTCATTGTCAACTGTGACCCTATACATCAAACATCAAGGAAAGATTGAAAATACACAGCAATATATAGGGAATCACACTCATTTACCTAAAATGAACGGAAAAAAAAAATCACAACCCTTTTATCTTTTCTTCAGCAATGTTATGGGGAGGGGGACAAAAGCTTAAAAAGTAGAAACCTTGACAATGAATGAAAAAAGCCCATTTTAATATATCAACCCAAAAACCAAAAGAAAAAGGAAATCCAATAAATATATGTAGGAAATGAAGATAGACGGAAGAAGAGAAAAGTACATTGGCGGGTTAATTCGAAGAGCAAGCTTCTCAAATTCATCATCGACGCTGACAGATGAAGTCCAGTAATCCATATCAACAAGAACTCAATCTAAATTAAGGGGGAAAAAAGGGAAAGAAAAAGCTGCAATTCTACAAGAGTTTTAGGGAGACGAAAAGATTGTTTGTACTAAATGTTTTACTGTCAACTCAATCCTCCGGTCTCTCAATTAAAGTTTGCAGTAGCTATCTGGAAATAACAACAACGTTGGTGGATGGGTGCAGTCAAATTGTGTAGAAATGGAGAAAAGAGGTCTGGACTCCGGAGTTAGTGGTAAGGAAGGAGTTGGTAGGTATAAAAAGGATGCTAGTGGTAGGGCAAATGAAGCAAAGGTGGATGTGTTGTGCTGTGTTGGGCACAGCTACTACTGCTGGCTGACTAGTATGAACCAGCAAGTAAAGGACTACTAACTAACTACTTACCCTAGCGGCGGCGGCTCTTGAGCTGTACGCAGGGTAGTAGTAGTGGTGGTGGTAATTTCTTTCTTATCTGGAGGAAGAGAAATTGACACCTCCTGAGTTCAGCTTTGCTCGCGACTCATCAGGGACTCGGTCCTTCAATTAATCAAACAAATTAAAACCCATGAAAAGAAATCACTTATGGCCATACGCCTTGTCTCTGGCTGCTTGTGTGGGATCCCATACTCCTCTCTTCCTACTCCCCCAATCCCCAGTGCTGAAATATATATATCCATATATATATATATATATATATCCAAATAATAAAATATTATGAATATATATATATATATAATTTTACTCTTTCAATAAAAATTAATATATATGTATGTATATATAATCGAGTCGACTTACGAATTAACGAGTTAAATATTTTTAAATTCGAGTTTGATTTAGTTAGCTTGAATTCGATGTTAACTGACCTCAAGTCAAGTTTTGACTCAAACGGTTCGCGAACCGATTGATTCGTTTGTAATTTTAGTCTAAACAATGTAAACTCTAAAAGTAAACTCTAAAAGTAAATTCTCCTCCTATTTAGTTAAATCAGTTGTTACTGGCAACAAGTGTTACTGAATTTGTTTTTGCGTTATACATCTCTACTCATAAGGCAAGTTTCTGAGCTTAACCAAATTATTATCCTTCCAATTGGAATCTCCAAAACTAATCAACTCTCGTTCGATGAGTTGGCCACCAAATGAAGTATAAAATAATAACCTAATTATAGTCAAGGGTTCAAAACTCTGTACAATTGGGCCAAACTAAATAACTATAACACTATTTGACAAAAAAAAAAAAAAAAACTATAACACGCGTCTCTTTTGGTTCAGTTGAGCTCTCCCTGATATAAGTTAGAACAGTAATAGAAATGAACAGCGATCAGAGAGAGAGAGAGGATCTTCTATGAGTAGGCTGCTATCCTGTAGCTCTAGCCTCTTGGCCCTCTCTTACTCTCTTAATATTAGGTTAGAGTGGGAATATGAAATAATGGAGAAGGAGAAAGAGAGAGGATCTTCTATGGGTAGGCGGCTATCCCTCTATGTGGTTTTAGGATCTTTTACCCTTTAAAGAATCTGTAGTAAAATGGGTAATAGGCATGTCATTTTCATTCCCAGATTAAGAAACATTTTCTTTTTTTTTGGGAGTCAGTGTCATTGGGTGGTTTTCTAATTAGTACTACTATATTTGGTGCTACAATACGAGCAATAAATGTTGGAGACAGAATAAGGGTCCTGGCTTTTTAGGTTCCAAAAATCTACCAAGATTTCCTAAGGAGCAATGGCCATGCTAGATTTTGCTCTTTAACACATTGAAGGGGTGCAGTATTTAATTCTACTTCATTTTGACTGATAGGAGCATTGATTGTGAATCCGGAGAATTCCTCCAAAGCAGGAAGCGGATGGATTCCTCATTGCCTCTCTCTCTTCCCATTGACTTGCAAGATGTGCGCTGTGAAGTTTGATTAATGACGGTACAAGAAAAATTCTCCTGTTCTGACCCTTTTTTTTTTTTTTTTTTTTTTGTGGTACTAGTATTTGTCTGCTCATCCTGCTAAATGCAAACCAGAAATAGAATCTCACGCGCCTTTTGTCTTCAGCTCCATACCCTTTTTCTTATTCCTTTGGCCTTGGCTTTTGGATTAATGATGAATGAATGGATAACCCAATGAAACCCAATTTCAAATAAGTAACCCAATTAAATTTATTAATTAGTGGATATTAAATGAATAGATTGGTACTACCTATTTAGAATTAATTAAATTAGACGTAGATTTGAATTCATTAGTGAGTAAATTTAAATTACTACTAATACAATAATTATAGAGCAAATCTTATACACACTGACAGTGTATACACTATCACCGTTGAATCTATGATATATGTTCAAGAGTTAAATTTTAATTTCAAAATTTGCATATTTGTCATTCATCCGATACGGTCAGTGTAGAAAAAAATAATCCATAATTATATTCTACCTTTTGCAAAAGCACATTTAACGTTCTTTTTCTATTCTTTAATTTTCATTTTTTAAATTTTTGTTAAATTTCATCCTACTTCCTCCCTCCCTTCCATCAAAGTTTTAATTAACTCATTGAGTGTTAATTGATTTCTTGCATTCACATCTAAATTATTTTGAGATTCTTATAAAGTGTGAAATTTGAAACTCACCAATATTGGTCCTTCTGTGTAATTTTTTTAGTTAAAAATATATTTATTAATATAATATGTTTTTATTTTTGCTGATTACAATGATATCGTATTTTGTTGCTCACAGAATATGGGAGAAAAAATAAATAAAATTTGTAGTGAATCATAAATGGTTAAAATAATCAAAATCATGTAAAACTATACCCATTTAACCCACACAAATCACCTTATTTTTAGAGTTTCATCCCAACCTATGACTACAAATCCCTTGACTTTATTCTCTCCAACCCTATACTCTTATATTTATACTCCTTTTACTATTTAGGATTCGTTGCCTCACTTTTTAAGTGTGTTTTTTTCAAACAAAAAAGGTTAGAATTATAGTTGTTAAGGAAAAATAATTGGGTTTAATTTTGGTGAAATACTACTTACTATTTTTTGTGATAACCACCCAAGATAATTGTTTAAAAAATACTTGTTTTAAAATTTTTTATAAAAACTCAAAAAATCTAAATGTCCTTTTTATTAATTTAAAATTCGTATAAAAAAATTTTATGTGCACTTTTTGATATACGTGTTATATGAAAAATTATCCAGATCAAGATTTACATATGTCAAAAATTATTTAGATAACATTTTGTTTGTCAGAATGTTTACTTCATTGGTCAAAATAATTGTTTAATAGGATGATTTTAATGCTAAAAAAATTGATTTAGTTGCAATAGGTAAAATGGTTAAAGAATGGTCATAATTAGATATATCATTTGGATGTGTTAACAAATCTACGTGGGGGAGGGTTGGGTTGGGTGGTACGGGGGAGGGAGTGTAAGCAAGAGGTCTCGGGTTCGAGTCCTCCCGCTTACACAAAAAAAAAAAAAAAAATTCTACGTATATACCCAAAAAGAAAGTGCTAAAAATGTTACTGTGTAAATGATAAAAAAAATGGGAATAATCCTTAAATTTGACAAATCAATCTTTATCAATCAAAGAGTAAAATGGGCCAAAGTGATAAAGTTGTAACTGGGTTAATGCTTTTAATATGGGACTAATCAAAATTTTCAAATTTATTTTCTTTAATTATGGAAGAAAAAAAGGGTTAAAGTTTGTAAACAAACAATAAAAGATTTATTAAACACTCATTTGAAGTGGAAAAGTTTTAAATTTTAAATTTGAATTCATATAAAATTAGTTGTAATAAAAATATAGATTGTATTATTTATTAATTCTAAAATGGCTGATCAATAAAATAATTTATTTGTTAATAAAAATGTACATTAAATATGAACATGCTAATAAATTAATAAACTAATTATTCTTTTTAAAAAATAAACCTATAATTTTTTTGAAGGAATAAACCTATAATTTAAGATAATGACAAAAAGAAGGTGATGTTATGTTTATGGAGGGAGATGGAGGGAGAAGGTTTCTGAACTGTCACCATCGCTCGGCACCAACAACGCGACGTAACCTCAACCTGGCATTACACCGTTTACACCACTATTGACGTGGCTTAGATTTTGTTTCCTCTCTGTCACGTTGATGATTTAATTCTCGTTGTCATATTGGCGGTGGAGAATGTCTAACGCTGGGCAGGGATTAGATGACCCAACCGGTCCCTCCTTATTTTTATGTACATGGTCCTAGTTAAATTTCATTCCATAATTGCACTTTTTTGTTTAGACTAAGGAGAATATCTTGCTAATTTGAATTAATAATGAGAAAAAAAATAAAAATTGTTATTAAAGATTAAAATATGAAAATATTTTCAAAGTATAAAATTGGTTGGGATATTGTCAATTTCTCTTTGAGAATGTGCATGTGGCTAAATGTTTCTTTTAGTAGCTAGGTTTTTTTTTTTTTTTTCGTGATATGGAAGTGTGTATATTTTTTTGTTAGCTATACTAAAAGAGAGAAACATAATGATTTGGAGTGCAAAATTAAGGGGATTTACTGCGATTAACCCTTAGGGGTATCAGAATCTTTTTGATACTTACATGCAATGTAAGTTGAATAACAAAACATTGGGGGTAAAGTACAAAACTAATTAAATCTTATAGGGAGTTTTTGTGACTAACCCGCAGTATGATTCAGCATAATTATATTGATTGATTGTACCCCGGCGCTCTTCATCCAGATTTGAATATCTACGTGGGGTCCAGAAATTACTCATAAACATCGCATGGTTGTCCACGCCCCCTACGCTACTGCTCCCTCTGTCCCACTTTGATAGTCCTGTTTTTTTCTTCACACAGTTTAAGAAAAAGTAATTAATTTTGTTGAAAAAGTAAATTTAGATTGTTATTTTCCTAAAATACCCTCACATTAAATAGAGTACAATTTTATGGGAATTTGAATTGATGGTAAAAAAAGAATCAACTCTCATTAAATGGGGTAGGTTTATAGTAACAACAACTTACATTAAATAAAGGTATTTTAGGAAAATTAAAATACAACTACATTCTTCAATTGGAAAGTGGACTACAATTTGGGACAGACGAAAAAGGAAAATAGGACTATCAAAGTGGGACGGAGGGAGTACATTCTCTGAGGCTTTGAAATCATACGGATTTTGGAGTTGGAGATCCCCCTCGTGAGTCGTGGCCTACGTGACTACTGTTTTCGGCTCATTTTACTTTGTAGAATCTGCAGAAGCCTCCAATTTTGGAGGGATATGAGATGGCGTGGAAAGAAGTTTGAAGAGTAATAAGTACCAAAATATAAGAAATAGCACTAGTATTAATTAAATCAAGTACTAATAGTAGTTTTCCATCGCATTTGCCCTCCTGCTGATCAGCTTCAACTCCGTCTCTAAAGGCACCTGAGAATATTTGGACCCATCTGAGAATGGGTGCTGTGCGTGAATATTCTTTTTCTAATTCCACTTATTTGATGATTGGATAACCTCCTGCTGAGCGAGTGTTTCTAATCTAATTGGATGCCTGTGTTTCTATCTCTTGACAGAAAAAAATACCCTGATGTCGGATAAAACTAGCTGCACTGATGTCGGATAAAACGATGGAGGAAACCAACAACTTTCGACCATATTTCGTTAAATGCTGGATTGGATTTCTTATCTTGGTTGAATATCTTTCCAAATTCGTATATAGAAAGCCGTCAAAGGTCTAGAACAGAAAAAGGTATCGTTTCAAAGTTAATACTACTGCATATTAAGAACAAGATTAAAATATATAATGAATAACAGAAAGTACAAAAAAAAAAAAAAAGAGAGGCCCTAAAGCCAAATTTTGGCCATGATAAAGGCATACAGCTAGAGTCGTGAAGTCCCCGGGCCCGAAATTGACCGGTACGACGACACCACTAAGAATTTGCAGTGCACTTATGACGAGAGATCCGCGAGCCTGAGACACGTCCCTTTTAATGATTTTTATGAGGTCGTCCGCACCACATGCAGCATGAGCCTGAGACTCGTTCTTCTAATCAACGAAGCTTGGGTTCTGCTTGTAGTACATCACTACTTTACTTGGGCTGCTCTGCACGGGTCGCTGCAGGCAATTTGTTTGGCAGACTAGTTCCATTCCGGTTTCAAGAGTCCAGTCTCGCCCTATTTAGCGTGTGTTTGGAGGTCTTTGCCTGCGGGAATGAAGTACTTCTTGCATCTAATAGTAATAGCTTGGTGACCCACCCCTTTTATCATCGCATAATGGCGATTTTTTATATCTACTACCGTTATCAGCTGTGTCGCGCGATGCACAAAAAAAAAAAAAACCCAGCCCAAAAGAAGAAAAACCAAATGATGACAGGGTAGACTACAATGCCAACATGTTCACAAATTGAGCATCAACTTTTTCATAAAGTATGCATGCTCCCTCCTGGATCCGTTGAGGTCTTTGCTTTTCTTCACCGACACAAAACGAGGTTGGACGAAAGTGCAGCCTCCAGGCTATACAGCAGCTAGCAGGTACAAAAACAAAATGACTCTTATCATGCCATTACTCGAGGGTTTTACGAGTCCACAAACTAGTGAAGGGCCAAGGAGTTTTCTACAAAGACATCCAACCAGTTGGAATTCCCACTTGCACAAAATCCTAAATAATCCGTGGGATGGGCCAATCCTTTGATCGTACAGTTGGAATTCCTGTAGCACCTATTACTTCCTTCCTGTTCCTCGTATTTACAGAAATATAGCTTAGTAAAAGGCAAGGCACTTTTGCAGAAGCCAAGCACAAATTTCTCAAAATTACTCCACAGCGTTGCAGCGTTCTCATTCATTCTCCTTCGACGATACGTTTTTCTATAACTGAACAGGGCATTCCTTAATTTGGGCCAAAAATTGAGTAGTTACCACATTGAAAAGGAAAGACTACTGGATGCAGGTTTAGGTAATATATATATATATATATATCAATTGCCTTTGACCTCAATTTAGGTAGAGGTAGCTTTTCCACTCGCAGGAATTTTCCAGGGCCTGGGGCGGCGTTTGCTGAGCTCAAAACAAACCTCTGCACCAGCTTTTTAGTCTTGTTTCCATAGCTGATTCTTCTTCTGAAGCAGCCTCTGCATTCTATATCATCAAATCTTAGGTAGATAACTAAAAGTTTGCTAGTACTAAACAACTAATTTTATTCCCTCTTAATGCGCATCAGGACACGTTAATAATTTGCTAAATTTTGTGGAGAGCCATCCCCCTAATACTCGTATCCAAGTTTATCGGTGATCAAACAGAAACGGTACTCCGTTTGCTAGGGGCACAGGACATCCTAACCAACATGTTACGGTCGATGTTTGGTACCAAACATAATTATACTTCACCCAAAAGCTACCAAAGAGTTATCACATTAGAAGGCAGAAGAAAATGAACTACGGATGTAATGAAATTTGCTGAATAATAGTAGGAAAGTTCGCATTTGGCTCTCCCTTCAGCTAATTTGACATGGTTTTACCATCACTGCAGGCAAAAGAAAAAGCTTTATATCTCTTGCAAATTACCAGTTCTTTGAATCCTTTGACAATTGAAAGAAACATTTTGCAACATAGCATTACCTAGTTCCTTTGCTGATCCTAACCAATGTATGAGTGTGATAAAGAAACTCTCAAAAGATTACAGGCAAAGAAGGCAAATTGCCGCTCATTTCATTTAGTTGCAACAACATCAAACCACTATATATGCCTGCGTAGTTAATTGTCTGTAAATTAAAACACACCTCAAACTGATATAACAAAAATCACAAGCAGCCTTTTATGGCATCTTCGGCTCTCTTTAGTCCAGCCTGCACAGGCAAAGATGAAATTTTGATCAACAACACAAGCTCACGGCAATGAATTTTCACATAAAGGGGAGCCCCAATCAGCCTAATGCAACAATTTACCTATATGAGGATACTGGGATGAGCTGTGCAGCAGAATAAAGAGCAGGCCCTTGCAGCCACGTTCAATCAGGCAGGGCGACGACATCCATTCCGGCGAGAATGGATTCCATGACGTCACAAACCTTCAAACAATCTCATTTTGCACTATAAAAAAAAAAAAAAAAGAGGGGGAAAACCATCAGAGATCACTCAGCTCTCCTTCTAATGCTACTCATAGTTAAACTGAATCTCAACAAAGCATCCCGATGTTCTTAGATAGCGGCTACTACTACTGTCTCGATCCTTGGGAGTCATCACCCCCAGCAGCAGGAGGAGGATGATGCTGTTGCTGATTATTTGCCGAACCGGAACCGGCTCCGTCTCCGCTTTGCCCTATCTGCTGGTAGAATTGTTGCAAGGCTTGGAAGTTCAGGGATCCCATATGACCGTCTTGAGAAAGTCCAAGCTCCAAACCTGGGAGTTGCTGACCAAAACCTGCCGAATTCGGAAACTCTAGGCCTTGAAACCCGAACTTAGGCCCGGAGTTCAAATTCTGGTTCACAGAATTTGAGCTCAGGAGGGTAGAATTATGCAGGAAACCAGACCCAAAACCAGCTGCAACGGAAGGCCAGGCAGCAGCAGGGACGTGAGGGGATCTACCGATATTTCCACCCAGCGCAGCCCAATTCATCCTAATCCCCATCCCTGGCCCAACTTCATCAAACTTGGGATGATGCAGACCGGTGGCAACAGAGTTCCCCTGTTCAGAAACAGACGACCCTGAAGCTGCAGTTGCAAGAGCTGAAGCTGGGATGGTCCCTGTACCGGTGGCGGCGATAATTGAGGGCTCGGCCTGCTGTAACAACCACTGGATAGTCTCGCCGTCAGTTTTATGGCCCAACTCTCGCGTCAATTGGAAAATTCTGGCAGCACAAAGAGCTGGCATCCGAATTCTCCTGCCTCTGCCGTCCACTTTTTTATGCCTGTCCTTGTTGGAACTTCTTTTGGGGACTAACTGCTTCTTGCCGCCATCGTCTTTGTTATCGGAGGAGGCCAAAATTCGGAAATCCTTGTTGATGTCTGTTGGCTTGTTTTCAGCCATGTCCGATGGTGGGAAACGACTTAAGAAGGTGGGCACCCCCCGCCCCGCCCCGCACCTCCCCTTTCCCCCTTCTCTCTCTTTCTTTGTGGCTCTGGCTACTACTTTTGGAGCTCCCTGGATTCCGCGAGAGTAGGGAGGGAAAAAAAAAAAATAATGATGATAATAAGAAATGGGGCCAATTGATTGATGAAGGGGACATGAAAAGTCCTAGGCTTTCATGACCTTTCACTGTAAGTGTCAATATCCTTTGCTTCTTGTTCAAATTTTGAACACCCCCACAGTTTTTACTTCTACCCCTGCTCTCCTGCTGCTGGTCTGCTACTGCACCGGAATGAGTAGTTACCGCTGCTATAATACTCTGCTATTAATCAGCAATAATTTGATAATATGTTTGGATAGAAAAAGGTAATAAAGAAAAGATGGTGCTTTACTTTGATCTCTGTCTGTGTTCCATAATCCCCCATTCCCACCTCCCATATCTGAGCTTGCGTTGGCACTACTACTGCACTATCCGCCAGCAGCAGCTGCTCATCATTTCGTGCACTTCCAAAAACCAACCAACCAACCAACCACACCCTTGTTCCTTTTATTAATCTTAACTACAAGCAAGTAGTAGTAAATCCTGAAGTTAATTAACCAGCGGGATACTTAACTTTCCTGGGCATGCAGTAAAATAACGGTTCAAGGGATGCTTAACTTTCCTGGGCATGCAGTAAAATATTTTACAAGTGCGTACTCCTACTAGCTGTACACAAGTTTAGCGGAATTGAATGAGACAATTCTACAGCACTTTTGCTTATCTTCAAGAATTCATCTACGACCCCCCTCGCGGGGTTTAAGAGCCAGCGCTGCTGCGGATTGAGATCGAGGTACCCTTTCTTTTCCTCCTCTTACACCTAATTGTCGTACAAAAAATTTGACAGTAAAATCTTTTGTAGAATTAACAATATTATTATATTGTTTTGTTTGATTGATGCTTAGTGGGAGTACGATATTTCCTGATGCTTACGTCGTGGACATTATCAACATTGGCCTTTACTCTTTATCTGATGTAACAACTCTTTTGGCTTCGTCTCTGCCTCTTTGCATTATCGTCATTTTCCTGCGTAGAAAGTAACTCTCGCGAAGGCATCTTCTTCCTCCACTAGCTAATAGTAGCGTGCAGAGTGTACAAATTGCAGTTCCAGCCCCTCATCTACACCACACATGCCGCGTCTCAGGCACATTATTAATTTGTCAAATTCCTAAGAAGTGAGAAGGCTTTTAACTTTTAAGCGGTTCCTACAAACGCGCAATCATTGCTCAACCAACCACTGCCTTATTTATCATTCTAAACTCTTCAGTGGCAGCGGACAACTAACCCTTGCATAATTAAAATGAACTGCTATTTTTTTCAAATGGCAAAGGGCTGTGGTTTTTTTTTTTTTCAAATTCTCTTGGAAACAGATCCCTAACGGCCAGCACACATATGTATAGTAGATGTTTAACGTCGGACGTCACCGATAATGTTTTACTGTCGCATATATCACATCACACAAAAAGAATTGATGATTTATTACATCACAAAAATGTGTTAGTAATTAGTAGTATTTAGTATTAGAATTAAGATTTACTCTTATATTTAGTAATATATATGTATATGTATATGCACATAAAATTATATTATAAGATTTTCAATAATTTGTAATTCAATAATGTATTTTTAATATCCATTCTCGAACCATTTTGCCAAACATTATATTTAGTTTTTCCGAATTCGGATGTGCTGAAATCCGATTCAGATTGGATCGGCCAATTTTTCCTCTTTTTTTTTTTTTTTTCCAAACCAACTGACTGTACGCATAAGGTGGCAAATCTTTACCCAGTGTGGCCTCTGGTTTAACTTTTAAACCCTTTCCTTTTCCCCTTCCTCTCTTTATCTCTCCTGAACTAAAAAAGGTGAGGAATTAGATGCATGTATTCTATTCTGTAACCACAATCTGCTTTGTTCGTCCGAACTAGTTTGATGGCTCCTACCTTGTACAAATACGCATCCATAAATTAAATTGGCAATTCACTTTTAATAAATTAGTACCTCGCACTTACACTTAATCAAGTGCATGTGAATGTCACAACTGTTTTTACTCCAGCTAGCATTCCTTTCCTCTCATACTGCAATTGTTTGGATATACAGAGTATTATTCCAAATAATTATTTGAAATATATCACTTTTGTGATATGATACATGTGAGATAAATATTTATAAAAAAAATGTATTTATGATGATGTAAGCGAAAAAATTTTTAAAAAAAAAAAATTTCTATCCAAACATACTAAGTACTATGTCGCCGTGTAGTATCTGGGAAAAAACAAGACCGCTGCTACAAAATTTTTTAATCAGGGCACAAATTACCGGAGATTCTTTTTTGTTCGTTGGTGGTCTTCAGTGAGGTATAAAAAGCGAAAAGACTTGACTTTAAATTTTATTATTTTTTTTTTTGGGGGGTTAATTCCCTCTTGTTCTGGTCTCAAGCTTGGTTAGTTACGATCGCATCACTAGCTTGAATTAGGGGAAACTGGAAGACGGTTGACGCAGCAGTCTTGCCTGTTAAATAGTAAGCAGCATCGGTACTTAAAATTAAGAGAGTCATGTTGTCTTGTCCGTACTGTAGCAACCTTGTGTTCCACGGAAATGGCAAGGCAGCCTCACCAACAATCCAGGGTGGTGGGTGCACTGCCCTTGCGGTAATCATAGGACCAATTACTACGGGCCACCATCCCCAATGCTACGGGTAATCATAAGTTCGTACTTTGGCAGTATTGCCACGGCCGGTGGATGGCATGTGGGATTCTATGCCTTAGAAAAGTGATACCTACTATACCACTTTTGATATTTGACCGCCCTTGTGTCATGGCCTAAATTTATGCCAGTTTATGGAGTACTAGTAGTACTGTATCAACTGACAGAGCCATTTTTTTTCAAAAAGATTTTTTGTAGTTTTTATCTTCCTGTCCGTGCTACATAGCAGTAATTAGTTGACTGCATGAAGCTTGCCATTAAAGGTTTAATTAGTGATTTAGCATGAATGTATCGGTACAATTAATTTTTCGTGGATGGCCGCTCCAATTGTCATTGACATGGCCTAAGTACCCTCTCCCCAAAAAACAAAACAAAAAACAAAAAAAAAATTGTCAGAGAAATGAAATAAATTAGAAAAAAGGGGATGAGTTTTGCGTTTTTAGACATGTGCGTGACCAAAGGAAAGGGTTTATGTTTCTTTGACCTTACTACTCGACATAATAAGCCTTGGCCGCAAAGTCATTTCAGATTATCCTCAACTGAACCAAACAAGAGGATGAAAAAGACACCACCAATCGAATACGGTGGGGGTAATGAATCACGGTTCTTGTTATTTATTCATATCACTGCCGCTAGCTAAAAATGCTAAATACCGATGGTGGGTGTACTGTACTGTACTGTACATACAAAATTACTGGTACAGTGATGTGATGTAATTATTGTGCATTTGAAAACAGTTAGCACTGGTGCAAGGTTTTGTTCAGAAGCACAATGGAAAGTCAAGACCCACCGGTCCTCCGCTATTCACGTTGGCCTGCGGGTAATGCCTTCCGAAATTTGAAATTGCCACCGCCTAATGTCACATTTCTAACTTGTAATAGTCCCACAGTCCTTGATGATGGATAGAGGACCGGAGAATATACTTTTATTACTAGTATTAAGTTGGCCAGATAGAGTGAAATCGATACTAATAATTGGTTGGGGGGGCGTGTCGTGCATGATCATGATCATGATCATGATGATGGCTGATGGCTGATGGCTGATGGCTGATGGATGATGGGTTGTGTGTGTGTGTGTGTGTGTGTGAGTTTGTCAGGCATCGTGCAGACATATGGGGACGCTTTTAAAAGCCAGTTGTTGACGCATCACCCGTCTTCGCTCCCCCGTTCATACATTTTTATACCACACACACCACAATCCACAACCAAGCTAGAACTATAAACCTTCCTCCCCCTTTTCCTCTTTATTAGTAGGTAATAACACGCCACGCCAAAAAAATGTGTAAAAGCGGAGCAACCCCCCGCCCCTATCTCCCTTTATTTATGTTAATCATTTGTTAGACCCGTCAATACAAGCTTATCTTCTTTCTCAAGCTGAGTCGCCCGGCAGCCACCCAGGAAACAAAAATCCCAAGAACAATTCAACCCTCTTGTGGAGGCCATGACTGGTGGTGATACTTACTGCTCCTGTGACTTGGGAGTTAAAGTCGCATTATTTGGAAATGGCATCTTTACTAACATGATAATCTCCATGCTTCGAGAAGCACGCCAATTAGATTAACACTCAGGGAGTCACCAAAGAACGGCCTAAAGGACAATCTAAGGGAGACCCACAAAGCAACTATGCTCAGCCAATTAGTAACTGAACGGGATACTTGTGAACCTTAAACCCAAAGTAACTACCCCACGATCTTTCGATGTGGGACGGGGGAAACAAATCTAACTCAAATCATTGGAAACAACCAACCCCTACTCCTACACCACGGGACGGAGCACAGATCCGATCCAACCCTCCAGACCAGACATACCCGGACTGAAGTTAGAAAAGCCACATAAAATAGCAATTGATGATCGGTGGGAGAGACAAAATTCGAAACTCGACCTCTCACTTCATAAAGATCTTAAGCGCCTATATGATGACCAACCATTCAACCGATTTTTCACTTTTACTTTTCCTCTTTTCTTGCAACGCTTCGTAAGATTTCTTAGATTGAGAGATGGTATTGATTCTCTTTCATTTCTGGTTCTGCGACAACCAACATTTTTGAAATCAGACCAAAGCCATTCATTGTTGCACTCCCCACTTGAATTTCGCACTCTGGTACAGGCCCATGTTGTTCGGGCAAAAGCCCCCTTTCGTTTACGAAGCCTGAACCGTCCATAGGCCCAGATGCATCTGAACCCAACTTCGAACGAGTTGAGAGATATTAACTAGTCAACCAGGGTTCAAGCCCGCGTCTTTTCTTCATCTAAGACTTAAAAGAGTCTCCCTTGAACTTTAAACCAAAAAAAAAAAAAAAAAAAAAATTTTTATAGTAGATGAATTGATAGGCATACAATTCAATTAAAAAAAAAAAAAAACTGATAAAAAACAAGTTTTCGACTGACTGCTACGGAGAGGAGAAGAATCAGCTCCAAGCCATTGTTGGTGGAATTCCTTTGCCAGCAACTAGCTCCTCTCCCACCACTGCAAATGTAGCTTCTTGAGTCCAAATATATATATATACGCTCTCCTTTTATTGCTCAAGACCAAGATCGCCCCAACGTACATTGTATCTGGCTGCAAGGTAATGAGCTCCAACAGGACCTCGACTTCCATAGGGATAGTATTCCGGAGTGATTTTCCTCTCCTCAATTTCTTTTAATACAGGAGTAAATAGAGACCAAGCAGCGTCTAGTTCATCACTTCGGATGAAAAGCCGCCTTTCACCTTCTATAGCATCCAGAAGAAGTCTCTCGTATGCATCAGGAATCTCCTTCGAGTACCTACAGAAGCCCCAGAAAGAACAAATTTTCAGCTGAAAAATGGTATGATCAATCACTAATTATTCACATTCTTCACAACCCGGGTATACTAGTTACACTAGATGAGTAAAGCTTTTGCGATAGCCAAGCTACAAATTGTTGGTCGCTTCATTATCTGACATCTCATTCATTACCCCCTTTGTCCTTGCAACGCTGAACTCACAACCAAACTAGTTCTTTTTCTAGTTAAACTTTTAACTAGTCTATCGCGATGCATGTAATAAAATCTCACCAGCAGGTGAAGGATAGGTAAATAAAGTCATCAAACCTGTTGCATTTAATCAAAGAAATCTTACCTGCAGAAATTTTTACAAATCATCATAGAGACCGGTGTTTTATAAGTCAAATTATTGTATCCGTACGTACCCATCCACGTGATGTTAATGCCAGAAAACATATAAAATTTGAAAGCCCAACTATAACCAGGATGAGAAAGCAAAGCAAGGCAGTGCTTTGAAATGCAAGGCCCAACAGACTGAGGTAGAACCGAATCTGACATATTCTGAAGTAGGAACACAACCATCCCATAAACAACTAGTATCAAATAAAAGTCTACAACATGCTTCTCCAGAGGAATCAACCTTAAATCTGGATACAGTTGGTAAATGGTAGGAACTAGATGTTGCATAGCATTAATCCTTGACAATACTGGGAATCTAAGCAATAGTAAAATTGATGTTAAAAAGGGATGGAAAAAAATTAAGGGAAAAAAAATGAAATAACTCAAGTCGTAACTTTCTTTTGTTAGAGTGTAATTAATGTCCCTACGGGTATCTGAGATCACATATAAACAGACAGAATTCAACCTCTGTTCCATGCTACCAGTATCCCACATTTCAAAGTCACACGAGAACCATGAAACAATTCAATAAAGCACAAGTTCTGACAAGAATAAATTGATTTGCTTTGGTTCAATGATCTTCTCGAACTAAAAAAATGCCCATGTAGGTCTTCATTTTCTTCTCTCATCAACGTCAGTAAAGTGTCTGTAGGACTCCATATCATAACAACACAAAGTTTACCAATAATTGTATAACATAGATGTCCACTATATTCATCCGATTCATGCTAATTCCTACTAGTTATTGATGTTTCCTTTTTATTTGGGTGGTAAACAACAATCAGCTTCCATGCAGATATTTTGCAACAAAATTTTTCAGAAAAAAGTTCAAATTTGACCCAAAATGTGAAAGCGTCTTTTATTTTTTTCAACATGGGAGATACTGATGCGAGTTGCGACAAGCACATGGCAAAGTAGTCCTCATCTTTGGTCAGTATAAAAATAAGTGCACCTTAAACAAAATATTAATCAACAGTACCTTGCAGCATATAGAAGATTAAGATGACTGCGGTCCAGCCTCATTCCCAAACCAGGGACCTTGTTATTAATCTTCAGATAGATAGCTTCATCTGGCTGAACACGAATAACAAGCTCATTTGTGGCCTGGTCAAGATCTGTCCCAAAGGTTCGATTGTACAAGTTACCCGGCACATGCCTAAACTGCACTCTTATCTCAGCCCTGACAAGCAACCAAAAAAAGGGGGGGCGGGAGTGGGAGCCAAAGATGCATTTTAGAGAACAGAACCAATATTGTCTTAGTGTGAGCTGTAGATAAAACCAACCTTCGATTATGAAGAGCTTTCCCAGCTTTCATTAGAAAAGGCACCCCATCCCATCTTGAGTTATCTATGAAAAGAGCAGCTGCGGCAAATGTTGGGGTTCTGCTGTCTTTGGATACAGTCTTGTCATCAGTATATGCTGGGTATGTAACAACTCCTTTTGTGTGACTCTTGTACTGTCCTATGACCACATCATCAAGCTTTAAAGGCCTCATGGAACGCAAGACTTTGACCTGGCATTGCATAAGAAATTAGAACAAACAGGTAGGAAAAAATAGGTAACCAGAAAGATAATAGGATAGCCTGGGTAAAGTACTACCTTCTCATTTCTAATATCTTCTGCATCCAAACTGACAGGTGTTTCCATTGCAAAGAGGGCCAGTATTTGAAGCAAATGATTTTGCATTATATCTCTGATAATTCCATAACTGTCAAAGTAACTGGTGCCACAACACATCAAGAAAACTTAGTCTTTAACTTAATGTGGGGTGATTAGATCAACTATTGGGAAGAGAGTTACCCTCCACGTCCTTCAGTCCCAAAATCTTCAGAGAAGATCAACTGTACATTCCTTATATACTGTCTTGACCACAAGGGTTCAAAGATGAGGTTGGAAAAGCGGAGGATGGAAAGATTCTCTACAAGCTCTTTTCCTAGATAGTGATCTATCCTGTTGAAGGGGAATTACCAAAAAGTAAGGCATTTGAACCAAATCAAGTTCAGATAAGCAACTCAAAAACTGTCATTGGCAGTTCATTTAAAGATGACAACCAAATCCAGTACAAAGAGAAGCACCTAAAAATCTGGTCCTCCTCTAAATACTGCTTAAGAGCTTTTGTCAAAGCAGCAGAAGATTCAGAATCACGACCAAAGGGTTTCTCAACAATGACCCTAGTCCAGCCATTTGCAGCAGATGCAGAGAGGCTCGCACATTTTACAGCATCTATAAAAATATTTGGTGGAATTGATAAGTAGAAAAGTCGATTAGAAACTCTGCCAGCCTACAAAAAAATAGTTATCATAAAAAATGTGAGGAAGATAGAGGGATATGCTATGATACTGCACAAGCAATTCTGAAACATTCCAGCTTCAAAAACAACGCGAATCACAAGGCTGGAATTTGGTGAGATCCTAATAGAAAAATCAAGTGACCAAAAACAATTTTGAAAGCACAATGGAACAGTTGGAATATCACTCTTTAAATGAAACACATATTTCACTTTGACCTAGCCGAACTTTATTGACAGCCCAAAATCAGAAGCAATAAATCTCATCTCTAATCTCCATAACAAGTTAAAAAAAGGGACGCTCATTACTTGGCTAATTATAGTTATCAGTTAAATAACTTAAGTGGCAACTGTAGTCATAAAATTAGGATTCCCAATTTTAATAAGAATGCAACAGAGAACTCCAAAGTATTCTACTTGTCAAATTTTCTTACCAATATGTGCACCAAGAACGAACCTTCCATCAAACTTTTACTCTTAGGGTGCCATCACAGGCGATTGACAAGCGCACACAACAATTCACCGTATAAACAAGCAAAAGTGGAGATGCTGTAATTCTAAGGTTGTCTCATATTCAAATCAAATGAACCTCGTAATTGTAAAATTGTACGCATGACTTCATCAAGTTAACAAAAACACACTCCACGTCACATGATAAAACCAGAAATGGCTCTGACTTCAATATGTCACAATACCTAGAAAGTTTGGTCCTGCCTTAGAATAGCTTTTTAGTACAAACATGAGGCAAGCAAAAATTAACAGATGCTAAACAGCTGAAGTCTGCAAACGTTAATTACCTCCTGTTCCTTGAGTTTCTTATCAAGTTCTCCAAAATGTTCCTGGGAGTCATACTGACCACAGTGGTAAAAACACCTGTTTAGGAACTCTTCCATCTTTTCACCACAGTTTTCTCTACAAAGGAGAAAGTTATGCAAGAAAGTTTTAGTCAGCTGCATAAGCACAAGTTCAAAACTACCGCAAATGGCACCTGGAAACAACATGCTTTGTGGCAGGAGTAACAATAGCATCGACAGGTAACATTAAGCACATAAAACCAAGGAGAACAAAGCAAAGACCACCTCTTATCTATCCTGCAAGTAAGAGTTTTGCTAACCATGGTTCTAAGTTCAGCATCCGTCATCTTACTCCGAGCATAACCAAAAACAGTGAAATGCTGCAATGAAAAGAAATAAATATTTACTTGTTCAGCCGAACAAAAGCATGTGGAAATTGGGCCAACACGATTTGTGCAAGTCAAACTAAGTGGAAACAGGATAAATAAGATGAAGACCTCAGGGAGGCAACCCTCATAGTAAAGTGCAAAAAGTGCAGGAAATATCTTCTTCTTGGCAAGGTCTCCTGAGGCACCAACTACAGTGATGCTGACGGAAGATTTATCTCTATTGATATCAAAAGCAGCTGCCTCTTTGCGGTCCTCCGGGGAGGCTATATTTAACAACCCATCCGTCAACTTCTTTAGAGGAGTTTCATTTTCAATGGGGCTAATAGTTGCTGCTGCGGCACCTGTATTAGATCACCATTCACAAAAGAAATCAGAACAAAGGAAACAAAAATCCAGAAAAGCAATTTCATACCTGAACATCTACAACAAATGACAAAAAGTTCCAATATTTTGCTAATATATCAGCCAATGTTATAGTAGCTAGCATATCATCCGAACCAAAAACAAGACACCCACCCATGACCCACCCACCCCCCCCCCCCAAACAAAATCAAAAGAAAAAGGGGAAAAGAAAAAAGACTTCTTTTGCTTTTGTGGATCAATTCATTGATGAACGAACAATTGAATAAACGTATTAGCAAAGATGTCGGCTCAAATAACACAAAATACGTAGGCAAGAGCGAAAACAAACCCGAATAGACGGATGTACAAATTTAGAAAAGGGGAAAAGGGAGCTGACCATCCTGCATGCAGACCACAATGGAATTCGGTTTTGTCTTTGATCGTAAAGAAAATCTTCCTGGACCAAAGCTCTGGGGACGAATGGAAGAAAGAGTCACCACTTGCTGATGATGAAAAACAATTGACGATGAATTGGAATAATAAGGGGATGATGAACAATGGGGTGATGAAGACAGCGTCGCCATCTTTCCAACTCTATATCACCACAGAAATATTTCGAAGGAAGAGGAAGGTATCTTTCTAACTATGAATAAATGGAATAAATCTAGCAAAGTATTAAGAAAGTGGAACAAATGATAAAAAAAAAAAAAAAAAAAAAAGATGGGGTTTACAGAGTTGAAGAAGTGAGAAATGCCCCTACTAAAATTAGGATTATAGAATAACAGAGAAGGAAAGTACGGAAGGGGAGATGGGTTAGTAGAACTTCGGAAATGTCGAGGGCTTAGTCTCTTGATATCTCCGAAAGGCTGCTTTGCCCTGTTTCAGTTCTCAGTCAGCACCTCGTTTTTGCTTGCTTTGACTCTCCCTGTTGTATATTTCTAATTTTCTTGTGTGCGTGAGTATTTTTCCCTTTGGGCGATGTTTGTTGGGGCCCCGGGAAGAAGCGGGCATTGGATGGTGGCCCTGAAACGAGTTTTGAGTATGATTTTAATTTTTTGATGATGAATTAGTTTGAAGCAATGCATGCATCAAGTTGGTTGGTGGGATTTTCCCTGCCTGGGATGGGATTTGTTTTATTTGGACATGAGAAAAAGGGCAGATGCGGTTAATAGGCCTATTTTTGACCGACGATGTTATGTTGGCTGTTGGGGGGAGGAAGTCAAGGATGGAGGCCACATCATTGCAATTGCTGCAAAACTAAAACAGCACAACTTAGTAGTATTTTGCCTCGTGACGCACTCAGATGTACGACTTAAAATTATACTAATATTTTATTTTGAGAGAAGAGAAGAAAACAACGGAAACGACGCATATAAAATTTTTATATGCTTACTTGTCGTCTCGATAATAATAATAATAATAATAATAATAAATATATGCTCAGTAGATGGAGCTTTGGAATTTGGATGCCGGCCAAATTTTTTTTAAAAAAAAAGAACCAACCAAACCTTTTTATTCTATTCTAGCACTTTTTTTTTTCAACCCGAAACGTGCTCCGATCAGAACCCTTAAAACCTGAGTTGGCACATCAAATCGGAGGGAAGTCGATAACCTCATATAGTTTTCTCGGAAGAGTCAGGATATGCGGCGCAGCGGACACGAATCGAACCCTGATCAGTGGGGAAACTAGTAACACAAGGCCGACCTCTCAACCGTTGCGCCATATGCCCTGGGGGCTATTTTAGCACTTTATAAAAGGTAGGAAGAGCTCAATTGGACCATATAAGGACTAGGGAAGAAAGATTGGTCTAAATGAATGAAAGAAGTGCATTTCTACGCCTTCTATAAAATTTTCATTTTTTTAAAAAGATTGCAAGTTTAAAAGATTTTTTATTTTTATATAACGGCACATCTAGTCTAACCTAACTTACTCCTACTCCTAAGGGGGGAGGAGAACCTACTCTATGGGAACTTACTCAATGGAGTGATCCAATTAAGTCGGAGAGCCTGACGGGAACTGAATGACCATTATACCATACGGGTGCACCACTTATCCGTATGGATTTAGAACAATTCTCATATACAGACACACTGATAGGAAGTAATGTTTGAACCCTTGGCCTCCCACTCTACAGTTAATGTGGTGGCCAACTCCTTTAGTTAAAAGGATTCGAAACTGGTTTTCTTAAATATAAACTAGGGAGGAATGTCCGTGCATCGCGCGGGTGTTTGGTGCCTGTGGACAAAGAAGTTTTTTTATTGAACAAACAATAGTACATTGTGAGAATAAATAAAATTTAGTATGAAAAGATAAACAATATAATCAATCAATTCATACAGCGTTACAATAAAACTGGATCAAATTGAAGGTCGTTGATAATGCAGAAAGGCAGAACAACACAGAAAGCTAACCTTATTCTAGAATCCCCACCGAGAGTTCTTTCTGGCTGTTGTTCCAAACCTATAAGATTATAACCAACCCAAACCAATTAGGGTTAGACAACACAAAAAATGCTATCTTGCAACTAGGCAACGCGATAAGAGTAGCTAATTGTATGTACTAAAAACATACCGACAAAATTAAGGGAGAAATTGAAAATTTGGGGAGGTGAAATCTAACCTCACGCTGAACCACTAAGAGTAATTGGGACTGAAGAGCATTCTGAACTGATTAGTTTGAAACCAGATAGAATTATCCCAATTTTAGAATGCGAACAGGGAGAAACTGATAGTCAACCGTTTATGCATTAATATACCAACGGTTCGGCAATTGAATTGAGTGTAATTAATGATGAAATAATAGGTAATTTCAGAGTTGATCTCGGATGGAAGAGAAAACGATGAGACAAATCGTTGTAGACAAAGGTAAAAAGGGAAAACTTAACTCATAAAACTGAAAGAGGATAAACTGACCAAAGTTTGTGACTCATAAATACAGATTATAAATGATAGAGAAATGAGTTCCTACCATTGATAGAGAAATCGTTGGCTCATTTCTTAAATCCGATTGTCATTCAAACATTTTAGATAAAACAACTTCTCAAACGGTTATCTACGGCTGAAAAGGGGAATTATTGGTCGCTAAGGGATATTTCGGTAATTACACTAACACACAAACATATACGAGTTGTAGAAAATGCAAAAACGGTTGCACACTAATTACACATTCCATCAATACCCAGATGGCTCATCAATGACAACTTTAAATGTATTAAAATGGGATCATTTCAGTAAACATACTCAAATACATGCTTTCTTAACTTGTACTTAAAGTTTTTAAACTAATATACAACATTTCACATTCCCAAAAAATTCCCCACCTATGCGGTTGAAATTCAATCTATTCTTTGACCAAAATTCAATATTATATAGTATAAGAATATAAAATGATTTCCTTTTACTCCGTATGACCCTCTGGGTTTCTGCAAATTGGGAGGAAAGAAGAATGATGTTGGGCTTCAAGCCTAGCCACCGAGTGTAATCTTAACGAACACCCGGTCCATCTATCTTGGGCCCAGTTCATTTCCGGCAGTATTCGAACTCTAATACTACGCTACCAGAAAATGAACTTACCCTCGCCTCTCTTTTGTATTCACGGTGTGTCGGTATTGGTATATTTTTGCTTCTTCAATAGGACACATGAAAGAAAACAAAAAGGACACTCACTAATCACTTGGGGAAAAAAAAAACTAATTGTCAAGTAGGGGACTTTTATTTCATATTTTTGACGAAGTGGATTGATAATTGTCTTCTCTGCTAAGGAAAGTTTTGCAGCCATTGGACTGCATGCACTGTACATGGAAGTGTGTGGGCACTGTACCTTTTTGGTCGAAGTATTTATCATGTTCGACATTTAAGGCTTTAATTAGGCAACAAAATCTGGCTAGCTAGCGGTAGCAAAAGCACTCCACTTGCTCACTTTTAACCCTTAGTACTTCCCTGACTTTCTCACTGCGTATTTAGTACTCTGTCTGACCTTTTTTTTTTTGGGCCCTTCTCTCTGGTTGATTCTACTTTTCCTGCTAATGGTCAAGAAGGGCTTTCCACCAAAAATAATGCTAAGTAGTAATAATAATAATAAAAGTAAATCTTATATACACTGATTGACTGACGATGTATACATTATCATGATTCGATAATGACACATATGCAAAATTTAAGTTTCAAATTCGAACTCGAATTATATATCATGAATATAATGATAAAAATATATACACTATCAGTATACAGAAGATTAATCGTAATAATAATGGACGAGATGGGCTATATATTAGTGTTGAGTGAATGTCACGACTTTTCATACCAGGAACAAGAAGTCCAAGCTCCAACATCTTCGACCACTTTTTCCTCATCTTCTTTTGGTTCATGGAAGAACGAAATACCTTTACACTTGGTCGAAGACGGAATTTTAGAAATGAAAGAAAGATCGGCTTGAAACAGGATCCATGAACTGATTTTCACATTTTGTCTGTTCAATTGTGGCATACAAATTATTATAATTACGTGTAAGTAACTACTGAAATCTTCACGGCATGACTCCATTCTACTAGAAAAAAGTGAAACATAAAACATTAATAAAAAAAAAGAAGTGTCTTGATTATAACGAATGAGTTTGCGGTGTGGTTAAACTAACTACATATATGGGGGCTTTGTCATTTTTTTTTTGTCATCATCATGCTTAATTGATAGGATCATCCTGCATATATACAAGGCAACTTGGCTACATAATGATCAATCATCATAAACATGACATTAGTAACCCCATGCTTGGAAACTCGTCTAATTATACATTTATTTGGAATAGTCTCAACTTGTTTGATAGTTTTTATCAAGTAAGTGATCAATACATTAATCTCTTGGCACCTATATAAAATTAGGTTTTCCTAATGAAGTACATATTCTCGCCCTCAAAACCATAATGAGTAGTATTCACCAGCGATCCAGCACTTGTCTTTCTTCAAGCCTCCTTTGTCTATTAACTCTTGCAATGAACTCCTCAACTCGTCGATTTAACTCATCATTTGCCAAAACCTGAGTAGGCTTTTGTTCTTGTTTGTCTCCTTCCTCTTCTTCTTTTACTTCTTCTCTTCTTCCTAGCTTTCCTTCCACGGCATCAACCTCGAAAGCTACAGCTTTGCCACTATTATTTGTTTCTACTTGTGTTTCATTTTCCTTCTCATACTCTTTAAGATATACATGAGTACTCATTGCATCCAGACTCATGCACTTTCCATTAATACTCGTACGCACGTCCGATACTTTCCCATCCTTATTCTTCTTCTTGTACTCGTGAAGCCTCATTGATCTCTCCCTAAGACTTCGACTACTTCTCTCGAACCGGACATACTCATCGTAAATCTCTGCGGCTAGGGATGAATACTGTGAACCTCCTCCTGCTACCTTTGATTGTCCGACTAGGAAGAGAACTATGACATTTCCCACTATGAACAAAAACTTGGTGCTCAAAAAGAACGAACAGATGTTTGGAAAAAAGATGGAGAAGAAGTGCTTCATGGATGGGAACCAAAACAAGTATAAATAAAACAAAGTAGAAAGAAAAGCCGTGAGAGAGTAGACCATGAAATTGTAGAGAAATTGAGTCCTCTTGTAGTTTTTCAGGGCTTGCAGCTTATGTGCTTTGATTGAATCCATTGGTACATCTTCTGACCAAGTAAGAATCATTTGTCAGAGATTGAATGAACGTTGTAGAAGATGTAAAAGCAGTGGGAGAGAATTCTAGGGGGGAGCTAGCTAGGAAACTGAGGTTTCCTCCAAATATCTCACGAAACTTAGAGCCAGGGAAAACATGGCTTTTATAATGGGGTGGAGACCCAATATTAAAGGAAGATGCAATTTTGATTCATATAATTCTCTGCTACGTAATTCCAAGCATGGTTATGCGTGTCAAAAGAACACACCCACCCCTCCGCCCCCCCAAAAAATATCGTGCTCGGTTTGTGGTCGCTTAATTAAAGTTGGTAACTTTTTTCCTTTTTTCCATAAGGAAAGAGTAGTGGGCTCGCCAATGTGTAATTGTGTATTGTTCGGTCTATGGAATCCGGTTTTATTCAAAGCGTGATTTTGAATTTGCAACCAAGAAACATTTCCTTGCAGCATAAGATAATACTATATAATTACCCTTCAATGAACAACAAAAGCCTTTACGTAGCAAAGTAAATAAACCAAGTGATAAAAATGAAAATTGGTTAGTTATGCTGTAATCAGTAACTTCTTCAAACCTTCGAAGAATTTGCTTCTTTGTAGTCATCTTGGCCCGAGGCGCGTTGGGTTAAGAAATACCTATCTTCATATGCATGAAACGATTTTGATGATAAATTTAGTCAAGTAAAATTTACCGTCACAATATGATGACGAGACTAAGTGGGAGAAAAAGAGGGGAAGCCTGAAAGACCCACTCAAGGAATTGAAGTTCAGTTTGTGAACTCTGCACTTGATTAATCTTAAAAATTTTTACACTTAGCATTTCCGGGCTAGTTATTAGTAGAGCTGTTAATCGAATCGAGTCGAGATCGAACACATAATAATCGAGCTCGACTTGAATCTCTAATCGAGTTAGCTCGATTAGTAATTCGAGCTTCATAAGTTGTTCTAGATCGATTCAGTGTATTTGATTAAAAACTCGAGCTCAAGCTCGAACTCGAACTCAAAATCGAGCCGAGTTTATCGAGCTCGAGCTCGTTTGGGAGATGAATACTAGGGCAAGACTGAAAAAGGAAAGACAAAATTAGGGCTAGAAACGGAATAATGAATTAGGTAAAAGTATCAAATACACAATGAAATGACGCTAATGATCCTACTATTCGAGCCTATCGAGTTTAAACGAATCGAGCATAGGTCGGTTCGTCTATTAAACGAGCCTAAAATTGAACTCGAACTTGACTCATTTCTCTCAGTAAACGAGCCGAGTCGAGCCCTTATCGAGTCGGGTCGAACTCGGCTCGCGAGCTACCTAGTTCGATTAACAGCTCTAATTATTAGTGACCCTTATTAGAAAAGTCGGCGTTAAGTGTGGTTTTGGCTAATAACCAGCTCATTCTTGGCCATCTCTCCGGGCTAGCATGCATCTGCTGGTCCACTCAAGGTTTGTATCAATTAAACAACAGATACTTGTCAACATCATGGGGATTTCATCTTTTGCTGCCCAACTTCAACAGTATTTGATTGGTTCAGTAACACCGTGGCGTCTCAACGTTATATAATTTGTTAATGTTTGGTTGGAAGAGAAGCCGTCGCTGTCTGGCTGGCATCATATGTGCCCACAAACTATGCTTTCTCTTATACAAATGCTTGTACTACTGTCAATGTTAGGTGCACTTTTATGCCTCGTAATTGAGGATCAAAGTTCTAACAACTGACTGAATTGATTTCTGTTCAGTTCGTGTAATTCTTATAACATTGGATATAAATCTGTGCAATTTTAATGTAATCAATTTAGTTGTATAAGTTGATAAATTCGAATTTATACTCATACTATATGATTTTATATTGAAGGTTGTGAGAATCACATGAGGCAGTGACTCAACTTGCGAGCCCTGATCCCATAATTGTAGAGCAAATTATTAGCACGTTTGCATCAAGGAATGTAAGGAGAAAGAACGGCTAATACTGAAGGAGCCAAAGGAAGTGGTGTATCCACCGCCCGGTACGTTTTGGATATTAAAACGACATCTTCCAAAGCCATAAAGTAACTTTCGTCCGTCCAAAAAAGAAAAAATCACATTATTATAGTCTCACGTGCGTACACATGGTTCACCTCACTATTAAGCAACCGCCTTGCTACCATCAAAGAGTAACATATCGTTGTGAAAAGGGATAATTCGACAAACCTCCCCTAAACTTTCTGATATTTGCACTGACACACCTTGAGATTTTAAAAATTTCACTTACCTTCGCTAACAGAGATTTGGAACCCTTAGCTCACATCATGATAGTTGAAATTACCACTTTGTCCTGTGAAGTTGGGACTAAAAGCTAACGTAATTAAATTTGGGAAACAAATGCATCTAAACTAGTTAATTACATTTAACTAGAATAATAGAATTTTGATGTCTAATTAAGTTGATTAAAACTCCATTACAAAAAGGCGCCAATTGAGGAAGAAATTTGAGACCATTTTTGTGACTAGTATGATTTGATAAGGATGATTGAACAAGCTTTTGATATTGTAGTCATGTAACTAGAAGGGAAGAAATAGAATTGTCTTGCTTGATCAGTAGATTTTTTAGTTGGTTTTAAAACTAAATTCTTGTATTTCATGCATCATGTTGTTATGTGTAAATTTATACAATGAGGAAGGGATAATAGAAAATTATTAATAAGAGTTGAAGTAAATTTTTGTATGTTATTCTAAATCTTATGTTAAGTAAAAGTTGTATTTTGTTGTTGAAAGATGTCAGTGAATTCCATAATTCTCCCTTATGGCTTGAAGAAGCCATAATTTCTATAAATGTTTTCACTATGAACCCTGAATGCAGCACTAAAAAATAACTTTATATGCACCCAAACTCTTGTTGCTCACAATAATAATCTTGAGGGTGTAGATGCAGTTGTGATATTTATATGCTCTTGGTGCTAAATAAAAAAATCTAGCTATTGGAACTTGCAGGTAGCTAGCTGTTGTTATGGTTGTTAAAACACTGCTTGTGTTTCCATGTGGTGCTTGAAATTTCTTGAATTGCATTTACACCCTCTAAACTTTACTAATCATTTCAATTTTTTAATAACTTGCAATCTTCTACTAATACGGGACCAAGAGGGCATTCATGGAATAAAAATCTCATCTCACTCATGAAAATAATATTTTAATCCTATTTGAACTGAATTACTACCAAAATCTCAAAAGCAAGGGTGGTCAGTGAAATTTTTAAAACTTTAGGGAGTGTCAGTGCAAGTGTCAGAAACCTACCTCTGGGGAGGTTTGTGAAATTATCCCTCTTGAAAATACCAATTAGTACATACGATATACACCGGAGTCTCAGCACGCGCTCACCTATTACATGTACTATTGCTTTTCTTTAAATGGGAAATTCATTTTTTTTTTTACGTGAATGATTCCATGGTCATTGAGGATGTAGAGAGATGTTGCGAGGCTAGAAATGATATAGTCAATCCCTCTTAGGCTGTGAATCAAGAAGTAGCTAGAAAAAGGGTCGGCATGGAATGTTGAAATTTTGGGTATTTAAGCAATGGTTGCACCCACAGAGATGGCAGATGGGAGTGATGGGGCCATGCTGGCCTGGTTGGTCGTCCGGGTAGGAGATTCAATACCCTCCTTGGGCTGTTGGTGAGGGTTCAAACCTCACCAGCAACGAAAAAAATCTAAGGGTTGTGCCATAGCACTCCCTTGGTCTAGTTGGGTCTGTATACCCACCAGCCCCTACAACAGCCTCCTTAGGCTCCCCTTCCCCCTAGATTAGGATAGACTAGATTATACAAATGTATCGTTGCTGACAAAAAAAAAAAAAAGTACGTAGCTAGTATACTTTTGCGAGCACAAGTGTTGTGAGCATATATATATATATACAAGCTTTTGTCTTGGCGGTATGGATTATTTTAATTGAGGAAATTATTTTAATTCCTGGAGTATGGTTCAAATTGAGGAAAACATGCCGTGTGCTCTCCGCAACATGTTTTGAACCACAAATTCGAACCATACTCGAGGATTTAAAATAATTGCTTCTTTTTTATTTTTCTTTCAATTTATCTAATTTTTAATATTCATTTTTAAGATTTAAAATAATTATTGATTCAAAACTATTTATGGAAGCAAAGATATGGTTTTTATAAAATAATAAGCAAGAACTTTTTTCTATTTTTTTGATTTGCTTCAGGGTTAATAAAATAAAAATATGATCTTTTTTTAATGCAACATGACCTCAATAATGGCATTTTCGGCATTAAGGAGGATTTTTGTTAAATGTTTGATCATTCAAAAGGTGAGACCGTTATTTGGACAAATTACAGGGATTGATTGATAATATGGTCAAACCTCAGGGAGGTAAATGTAATTAACCCTATATATATATATTTCGGGTTTGATTTTAACTTTTGTCTTGGCGGCATGGATTCTCTCTTTTGTCTTGGCGAGCACAAGTTGCTGCGATATTTCCTCCTCCTTCAGCCACCTAAATCTACCTTTGTCTCAAAAATCAAAAACAAAAAAAGTGATCTTTGGTGCCTTTAAGCAGGAAAGTCAAGGATATAGAAATAATATTATTAATTTCTTGACGGAAAGGCGGTTTGAAAAGCATATGTTTCATTTGATGCTCCACTAGCCTGCAAAGATAGCGGGTTGAAAAATGAAAATGCAAAGGAAAAAGGAAGGGAAAAGGGAGAGAGAGAGAGAGAGAGATGAAAATGCAAAGGGAAAAAGAAACAGAAAATGGAAAGCATTTCAATCATAAGCGAAGTTAGAAGACCATATTCGTGAGTTTGCGAGGCTGCTTTTCGTGATTCAACTTTCTGCTACTACCTACCCTAAATGCGTGAATTTTTTTTTTCCCTGCATCACACGCCTTGTGATCCCCTAAATAAGAGAATCAAAAGCGTGAAATTCAACGCCTGAACCTCGCGCGCCCTCCACTCCAGTTCATGTGCTTGTGATTCTTTTACTGAACCAAGCCCATTGTCGTTATAAAGCATATTCGAAACCCGGAAGACGAATTCCCATATCCGAGTTGGCAAACATGTCGTCCTGTTGGCTGTGTTGCTAGTGACACAGACAACAAATGCACGTTGAGGAAGTGAAACCAAAATTCATTTCCATCTCAAGCTATATAAAACTCAGTACGAAATACACCAAAAAGGTCCTATTCCACTTCAAGTGCATAGCACCAACCAATACCACCCACCCCCTATGCTCTCCAAAACAATTGACAACAACAATGGGCCCGAAAAGAATTACCAAACTACAAGATCCTCAAATGCAGATGCAGCATCCGCTAGTCAGCGTCAAAGATGTACCGACTCTAATTGTTACAAAATTTTGGACGCCCCTAAACAGTCATTCTTCAACTCTAGAAACTGTAGACAAACAATTGAAGCCGCGCAGTGGACTTGCATCCCTATCTGCCTAGTAAAGAAGCCGGAAGAATATTTCTGGCAAAACGCAGGGAAGACGCTTCATCGATAACTAAATTCTACTCGTCCTCTCAAAGACAAAAACTTGTGAAAGCTAATCATCTAAAGAACCATGGCAACCTTCTCCTGGGAGACAAATGAGGAAGGATGAGCAATAAGAGGCTCATAATGGTCACCACCAGCGCCGCACCAACCTGTAAGAGCAAGATTGTTATCATTTATAACTGTACTCCAGACTGTTAAAAGAGTAAAAGAGAGCACATGAATCCATTGAAGAATCATGCTCCATCAGGCTACGCATAGAGTTTTGTGTCATTTTTCAACCTTGAAAAGGGCCCAAAAAAAAAAAAGGCGCGATGACATAAACACCTATTTTTAGTTATAATTACCCGTTCCCTTCATGAAAAGAAAAAAAGGGGGTTCACAGATTTCACTCCTTGGCCGATGTGGTAAGAAGAAAACGCAATTATCTTCATCAACCATTGCATCTGATCCATGTGCTTGCACCTGTATATGATTGATCAGTAAATAAGCAACATCTCTCACAATTCAACTGCACTGATGAATTCTGAACTTAGGATGCAATTCAAAAATTGAGAACTTTAATGACAACATTGTAGAATTCGGCAAATTGTTATCTATTACAGACTTCAATGCACTTTATACAGCGCAAATAAAGTTAGGAATATGAAAACCAAGAAGAGGATAAGAAGGAAACTGTATTAGAGCAAATTCAAGAAAAAGAACTCAGAACAAATAAATATGATGCAAAAGAACACAGAGCTGGTATGTAAAGAAAATTATCCCTTAACACAGAGCTGGTCTGTAAAGAACACAGAGCTGCAATCTACTTTCATTCTAACTCCCCAACTAAAATTGTCTCATAGGTGCACCATAAATTCTTCATCTCATTTGAACCCTTATTTCCCAACCACCAAATCACAAAGAAAAATCTGGAGCTAGAGGAAATAGAAGGAGATAAAAACAGAGGCATAGATAAACGGAGATTTTGAGAACAAGATAGATCACAGCTACAATACATCAGGTCAAATATAAGTACATCTGATTGTAGGTTCTATAATTTTTACAAGTAACATTAGGACATGATTAAATTTCATCTAATCTTGGCATCAAAATGTATTTCTGTCCCAAGGAAACACACACTACACTGGATCTCAGCGGATCAGCAGTTCATCAGAACAAAGCCTGAATGTTCAGCAAAGTCAGGAGTTGTATAACAATGACATAGAATAGTAATACACAGATAGGGGAAGGTCGAAACGCATAAAAGGACAAAAACCTCTTACCACAAAGATCTCTCTTTTGAACTCCGTTGCAAGACACTCTATTGCAATGTCATCTCCAAAAGCAGCAGCATGGCCATCTCTATTCTCATCTACAGTCAGCAAACCCTCATCTGTGTATTGCAAAGTGATAATTTCATATTCATCATCAGGGGAACCAGAGATTGACATGTACTTTGCCCAACTTGAACCATTGTCAACAGCTACACATCTCTCTTTGTAAATAGATTCCGCAGCCAATTCTCTACAATCATCAAGAAGAAAGTACAATCAAGAAACAAGAAGACACACATACATGACAAGTTCAGAAAACTTGAAAGGCAGTCTACAGAACCAGTTATACCCCATCTCATCCTGCAAACAGAATCCATTCTATCCAATTATACAACCAAACAAACAGATAATACAGAAGGAATAGAGTCAACAATGCCAAGTCAGACAAACTAATAATTTGAATCCTATTCAAAAATCTGTTGTTGATTAACAGTAAAAATTAACAGAGATAACATATAGCTCCTCAGACCTTAAATAGTAGCCAGCAAAATTGACAGATAAGTTATTTAAACTAAGAAAAGGAACTCAAGTCCTATCTCAATTCTTATTCAAGCCGAAAATTGAAATAACAATTTTCAAGGGGCAACCCAGGATTGAAATTTATATGTTTTTCCCCATCATTTCTTGCCCCATCACCCAAATTTCTTCAGGAACCCAAGTAGTTCAAGGAAGAAAATACAGTAACCAAAAGCATGAAAGATAAAGCAGGCCACTGGCACAGGCGTCGATACATTACATTCATCTGTTTCCAACTTTCACATAAGAAGGAAACTAAGGCCACTTACGGCATAAAATTAATGCGGATAATAAAGAACCCAATACCAAGAAATGGCCATAGTTTTCCAAAAGATGAAGGAAAACTCTAAAAAATGGAAACAGACCAATATTTAAGACGAGAAAGTAAAGAAAGGTTATTCTTTTAAACAGAAACAAGAAAAGAAACATAAATACGAAATACCTCTGCATCCCAAGCTGTAGTAGCTCATTGATGGCGGAATCAAGACCCAGACGATCTTCTTTCTTAGCCAACAACTTAATCTCCTGAACCACATGGATCCCCCAACCCGACTTCAGATCCGGCGAGTACATATGCTTAATTGCCGATTCAATCATTTCCCTGACCTCATTACTCGCGGATCCAAGATCCTCCAAGAACCTCCTCACCGTCCTCCGCCTCAACTCCTTTGCCGTTAAAACTGACCCCATGGCCTTCCTCGACGCCGTAAACAAACAATTTCCGTCGGCATCCACCTCTCCGCCGTGACTTAACCTGAAGACGACCGACGTGTTCTGATCCTCTGGATGCTTCCACAAAACCCCTTTTGCCTGCAGCCTCGTCAGGTGCCTTTTCTGCTGCTCCTCTAGTCCTGAAACATCATCCCACGACGTCGTTGTTGTTGGCGGGCCGGCCGTTGACTGGTCAACGAGATCCACCGTTGGAGTTGAAGTTGGGTCTCTCCATGGGATGACCGGTGACGACGCCGTCGAGTCGCAAATTAACTTTCCCATTTCTCAAATCTTTTATGAAAAAAATGAAAAAATGCAACAAAAATTGGATTTCGATTTTTTTTTTCTTCTTCTTCAACGGAGACGTTGCAGAGGAGAGAGAGAGGGAAAGAGAAAGAGAAAGATGGAGGACTTAGATTTAACGGGTAGATTTTGACGAGGGGGAAGAGTTTGGACACGTGGAGGAATCTAACGGAGTTTCGTTTAACGGATCTTTTTCCTGACCGGGGATGGGGGTTGTTGAATGGTATTCAGGGGCTGAAGCTACCCTGAGCCGGGTGAACCAAAAGAGTTGCTTTGACCTGAGACCGGTGGTTTTGCAGGCGTGGCGAAATGTAAGTGGTTGAAAAATTGTAACGTTGTGGGTTGTTTTCGAGGTTGCTGTGGTCCCCGTTTCTGGTTTGTGGCGGGATGGGCTTCTCATTCTCGGGCGACGTTTTCTCTTATTTATCCAAATTTGACCTCATAAATGGCGAATTTCTCTTATGTATCCTAACTATCTCTATTGAACTCATTAAATAACTCTAATTTCAATTACCAATAATTTTTAGTAGCAATTAGTAATATTTGCTTGCATGCATCAACATATTTTTCAATCTATCTTTTTATCTTGCATACATCAAATTAAAAGAAGTGTTATAATATTTTTAGTAGTTTCAATTATCAATATTTACTTACATTTTCAACACTTTTTTTAATTACCTTTTTATTTTGTATATATTACATCAAAAAATATTATAGTATTTTTGTTAGAAAAATTTATTATTTTCTTAGAAACAAAATTTTGATAAAAGAAAACTAATTTGAAATTAAAAAAAGAGAAGAGAGAAAAATGAAAAAAAACTTACATAGTAGATGGGGTATTTTTTTTAGGAGGTTAAGTGACACAAAATAAAGCTAAGTGGTAAAGTAAAAAAGAAGGGAAAAGAGTTCCAATGGCCCTCCAACTCTTTATCAGGTAAAGTTTTAGTCCTCCAACAATTAATGGTAAAGTTTTGACCCTCAATCCAATAAAATAAAATATTTGCGGCCCTTCTATCAAATCTAGCAGTTAAATTTGACGAGAAACATCATTTTGCAAGATGCACGGCCAAATATTAAGGGTATTATAGTGTCTAAGCAAAGAAAGGGTAAAAACACTTTCACCACTGATTTTCTCTCAAACAATTTCTACCCCTTTCACTCCAAAGCCCTAGTGCAAAAAAATCAAACTATTCGATTCGGATGCTGCAGCGAAAGTGATTGTTGTGCATCAACTAGAACCAGATGGTCACAATTCATTGCTTGCTCTTAGTCAATCTGACTATTCTACAGTGCTTGGGCATCTCAATGTCCATACGCCTTCATAGAACTCAAATTTCCCACCATCTGCATTTTGGGCTGTTGGAGGTAAATACATAAAATGGAGTTCTGGTTCTGAAGGTTCTGCCAAGTACTTGTGGAAGTGGAGAGTATCTTGGTGTTGCAATAAATCTCAGACATCAGATATACCTTTTTCCTTGTATTTGGATCAACCAAAGGTACCTCTGCCTTCGTTGTTGGCAAGTCTTTAATGATTGACAAAAAAAATTCCACCCAAGAGACCCACCATCACATGGCAGCCCAAGTCCGAGGCCTGCTGCCAATGATGTACTATCAGACTCAATTGCTCTCCCACTCCACTCCTGTTGCCCGATGGAAGCTAACGTCGACGAAACAATCCCGAACCCTTATTGCCTTGCTGTTCCAAAAATTGATGAATCATGATTTGCCAGCTGCCCCCCAATTTCCACTCCTTCTGCTACTTCAAGCCTCAAATTTATAATTCAGATCTGCGATTTTGACGGATCAGCCAAATCTCTCCCTTTCTAGATTCGCAGGTTCCCTCATTTAAAAACTAAAATGCCCTTGATATTTAGTCGTACATCTCACGAGATAATGCTTTCCGTCAATTTTAACTGCTGGATCTGACAGAAGGGATATGAATATGCTATTTTATTAATTGTTGGAGGACTAAAACTTTATCTGATAAAGAGTTGGAAGACCATTGGACTCTTTATGGGATAGACCTTTATGGGATAAATTGCAATTAACCCTGTATGTAAACCAAAGCTCAAGCCATGTCCACGTTGACTTTTGTTTTATTAATTTTTCCCAGGTCTGTTGTCTTGGACACCTCTTCCTTAGCTTTCCTTATTTAAAATTTTTATTTGAAAAATTCTCAGTATAGTACACATTTCATTCATACAAACATAAACGTAATTATCTATAATTTCTCAATCATCATACTCTCTTATTTTTAATAGCTTACCATTTACCCATTCCCCATCCCATTAATGTTGGTGGATCACATTCTTTTTTAGACAAGTGCCAAGAAGAAATTAGGCTGAAAAATGTATCCACTTGCTTTTTGATTGGACCGTTTTTAAAAATTTACTCTTCTTTCCTTTTATTTTGGACTTAATTAAGGGATGAAATTATTGGGTATATAACTTGTTTGGAATGTGAAAAAATTTTACGTTTTTCATGAACACATTTATCAATCATCTTTGTATATCACATACATCAATCCATATTACAAAAGCTCTTAAAAATAGCAATCCAAACCGGAAAGATCTACTAGTATTTTTTATCATAAGCAGCTGTCTTATAGTGCACAAAAACAAGTACACGCGCGCTCACATACGAATGTGTATTCTCGTCCTTTCAGAGAAAAAAAATGAGAAATGAAAAAAATTGGCAGTCTAAGGTCTTTATCTAATTTCTCCCCTTCTTACTAGCTCATGATCATCTACAAATAAAAAACATTCTTGACATGAAAGAAATAGTAATCACACTTAGAGCTGGAGCGCTCAGCAAAAATTAGTAGCAGACTTGGGCCTCGATAGTAACCGACTCTCCTCTCACATAATAGAACAGGCATTGGGATTTTCGTCGCTGAACAATTGAGGGGCATAGACAAGTTCAGGGCAGAAATTGGCGTACCATTCTTTCCCACCACTCTTGTTGCAATGCTTCTCAGTCTCGCATTCTTTCCCATTCTTCTTGTCCTCACTTTGTTTTTGCTTTTCTAGTTTAACAATCTCGATCTCAGCATGCTTCCCTGCTCTTTTCTTCACAAACTCCACAAGCTTTTGTGGTTCAATTCCTCCCTTTACAGTCACCATATTCTTCTCCATATTAGGCTCAACAGTTCGTACTCCTGCAAACCATAAATCAACGACACTCTCTCTCAGTTCCAGTTTTAACATTTCAACTGAAAAATTAATGCAAAGTGGACAGGCAAAAAGGAAAAGGGTAAAAGAATCCAATTATCAATATACGAAAGTTCAGCATACCAGGCATCTTATGGATGCAATGCTTAACATCCTTGGCACAGCCTTCGCAATGCAGGTGCACTTTAAGCACCACTTCAACCCCCTTAGGCTGCACAAACATCCCATTAACAACCAACCAAATTCGATTAAAGTAAAACATGTGATTGAACAAAGATTAACATCTAACTGATGAACACAAAATTTGGACATATTTAGTAAGATTAGCACTAACAACGTAAACCTCTCTTTTCTCTTCTTTCTTTTCTTCTTTCTTGTCCTTTGGCGGAATGGGTGAGATCAACTTAACATATTTGCCGCTTTTTTTCCCCAGCCTCTTTGCCACCTTCGTGGGATCAGCCTTTTCTCCCTTGACAATAACTATATGATTCTTTGAATCCACCTCAATTCCTTCGACACCTACACATTTTCACCCACATTACTAACAGAAAAAGAAGAAAAAAACCATGTATCGATACAGATTCACAAAAGTAATCTGGATCTTTTTTTTTCAATTTACCGTCGTAGCCCCTCAAGCTCTTGACCACAGTTTCCTCACAACCTGGACAATGAATATAAACTTGCAGGACAATATTTCCTTCTGGGCTCATATTCTCCTCTTTGCTTTTGACCTCTGAAGTCTCTAAAGAATTGTTCTCTTCTGGATTCTGATCCTTCTCGTTCTTTCTCTGTGCCGAGAAAACAAGTTCAAAATATCAAGAGCTTATATATCTGATATAAATCCACAAAGCCAAAATGTAACACGATAAATGTCAGTACCTCTATGATAGTGGTAATCTACGAGGCTTTTTTTTTTTCGAAGAAGAAGAAGGGGGCGGGGGTTGGATTCCAATTTCCAAGTGAACAGGGGAAACTGAAGAGGCAGAAAACTTTAGACTAGCAGTAATGGAGTGCTTGCTATGTGTTAGAATGCAAAAAGAAATAGTGGGAATGAATTAAAAGAGGAGGGCTTGGAAATTTTTTTTTTCCGCCATTTTTTTTCTTTTGGCACTAATTTGTGAACGTTTCTTGTAAGGGAAGTAGAAAGGCCAAGATCACCAATTTGTGAACGTTTCTTTTGGCACTAATTTGTGAAACGTTTCTTGAATAGTTTAGTACCTTCCCCATTTCTCAGTTGCAGGGTGCAACGCAACTGAGTTGCCGGGAAAGCACTACCGCTGTCTACTGACACGCCTAGTGTCGAGCCATGTATAGCTGCTGCACAAGTTTGTGCTGCGTGGGATTGGAGATTGTTATTTTGTTAGTATTTTGTGATGACATGGCATGTTTTGTCTTTGCCTTCTTTCTAGAATTAGTTTTGGCTTCGGGGGTTGTGCTTCTGTAAACAGCTTACCATGGATTTTTTTTTTTTTTTTTTTTGAAACAGCTTACCATGGATTTGGATCTACGGTTCTGATGGACATAAAAATGGGATTTGATTCTTGAGTCGGGATGCTGTGGAATTGTGCCACCAGGTAACTTGAGGAGGAAGTAGTACGAAATTGGTTCTTCCCCAAATTATCACTTTCTTTTTCTTTTTCTGTGGTATTTCGCCCCCCGGGGGGGTGGGTGGGGGGAAGGGGGGAGGAAGGAAGAAATTGATGATAATGCTGCTGCTAAACGGAGAATGCTGATTTTTCAGTATTTCAGCTCATTGATTATAATTAAATGCTCTGCTAAACGGTTAATCCTTGATACTACCAAACATAGAGATTCATTTCGTGGATGATGATGATCCTGATCCTTCAGCTTTGAGTTAAGCCAGCCTTTTGAGCAATGGATACACGGAAACTTGGGAGTACAAAATAGTAATGGTACCAATTGATTGATTAAATACGGCTATCCAAATTCCGAATTGGTCGTTAACCTCGGTGACTAATGCTTGTATTATTTACGGTATGCCTAACAAAGTATACGTTACCAAGTTTCTTGCAATTCTTGTGGAACTAAGGAGATCTATTTTATGGCTAAGAATTGAATTGAGCCTTTTGACGGATAATTAGTACGATCGGGTACTTAGGCATATACTATAACAGCAGCAGTAACTAAATCAGGAAGATGAGAAAAACCGATGATCCTCGTCTCCCTGGATGATTACGAACGTTTAAGGGCTGTGCTCCGGTTTGAGTAACAGGCGGCAATAAATTTCTTTGTCGTTCTGTCTAAGGATGGCACCGGGGGCACCTTAGACAACGGGGGCAGTTGCCCCTGTCTAAGGATGGCAACGGGGGCAGGGGCGGGTGCCCGCGGGCAACCGCCCTACGGGGGGCTCTCGGGGCGGGGGCAGGGGTTGGGGTGGGGCGTGGGGCAGGGGCGGGGGGGGGGGGAATTTTTTCCCCCGTTTAGAAACGGGATACCCCCGCCCCATCCCCCGCCCTGCCACCCGCAAAAAAAAATTATATATATAATTATATATAATATGTAATTTAATTAGTTATAAACTTATGATAATGATATTATTAGTTAGATGTATTATATAATGTATATTAGTGTATGCAATATAATTGATATTATCAATTATACGAATAATTAGACATGTCTACTAATAGAATTTATTAATTCGTTATACTAAATTTACTAATACATTTATACTAAATTTCTAATTACACTTAATAGAATAACATTTTTTCTCAAAAAAAAAGCACAAACACAATAATGAATTAGTGATTGTATTTGTACCAAAAGTGAAAACTTAACTATTTTAATTGTATTTATTTCATCATGTTGGATTGTATTCAAATAACTATTGTTTGATTGTTTTTATGAGTTTCAATTGTAAAATTACAATGAATAATAACTTGATGATGTGTTGATATTTTAGTACTTGATTATTTATTAAAATTTAACTATAATAAAATTTTATTAACCACGAAAAAAAAATTTTATTAACCCTGCGGGTGCCCCCGGGAGGTGGGGGATGGGGCGGGGGAATTAATAGGCAACGGGGCGGGGGGCGGGAGAGGGGTCCCCCGCCCCGTTGCCATCCTTAGTTCTGTCCTTCATTCTTTTACGCTTGTTGCCCGTTCAGCAGTATAAGTAAGTCGAACTATATAATTTTATATTAGACAGAAAAATGAATATACAAGGTATGATAGACAGACGATTCCGTCTGATGGATTTGATCAATTGGTCTTTCTTTCCTTTTTTTTTTTTTTCTTTTGTTTGTTTTAACCCTAATCACTCAAACTGATGATACATAGCAAAAATATTCTACCTATGGAGGAAATAAAGGAGTTCGTTCTCACAATCTTGTGAAGTTGTAAGCCATCACTACTTTTCAATGTCTATTGAGAATTCTACAATTTTTTAAGCAAAGTTCGAGATTAGTGACGTGACAAATTTATCACACTTAGATTAGTCAAAAGGGCAAAATTTGAGTGAGCAATCGCCATAACAATTTACCTATTAATGTAAAAGATTTGGATTATTATTATTATTATTTGTAAAATGTCATATATGATTGTGAAATGTGTTAAGAGTAGAGGAGGCAAATGTATCTCATCGATCCTAATACAACCATCCTTCCATATTCTGATTTTGTTTTTAAATTATTTTAACATCGGATTCAATTACACCAACATATGGTAGTTTGTATTACTATAAAATTTTTCGATATCTATACATACTATATATAAATAAAGGAAGAGGAAAGTTTTGGTGTAAATAAATTTTTGTCACTTTATATTTTTTCTAAGCTACTCTTGCTAACCATCTAATACGATCAAATGCCAATAATGGTCATGAATTATTTCTAAATAGCTATCTATTTCGGTGAATTTTTGAATATCTATTGTCAAAAATATGAAAACCAATTCTTCTGAAAAATGATACTACAAAATTACTTAAAATTTTAATGATATTTTTCTATTAATGGCACGCACGGAATGCTACTATTTATTACTTCGGTGTGTTTGGGTTGCAGATTTAAAAAAAAAATATTGTTACGCTTTTTCTGAATATATTTTTCAATTACTTTTCTATCTCACATATATCAAATCGTTATAATACTTTTTTATATAAAAAAAATCCACAAAAATGCCATCCAAATGCACCTAAGTTGCTGAAACGAGTCCTTTTTTGATTCACAATGCTACGGCCACACAACAGGGGAGGCTGGATTTTGTTTTGTTTTTAGAAACCCCCCCCCCCCCCCCCCCCCCCGGTTGCTATGAGTTTTGTTTGTTTCACAATGCTACGGCCACACAACAGGGAGCGAACGAAGCGGTTGAGGCTGCCACGCGTTGTTTCATAACGGACCCACGTGGATCGTAGAACATGTATTCCGCTAACAGCTTACACGTTTCAGTGCTCCGCGGACAACATATGGACTGGACATCAAAACAACTCCTCCTACTCACCAATCATATGATCCTAAATTGCTTCTCAATTTCTCCTCTGACCCCAGTAGCTGCAATTTTATTAACACTTATTCCTCCGATCCCTCATTCATCTATCCATCCATCCATCCGTCGTGCTGTTAACTTGCGCAGTGAGTAAGTTGGTCTGGAATCTCAATCCCCTTTTGAGAATTACCTGTTTTTATCAATTATATGGAATACTAGTATGTTGTTGTGAGTCTGTCTTCATATTTGATGTTCCTGTGTCTCATAGTTTGCATGAATTTAGTAGTTCTCGATTATATATATATATATATATATATGATCTGAGTTTATGAAACACGTCATTGGCTTCTTCTAATTCTTCCTTCTTTCTTTCTTTCTCTTTTTTTTTTTTTTTTTTTTTTTTTTTGGTAGTAGTAGTAATCATGCATGCTACTGATTTTGTTCTGGGCCATTTTGATGATACACACATTTTTTTTTTAGTGTAAGCTCCCTCCCTGAAACCATCCGACCCATCTCTCTCCCGTAACGTAATAGCGAGTGGTAAACTTTTGCTCCTACATTTAACGCCTCGGGTAATACACGAATTGATGGGCTATACATACAGGTTGGTTGGGCTCTGCAGTACCTATATATATGTTTGACCCTCGACTCTTTTGGTGTATGTGTTTCCAGACAAGACATGACCTTATATGGTTCTCTGCTGCTGCAACATTTGTTATTGTTGATTGTTCCCCGTTATTCCAGGCCTAGCATTGTTGGTATCCAGAAATGGTAGTCGTTTTGATACGCTTAGAAAAAGGCTTTTTTTTTTCTTTTAATCTTTTTAAAATTTCTTGTTTCTTTGGCAGGGGCTAATTGCGCGAAGAAATCTACCACCACATCACACCTTCCAAAAAAAAAAAACATTTTGGTCCGTCTGCAGAATAGTAACTGAAAATGTCAGGCGTATCAATTGCAGGGGCTCCCCGTACGGAGCACGATCAAACGACAACAACCACGACCTCCGGTTCCGGAACAAAACATCGCCTACAGCAGGCGCCGAAGCCACTACCACAGCAACAGCAGCAGGTGGCAGCGGCTGGAGGAGTAATGGGATCCCTCCGCCTCATAGAGCTCCAATTAGTTGCATTTATTATGGTGTTCTCTGCTAGTGGCCTGGTCCCCATCCTTGACATCGTGTATCCCGCATTCACCACTGCTTATCTAATTGCACTCTCCCGGTTGGCATTTCCATCCCATGGTATAACAACTGGGTCGGAGGAGATATTCCGCGGAAGTCGACTCTTCCGAATTTATGTAGTTGTGGGGACTACTGTAGGCCTGTTTTTGCCCTTAGCTTATGTTCTGGGAGGATTTGCAAGAGGGGATGAGCATGCCGTCCGGTCAGCCACCCCTCACCTCTTCTTGCTCTCATTTCAGATACTCACCGAGAACATTATAAGCGGGCTCTCGTTGTTCTCGCCTCCGGTTAGAGCACTAGTCCCCTTGCTTTACACCGTGAGGAGAATTTTCGTCATCATTGATTGGATACATGACGTCTGGCTTAACAAAACTTTGCCTGCAAATGCTGAATTCCGGGTAATTAATTGTGCAAAGCAATTTTGTGGCTTTTGATTAATTATTAAATTAGTGGTAAGCAAGTCGAGCAGTGCATTGATCATAAACTCAACTCGTGCATAGGTGTGTTTAATTGCGTCGGAGACTATTTGGGAAAAAAATTATTTCAAGTAATTATTTTTTTTATGAATGTAATTGAAAATTGTGTTTACGGTGCAAGTTAAATAGCATTTTGTCGTGATCCTGACAAGTTGCGTTGATTGCTTGTTCCAGGACATCGCATGGTTTTGGTTCGGAAGGGGCCTGGCGGCTGCAAATTTTGTGTATTTCTTCGTCAATCTCTTTTGTTTTCTTATCCCTCGTTTCCTTCCGAGGGCATTCGAGAGGTATTTCAAGGAGAGGGATGAAATACATTCGAAGATTGAAGAAGACAAGCGTTCAGCTGCAATGAACAGATCGCAGCAGGCGGACGGCAAAAAGGCAGACTGAATAAGAGTAGTAGTAGTATAATTAATACTCCCCTACTTAACGAGTTTCTTCCTTCCTGTTATTGCCATTGGGACTCGTTTGTTCCTTCCACTTCCCACCCTCCGCCAATGACTGACATTCTCTTTTCTTTTCTCACTTTTGAAACTATAGAAAACTCGGTTGTGTATTCCAAATTCCCACTTGAATCGGTTGTGTTTCTTTTCTCAACATTTTGGTGCTATTGGATTTTAATCTGTTGGCTTCGCTGATATTATTAGTGATCTCAAGGTGCAAGGTAATGCCATGAAACTTGTCTCCCATCCCATCAATGTGTTGTGTCATTATGCGTGACCTTTTTCTTAAATTCATACGAATTAATACACACCAATCGATTGATCGATGATAGTTCAGTTTCCATCGATTTCTCTAGATGGGGCTCAATCACTCCCAACGCTTTCAAGCACGCACGAAAGGGTCTGTCTACTGCTACAGATATAAACCGTATACTCTTTTTTAAAGTCTTAATAATAATTAATACTAAGAGGATAAACATGAAAACGTGCTGTGCTTCTGTATATCAAGCAGGCGGCAAACATACGCGCTTGGTCTCTTCTCTGGTGTTCTGTGGATTGTGATAACGGATGGCAATTATGATCCCTTCTTCTTGGACTGTGACAGTACGTGCATGTAGGTCCTGATATTTCTGGAGTCACGGATTATAATTTATACTTAAAACCACTTTTAGCACTTCATGAGTTTCCCAGGATAATATCTTCCAAAACCAACCATATTATTAAATTGATCTCGACGCAATTTTTCTTTTTCCTTTTTTCTATAAAAAAAAAAAAAAAAGAAGAAAAAAGACAACGTCCATCCTCAGCCCCGATGGTATTCTAGTTTTTGATCGAAGGGTTGCAATGTGCATATTGCAACAAGTATTTTAGGCTTTGCTTGGGCACATACGCTTGACAAATTGTACCCAGAAAAATAGCTTCCAATGGAAAAAATAGCTACCTAGGATTAACTTCCTATTGCAGACGGGCTACGAGTGCCTAAATGCTAGTGGCTGTACTAAAAGGGCAGAAGATATGTGTGGTGATTTCTCAATTTACCACCACGACAATTTGAGTGTGCGTAAATATGATACAACTGTAATTGCAATGGACCGCCCATTTATTCGGCTGAGAGCACAGTAATCAGTGATGGTAAACGCAGCGCCAAAACCTAAATGGACCGCCCATTTTAAGTGTTTGGATATCAAAATTATTCCAAATAATATTTTGCTTGCATCACAAACACATTTCCCAACTTACTTTTTTATATTTTCAATCACCTTTTTATCTCACATACATCATATCACAAAAAGTGCTATAGTAATTATTCTAAATAATATTTCAAATAATACACTATCCAAACAGTAAGTTGGATTTGCTTTTAGGGTTAATTACATATACTTCCCCTGGAGGAAAAAATGAGAAAAATTGGCAGTCTAAGGTCTTTATCTAATTTCTCCCCTTCTTACTAGCTCCTGATCATCTACAAATAAAAAACATTGTTGACATGAAAGAAATAGTAATTACATTTAGGGTACGTTTGGTTCCCTATAGAATTGGAGTGTAGAATTGGAATTGGAGCTCCAATTTCAATTCTTGTGTTTGGGTACTATCTTTCCTATAGAATTAGAATTGAATTACAATTCTAAATCGATCGAATTCCATAGTTCCAATTCTTTGGCTGGACCAAAGAATTCCAATTCCAATTCCACAACTAAACGGGTCCACGCGCGGATCTAGTATGGGTCAAAAATTAAAATCGGGTCAAAAGATATTGACACCCCTTTCTTCCCGTCTAACTCACCATTTTCCTCAGCCGCTAGGGCTCTGATCTCCACCATCACTTCCACCTGCAATCCTAATACCTTACCTTTCCCACCACCGTCTCCCCCCTGCCTTCCATTTCTCTGGCCACTTCCTTCATCCTTCGCCACTCTCGCCACTGTCCACCCCAAATTTCAGACACATTTAGGGCTTGTGAGACACCCAGGAAGGATAATGCTTGTGAGACACCCAGAGGGATCGAGAATTGCCGAACCAAATTGCACCCAGCAAAGCAAACAAGCCTAGATCTCTCCAAGTCATCATTTCAGGCCTCGATACTGCTCACCATAACCATTCCAGCCTCCGCTCAAACGGGTTAGTCATGTATCTGTATACGTATAATCTACGGACCTCTGAATCCGTTGTTATTTTCGTTTGAATCGATTAGATTTAAGTATTCAAGCTTTCATTTCATCCGTCATATCAGTTCTGAACTAAGATCGGAATCGGGAAGTCGTTCGCGTATTTTTGTATGTTTTAGAAGTTTGTGTTTGGGATCGAATTCGGTTGGAGATTGAAAGTCGTAATTGCAAATTTTTTGTTGGGGCACTTCTATCCGAGTTCTACTGCCATAAGATCTGTGACCGCCTTTTTTCTTTTGCAGTTTTTATCTGGGCCTCCGTAGGCATTTCTGGGCACCTCAGTTCATCTTGAAGCTGCAGAAACTTCCTGGTTTCTTCCCAGATTCCCAACAAAAAGGCGAAAGAGCTGCTTGGTAAGCGTCTTTAACTCTCCCTATTTACATACTTCGCTTATTTTTCTCCTCCTTTCGCTACTCCTGTCTTGTGAGTTAAATTATATTCAAGTCTCATCAAATCTTTCCTTTTGATGAGACTCATAGAAGGCTTTAGAAGGATTCTGATGTTTCTCGTAGCCAATTAGTCTTGTTTTTAGAAAGAAAGCTTTGTCGGGACTTTTCTGTTTCTTTCTTTTGTTGCAGTGTGCTAGAAAATCCTTACCAGCAGAAGCTTTAAGTCACTAGAATAAATTTAGGACATCTCCAAACAATTTTGTGCACATAAGTGATGATCTCAGCAACATCTCCAAATTTCTGTAATTTCGGTCGAGGGATATAAGCCTCGAGTGTGACGTAAAACTTGCCTCTATAAATTTGACAAACATTCTATAGTTATGAAGCTATTTGATTGAATTCAATCAAGAATCTCTGTGTAGCTCCCCTAATTTCTATTTTGATATGTGAAACCATTTTTTTATATTACATAAAAAGCTAACAAATGCATCTTCTTTTCCATATCCAGAAAAACATCCACATCTCCTTATCCTTGCCTATATAAATCCTTTGGTAATACTTTCTATCCCGAGTATCATCCTTTTTTTTTTTTCAATGTTCAAAGAGTTCTTTTTCGAGTCTGTTGACTTAAGATGTATTTTGAAATTATGATATCCTAAAAAATCATTTCTTTACCATAAATAAATCAGATTTCCAACCACTTTCCTTCCCGAAAAAAAAGGGTACCCCATTTGCACATTCGCATTGGTCAAGGCATCACCATGAACCTCCCACTTCTTAAACTCAGTAGAGGCTAACATAAATGCACATATATATGTCCAGAGAGAGAGTTCAACATTCAGGGAGGTAATCGAATATAGATTGGATGCACATATATATATTTTGGTATTCTTTATCAACTGATCATACATACATGTTCATATAATTTTGAAATGGAGCAACAAATTTTTCAGTGTACTTCTGATTTTGTTTTGAGTAGACTATTGCTTGTGCAGTTTTCTAGGGGAGACTTGAATGATGCACTTATCGCCTTTTCTAAATTCAGCTGCTTTTGAATCTTATTCATTATTGGACCTGCTCAATCAACTACATAAATTTTTTATGTTGCCTAATTCAAAATAAATTTCGTCTGCATGCAATTCCGTTTGGATTGCATTTTTCAGGTGGTTTTTTTAATATATTCGGTTAAATTGGTGCTGTGAATCTTCTATAGTAAATTATGGGTGGTCATGGGATTGTTGGAAACTCACAAGTTTGTGGCATTGATGAATTTCAGAGGGGGGAAGGAATGATTACCAGAAGGTTAATTTCAACAAGAGCAAATTGAATATTGATTTGAGTTTTGGCTCTTTTAAGTGTAGAATTCTCCTTACTCATTAAAGAGACTAACATGCTCTCTACAAAATAATTGGTATCTTTGAGGCATAAATATCACTTCTGAATCTTGATGCCTTCTCTTACTGAAAGTTCATTCGACATTTAAGGCAAATCATTTTTTTCTAGTTTTGTTTGAAGACAGCATAAGCAGATAATTGGAATGTCCAGCCATAGTCATAGAACTTAAAATACAGGAATTCTGTTTACCTTTGATGGACATTTCCCTTTATTTACTCTTCAATGATATGAAATCAATGTCCAGCCCAACACGTTTTTAAGTTTAGAGATCGATTGCCTTTCATGACTAGGTGCATATTTGCCTTTCATTTTTAGTTCTATAATGCAGTAGCTATTAAATATGTTCTTAAGAACATGACATTGTGATGTTTTTCTGGTGCATATCTGCCTCAGATATGGCATCTGAAGCAACATCTCAGTCAAAAGGGAAAGGCAAAGGGTATTTCACTTGGACTTCTGAAATGGATCGTGTAATGGGCACCTGTTTTATTGACCAAATGAACCAAGGAAACAAATTGGATGGTAAATGTGCATGGAAGACAGCAGCCTACACCGCAGTAATGAATGCTTTATTCGATAAGCTCAATATATCTGTGACAAAGGCTAATATTATATCTCGTTTCAAGACATGGGAGAAACACTATGACATCCTATACCCACTGCTCCAGTCATGTAACTCTGGGTCTGCGATAATATGGGACTACTCTAGAGGTAGAATTGATGTTCGTGATGAGGATGTATGGAATGCTCGAGTAAGTGAGAATCCAAAAATTCTTCCTTATAGAAAAAAAAATTGTGGTTGAAAATTGGGAGGATATATGTACACTGTTTTCACAAGATCGTGCAAATGGAGAGGGTGCCCAAACTGTTTTTGAGGCTAATGCTGAAACTGAAGTTGAAGAGTCTGCTAATGTAGAGGAATCATTTGAGACTAATTCACGATCTTTAGAAGATGAAGTTATGAATGCACTGCTAGCTCGACAACGGTCAAAATCAAAAGTTTCATCTTCAACAAATGATCGTGGCACAAAGAGAAAACTAACGAGCTCTCAAGTACTTTACAAGGTGTTGGGACGAATGGCAGATTCAGTGGATAAGTACTTAAATTCAGAATGTTCAAAAGTTACAACTAAAATGGTGGAAGACGAGTTATCTAAAATTGAATTGGATAGATTTCAATTGTTGAAGGGTATTGATTTACTTATGAATGACAGGACAAAGTATGACACTTTTTCTGGTCTTCAAGATGACTTAAAAAAGGATTGGCTATTGATGCACATTGGTAATTGATTTTTTTTTTTGGTAATCTCCAGTTGAAGTTGTTTTTGTAGAAGAAGTTGAGCTATTTTCTATTTTGTCTTCTTTTTCACTATTTTCTTCGGTCAGGTAATTTGTGAGTAATTCACTGTCCGATATTCTACCATGTTTTAAGAAATATGCTAGTGTCATTGGGGATTTACTTTTAAGGGCTTGAGGTCCAGTTTTGGTTGGATGCCAATATCTATACCATACGTTGAACAAAAGAAATTGACATAAAAGTGGGAAAAAATAAATTATTAAAGGCACAAATTGGTTTTTACTTTCAAATCTTTAATAAAAATTAGCTAAATGTAAAGAAAAAAATTATTATATAGAAAAAAGGAAAAAAAAGAAAAATTTTATGTAAGCAAATGTTTCATGAAAACAATTCTAATTCCTAATGAATTCTTTTCTCATGCAAACAAAGGATTTGGAATTCCAAATAAATTCCGTATCAATTCTATGCATTTCCCAAACGAAAGAATTGGAATGATTTGGAATTTCAATTCATAGAATTTCAATTCTAATTCTATAAAACCAAACGCACCCTTAGAGCTGGAGCGCTCAGCAAAAATTAGTAGCAGACTTAGGCCTCGATAGTAACCGACTCTCCTCTCACATAATAGAACAGGCATTGGGATTTTCGCAACATATACATGTTTTAAAGTTAACCTTTGAATAAATATCCGAATCATTTAAAGTTCAACTTTGAATAAAACTCTATATAAAAAAAAATTTCTTTTTCGCTACATGAATAGTTTCTCATTTTATTTTTAAGAAAATATCATAAGATGAAATTGTTTTTCTTTCTTTTATTTCTTTTTCTCTTTCTTCTCTCTTTCGTCATTCCCAACAGAAAATTCCATTTCAACGAAAATTTTTGTTTTGAGTTTGTAATTGCATATTTTTATGTGAAGATTTAAAAGGCATCAAAAACTAATTTTGATTTTTTGTATGATGCCACGTGTCACACATTTTAATTGATGATTATTAACCATGTCACAATTTCATCTTAAGATATTTTCTTGGGAATAAAATGAGAAACTAGAAAGGAAAGAAGAAAATCCAAAATTAAAAGAATTGAAAGGCTAAAAAAAATTGTATTTTAGGAAAGTGATTTGAATATTTTTTTTAATCATTTAAGGAGAAGATAGATCTCTGCAATTCATTTTTTTTTAATTTCAATCATTAAGGTGAAGATTTTTGTGAGAAAGAGAAAGAATTAAATAAAGAAAAAAACGAAAAAGAAATAAAAGAAAGGAAAACAAGGTAAATGAAAAGTCAAAATAATATAAGGGCAATTTTGTCCTATAGGGGGCTAAGTGAGCAAAATTAAAGGTTAGGAGATAAACTGAAAAATTGGGTATACTTTAAGGGGATTAAATGTGATTAACCCAAAAAAAAAAAAAAATTTCCCCGGCAAGCCGCTGGCCCAAATCCCCCACCCGACCCAACTTTTTATTTGCGTTGGTTTTGCTCTTTTTGTTTGTTATTTTTTTTAATTTAAAAGAGCTATCGCTCCAACAGTCATTATATGCCGTCAATTTTGCAATCTTTGTCTAATTCAACTTAGCTGGGAAGGGTTTGATTGGATTGGATAGTAAATTAGGAAGAGTTATAAATAAGAGATTTTAAATTCATATTTTTTGTCTTGTTTGGATTGTAATTTTTTGAAGTTTTTGTATAAAATATATTATAGCGATTTGATATATGCGAGGTAAAAAGGTAATTAAAAATGTGTTTATAAAAAATATAAAAAAATTTTGACGAAAAAATGACTTTCCAAACAAAATTATTAATTTAGAAGTAAACTTAACTTCTGACACGTTATCCCACCCATATAGTTTTCTTAAAAAAATACCCAAAAACAATCACGTGAGCATAATACACTTCAAAACTTATTATAACATAAGTTCAGAACACATTTTTGTTCAGAACAAATGAAACCTCTTTGTTTCTTCAATTTGCAAGTTTCTTTATATTTCCGTGGACATTCCTTCCTCACTTGTCCGGCTTTTTAATGCACGCCAACTTTAACTTCTTGACCTCAAATAACCTAAAAAAAATAGTTAGCAAAGAAATTAAAAGAGACAAAAGCTAACGAAAACTAAAGAGTGCTACACCAGCCTGCTACTATCATGAATGCAACGCAGGGTCGGAACTTGGGACTATTTGGAGTTGTGATAACTTAATAAAAAATAAGTTTTTTACCTAATAATATATTTTTAAGTATATTATTTGAATTACATATTTTAATATATACTTATTTTATTGAATAGTATGTAATTTTAAATTTTTAAATGTACTTATATCCTTATTTACTTCATAATATAGGATTAAATAATTAAATTTAATATTTTATTTTTAAAACACAAAAATTATTCTAAAATTAGTTATTTTTGGAGGTGTTTTTGAAAAATTTTGCTGTAGTAAAGTTTTTAAAATATATTTTAGAATATATTTAGAAAATACTTTGAAATATTTAAAAGTAGAAGAGTTTTTAAAATATTTAAAAAATTTAAACTAATTTTTAGATTATTTTAAAAAAATTATTATATTTAAAAAACTAATTTTTAAAAAACACTCCAAAAACAGGGTCCAAACTTTGGCGAATTCAACAAAAAAAAAAAATTTTCCACTCCTAGTTTCATTGAATGATACTCATCAAACGCTTCAACAGCAGTGCTTTTAGCACCGAAAAGTGTACATTATTGTTTTTACCAACCAAGCCCCGGTCCAAACCTAACACTATATAAGAAATTGTAGCCCCACGCTCGATCTCCCAGGACTCCCCTTCCTTCTCGTTTCTCTCTCTGGTCTACCGTGGCCATCAAGAAAATCAAACCCTACCTTCCTCCAGCACCCCCGACCCCACCCCTATCGCCTTCCCCTCTGCCCCTTCCCACCACAAAACCCCCTCAATCCCCCAACCCAAAAAGCCTTTCTCTCTCTACATAGCCCTTTTACCATCTATGACCATATCGTTTCCGTGATACCCTTTAGATCTTTTTTGGCCAAAAAAGAGAGAAATGTGAAAATGCGGAACAAGGGTAAAGTCCATCCTTCCCCGTCATCTTCTTCCTCCTCTTCGTCTCATTCCTCCCACCACAACAACAAAGATGCTTTATCTGTTCTAAAACTCTTGCCTGCTGCTATTCTTGCTATAGCAGCAGTCCTTTCTCTCGAGGACCGCGAAGTATTGGCTTACATGATCACTAGGTCCATCAAGACTACCAACCCATCAGCTCTTGTCGATGAAAAATCCAAGAAAAACTCCAAAAAATCAGCAAATACCGGTGCCCACCTCCACAAAACTACTCCTTTGTTTGACTGCGAGTGCTTTGATTGTTACACTAGCTACTGGTTTAGGTGGGATTCTTCACCTAACCGGGAGCTTATCCACCAAGCCATAGAAGCCTTCGAGGAGCACTTGAATAACGGCGAGCAGTCCAAGAAGGGGAAGAACAAGAGAAGAGACAAAATGGGCCGGCGTGGGACTCAGAAATTAGTGGATTTTCCGCTGCCCGAAGCAGGAAATGGATCGCCGGAGATTCAAGAGAGTAGCTCTTCTGTGCCGCAAGATGAGGCTTTCTCGCCGGAGTCATCAGCTGGGGTATTGGTGCCTGAGAGTGGAGATACTGGTGAAGCGGCAGCGGCGGCCCTGATAGTGGTAAAAGAGGAGGAGGAGGATGTGGTGACGGAGGCTGCGCCGGAGACGGCTATAATTGTGAGAGGAGCGGCGCCGGCGAGCAACCACAAAGGACTAGCTAGAAAAGTGTTGCCGGATGTGTTGGGACTGCTGAATTCGCGTTTATGGAGTCTTTGGAGTCCGAATGTATAAAGAAAAGAAAAAGGAGGAGGAAGAAATCTCTTCTTCTTTTCTATTATGATTATTATTTCGAGGAAAAGGAAATGTGGTAGGCAAAATTCCTTCTCGAGTCGAGTATATAAAAATTTTCGGACTTTAGTAAAAAGATGCTCCTCCTTTCACGAGCCATTTGTTTATTCTCTTGTCAAAATACTACTGCTACTACTTAACAAGAATCTGAGCTAAAGTGGTGTGTTCTTGGGCTGGCCAAGAATCATATTAATAATTTTTCCCGGTTGCAAATGGAAATGTGGCTGAATTCTCTTTTCTGTTTTTCTCCGCAGGAAATTTCAAGTTTTAGCTGCTGCTACTGCTTCTTTGAGTAATCAATAATTATTATTATTAGTACTCGCTACTTAGGTGGACTACTTCATCATGGACTCTGCTTGCATACCTGTTTTCAGTCCTTCTTGTGCATTGAAGTCTTTGCTTAGTAGCTAAGCATTACGAAAATGTTGGTGAAGACATAATAGGTACTTTTGATGGGCCAATGAAATGTGACGTTTCTGTGCTTCTCCTGTCAATTTTTTGCTTTTTGGGTGTTATAATTTGCACACTTTTAATTGTGAGTTCAGGGTGGCCTAGCAGCAGCCAACGTACTCCTCCGTATTACATATGGATTATTTTATTTGGTGGCCAAAAAGTAATACTAGTAGTTATGTATGGCTAGTTTGGGGGTTGAGGATAGAATAGGAAAAAAGAAGAGAAAAGAAAGGGTAAAAAAAAAAAAAAAAAAAGGAGATTTTAATATTTTGGGAGTTTAAGATGGAAATGGGATGATCAATTTTAGATGTCATTAAAATCTTAGTTTGAAGCCATTCAAGAACAGAGTTGGTATTTTACAAAGCTTTCGAAGTTACAGCAGTAATAAAAATGCCATTCAATTTCGGCTCTTTCCATTCTTCCTCCTGTTCTGAAGGAGCTCGCAAATAAAGGAAAAGTAATGGAACTAATATTTTTTTTAAATTTGTGTTTTCTTTTTCCCCTTGGCATACACAACAGTTTGGGTGTAGAATCATAGTAAATAGTTTGGGATATTTCTTTTTACGGGTAATGACTAATGATTAATGCCATAAATATTATTCTTTATACCATAATGATTAATAAACATGGGAGGCCCAATAATTGACTCGAGAGTTTGAACATGTAAAATGGCATTTATTGCTATTTGCTGCTGCCCTTAACTTGAGGAGCTCAGCGTTTGGATTTGGTAATTTTACAAATAATACACATTTGATGAATTTTCTCTCTGCATCATCATCATCATCATCATCATCATCATCACTGATTGATTGTACTATTAGGAACTCGAATGTGGAATTTTGGGAACCACTGGCCAATGGCTCAGCGGCCACCAGAGAGGGACTTAAGTCCCTCTTTGGACTGTCAGTGAGGGTTCAAATCTCACCAATAGCGAAAAAAATTCAAAAATTGTGCCATAGTACTCTCTTGGTCTAGTTTGGTCTGTATACCCGCTAGCCCCTACAACAGCCTCCTTAGGCTCTCCCTCCCCTAGATTAGGATAGAGTAGTTGGGTCTGTATATCCGCTAGCCCCTACAACAGCCTCCTTAGGCTTCCCCTCCCCTAGATTAGGATAGAGTAGGTTATACAAATGTATCGTGGCTAAAAAAAAAAAAAAATTTGTGGAATTTTGGAGAGTTAACTATTACTTAGTACTTCGCAAGGGAAGAAGAAGAAAGTGGTGTCAATTAATGATTCTGATAGATCTTTTTGGTTCTTGAGAAATTTCGAGAGAGAGGGAGCAGACAAATATGTGGCAAAATGCGCAGATATACTACACCACACCATCCCAAGTAAAAGCTCGTTCGCTGAGCTCCCTACTGGCTGCAGATGTAAGTAAGTAATGTGGGTGACTAGACCAGCTTAGTTTCTTCGGAAGACAGGATCAAGAAAAATGCAGATACACTCTCCTACCAGTGCTAGTATCGTGATTGATGGGACTGGAAATTACACTACACTACACTACTCGACTGGTAGTTTTTTTTCTGGGTTTTGATGGAGAGGTCCTTCCGTCCGGTTAGCTGTTGGCTGTTGACACCGAGACAGCATTATTGGATACGGTAACAATAATTTATGCGTACGCTACAGTGGGTGCATTATTAGTACTCAAGGGGAGGGTGGGGCGGCCCAGTGAGTGAGGAAGATGGCTTTATCCAAATGGTTAGTTTGACACACACGCTGCCCTTTTTGGCGCTGTGTGTTCTGATTCCTTCCTGCGATTGGTTTGGGTAATAAAAAAAAATACACACGCAAGTTGTAGGCAGCAGCGCAAAAAGGCTTGACTAGGGGCTTTTCCGGTGTTGAAACTGGGGAGAGGAGACGATGATGGAGACCAGAGCCAATCTCTCAATCCGCTAAAGCACCAGCATCCGCCTCACTTTTTGGGGCTCCCTGTGGACAATCATCATGAATTCTTTTTTGTCCTCGATGGTGGACAATCACGATTAACATACAACACTGTGACGCGTGGAAAGCAGGCCTAAAATTTTGCCACCTGGATTTTGAAAATATGAACACCTGAAATTATTCTCACAGGTGATGAAAAAGGACGAGGCGGCGGGCACTACAGGTTGACCTCTGGCCGTGATTTGACCAAAATAAAATCGAAGATTCAAATTGCACATCGATTTTAACGTCACGTGCGCGTGTCTGGGACTCATAAAATTTTATTTTATATTTATAAGTTGTTAGAAGTGAGTTATATCATGTGAAATAAATATTACTCCCTCCGTCCCGTTTTCTTAGTTTTGGTCTTTTTTTCACACAGATTAAGAAAGTGTAATTAATTTGGTTGGAAACATAAATTTAGATTAATAATTTCCTAAAATACCCTTATGCTAATCAATGTAGTCAATGTATTCAATGTATTGGAAAAACTCAATGTATTCAATGTAGTGGGTTAGTATTTAATAACAATGTATTAATAACAAGATATTTAATAAGGGTATTTTAGACAATTTGAAAGATTACTACATTTCTTAATGGGAAAGTGGACTATAATTTGGGACGGACGAAAAAGGAAAACAAGACTAATAAAGTGGGACGGAGGAAGTATTTGAAATAATTCTTGTAACACTTTTTTATGATATAATGTATGCGAGATTAAAAAAAATGATTGAACAGATAAAAATATTTGTTAAAAATTATATCTGTGTTGCAAGCAAATAATTTTTAGCCAAATAATCACTGTCCAAGCACGCTCATTAATTTTCCTGACTATCATTTGGGCCCTGATCCTTCATATAAGTAGTCCTCGGTTTAATGCAAGTTGTCAATACGGAGCTAATTAGCCATACTCCATTTAATGTAAGAATATTTTAGAAAGATGCTAGTGAGTTAGATTTATTATTCTAACAAAATTAACTAACTATTATTAAATTATATGAATCTATCAAAATGAAATTGAGGGAGTAGTTGTGAATTCACTCCTATATTTTCGTCGCAATATTACCGGATTAGCACCTTTGCCTACTAGATTTGGTAATAGCACAAGTTGGGAAGCAAAGGGCAGCTTGAATTGTGTCTTTGCACAGGCAAATTTCATCTTTTTTTTTTTCCTCGTAAATTTTATTCTACACAATTTTTAATCACATTTTCACTTCACGTATATCATAATCTAAAAAAGTGCTATAGTAATTTTTCTTTAAAAACTTTTCAAAAAAAATGCAATTTAGACATCACATCCTAAAAATTGTTATAGTAATTTTTCTTTAAAAACTCTCAAAAAAGGAGCTGTACGAGCCCTCTTTTCACACGACTCACGGCTGGAGCAACGCCGGTGGTTCAATCTATGTACCCTCGTATTATTATAAAATGTTACTATAAGGCTACTGTATTAATTATTGCCTGTTTGGTGGCGGTCTCCCTTTCCCCTCTGCCCTTTACCCTTTTTAGCGTGGAAATTGGAAAAGTTAATGATCCTGATTACTTGCTGCCTGCTGTTTGGTAAAATTCTTTCACCATTTTCATTTCCAACCCAAAAATTCCTATGGATGCACCCTCATTGATTATCCTCTTTTACATATGTATATATATATATATATATATATATATATATATATATAAGGATACGTATATATAAAAGGATAATTCAACTGGCCTTGGTCCCTATCCTTTTTGTTCGCTCGTTACTGACACCTCTGCAGATGCAGTCCCATAAAGAGTAGCCAAATTTGCATAAATTGAATTGTGTGGGACAAAGATTATCCCCCACTGTTTTGTATGCTTTGTCTTGTGAGGGACAGAAATTAGGGCATCACACAATTCTGAATCCAGCGATCGATGTCAACCTCATTTACTCCAAATTCTTTCTTGAACCGGCCCAAGAGCTGAAAAAAAAAATATTTTCTCGTGCATTTATCCCCACATTTTGTACGGGTAGCCTACCTGGCTGGGTTCAGTCTTCTATTCCACCTGGCTGGGTACAGTCTAAGAGTGGTAATTGTTGTTCAACAAAGAGATGGTACTAGTGACTCAGTAGTGTGTTTGGATGGAATATTATTATTAAAAATAATTGCTAGTACTTTCTTTCTTTTTTTTTTTTTGGGGGGGTAATATGATGTATCCGCGATTTAAAAATTGTTGAAATGCATTTTTATGATAAAAATAAAATGATATTCGTAAAAATTTGAGTATGCAAACACAGAATGAATGATTGCATACTTTGCTCTACAGAGATGGAATACAATACAGAAGGAGTGTTAATGGGGGCAGCACTTGATGACGTTGAAGCAGTAGTAATAAATAAGTGCATATTGATATGGATGGCTACGTGTAGCGGTTGGTTGGGGGCCTACAGAAGGCATCTCGAATTATTGTCCATCAACAGAATATTGAGGAGCGGCCCAGCAGTTGGTAATGTTCAGATTGGACGTTTTGGGCTTTGCGGTCACAACAAAGGTAGTCCCTCAGTCATTAATAATACTAATAAAAAAAAAAAAAAAAACCATCTGGAAATCGCAATGCACGGTAATTTTATGCCAAGTTTGAACAAGTTTTATGGGCATATTTGGTAAATAATTTTTGGTCAAGTTTATCTGCTATAAATTTTTTAACAATTATAGTTATAATAATTTCAAAAAAGTTCTCAAAAATTTTAAATTATATACTTCAAAATATTTAAAAATTTTACACACTTTATAAATTTTTTTTACAGCTTTTACAATAAAATTTTAGATAAACATCAAAAAAATTCATTTGTCAAACGGGATCTATATTAGTTGCCAGGCTCAGTCCTAGTCCTTTCCTCAATCTAATTCAGGGTGTCTTTTTTTAAGTGAATGAGAGGATGGAGCGCTAGAAACTTTTTTTTTTTTTTTTTTTTTTTTGGATAATTGCGGAAACCTCTTCCCTGAGGTTTCTTTCAGTAGCCCTCACCTCCCCTATAATTTATAAAATATCACTAACCTCCCATAGGAACTAATTGGGGCCTATTCCTATCAAAAGATTGTATGAATTTACCTAGCTACCCCAATTATTTGTGATTATCTGTTGAATGAATTTTACAAAAGAATGAATGTTGCTTGTTAACAAATTGATGAAGCAAATAAGCTAATTAATTACTAATTAAACAAATTGAGTAACTAATTAAACTACCTTATAAAAAAATTGATAGTGGAAAAGTATGTTGACTGCTACATTTAGAGCTCCTGCCCTTGCCACTGCAACTGGCATTTCCTTTTGATTATTGAGGAAGAAGGCAGTTGTTGTTGAGATTGTAGTATTGTTGCTGTGAATGTTCTTTTTCGGGACCATCATACCATTGGAAATACTTGCATTTTGCATCCAAAAAAAAAAAAAAAAAAAACTTGATTGTAGGTGCAATATTTGTTCCTTATCGTGAAGGATGTTAGAGAGTTCTATGATTCTCCCCTGTGGCTGGAAGCAGCCATGCTTTTTTCTACAACACTTCACTTCCAACTACCAAACTAAAGTCAAGGAAACCAGATGTGTTACCGACAAAACCAGCTGTAGAAGTATATTGCTAAACCAGACCTCATTTATAAGCTCGTGCAAGTTCAAATCTCATTTAACCGTTTAATTAGTCATTACATTTACCTGCTGCTTAAGCTGTTGCAGGTGCATTGGAAATGGTTTGCACTTATACCCCCTGAAATCTATTGATCCTTAATAGGATTTGTTCTTCCTTTGCTAATACTATTAGGCAAACAAGATGAAGGAAAAATCTGGCACAAATTTCTCATCTCATTCCTTAAAACAATTTTTTAACGAGACTCTTTCTAGTTTGGACAGAATCTACAACAGATTCCTTAAGTTCAGGGGTGGTCAATGCAATTTCTTAAATCAAAAGGGAGGTGAGTGCTACTGTCAGAAACCTCACGAGAGATTTCCACAACTTCCCCCCCCCCTTTTTTTTAAGGGTGCGGATACATCTCCCAGCATTAACGTAGGCGGGCGGGTGTTTTCAATTTTTTCCCGTCTTTCTCTTTTCACCCTGCCTCATCTTTCTCAGTATCTCGTCAACCGTCCTTGCCACTTGGCTGGACAGTTTTGGTTCCACTTGGCTAACATCCATAATTTAGGATATTTTCGAGATGGGAATATCAAATACTCCCTCCGTTCCATTTTGATAGTCTTGTATTCCTTTTTCATCTGTCCCAAATTATAGTCCACTTTCCAATTGAAGAATGTAGTTGTATTTTAATTTTTCTAAAATACCCTTATTCAATGTAAGTAGTTGTTATTATAAACCTATCCTATGTAATGAGAGTTGATTCTTTTTTTACCATCAATTCAAGTTCCAATAAAGTTGTACCATATTTAAGGTGAGGGTATTTTAGGAAAATAGCAATTTAAATTTACCTTTCCAACAAAATTAACTATTTTTTCTTAAACTGTGTGAAAAAAAAAATAGAACTATCAGAGTGGGACGGAGAGAGTACAATGTATGACAAATAATTTGGTTCTACTTCACGGCGGTCATGGGTTTTGGGTCCTCTTGACTGTGCTTTTTCTAGAATTATTCAATATGCTCTGAGACTATATTATCAACTTTTATGAGAGTATCAATTAGGTTTTGTATCTAGTAAATAAGGTTAATATTATATTAATTAAAAGACCACTGCATTCCGACTTTTGCATTTAACAATTGAGTTTTAAGGATACATTTTGTAAACATCTCTGCCCGCCTTTCGTTTTTACCTTTTTTTTTAAATATTTATTTTGGGTGAAGTTGGTATGCAAACAATTTAGTTTATACAAACATCCCCCAAAAAGACGTGGAGAAGCTGCTAGGATGCCTGCCAATTATATGTCAGGTCTTGCTCAAGTAAATTTCTTGTCCATACTCGAGAGTATAAAAGTTGACGTAGCAATTCTTTTTTTTTTTTTTTTTTTTTTCTCTGATCACGAGTCACGACAACATTCTTATAACTTATTCCATTATACACTGCAGGAAAGAAATACAAAAAAAATTGTGCCACTGGACTAAAAGAATATTTTGACACGTCCATTGAAAATTTTCACTGCAAATAAAAGACACTCAATCAGTTTTAATGGCCGGTGAGCTTAAAACTGGGTGGTCATGACGTTGCAAGTCCAAGTGGCAGTGACATTGCATCTTCCATGGAACCTCATGCATGCAAAAGAGGGATCCAAAAGTCAACAAAAGCCATGCTTGTTTTCCTCAAGACTTGGCAGCCCACGATTCTGAGTTCCCACAGCCATAATCCACCCAAACAAGACCAGCCGAAGTTTCAAGTTATTGACGCAGAGGCACAACACCTCTCTCTATCCCTCCCTCTCTTTCTGTACGGACGGACCTATCAGAATTCAGTCCGCCGAGTTGGAGCCCAACAGAGCCGTGGAATTACCCTTTTGGGATTTCTCCTTTGTCTCCTCCCCTCCTCTCCTCTCCTTTTTTTGGCGTTTGACGCTCCCTTAACAGGATCAGAAACTTTTCTCTTTCATTTGTTTTCTGATGAAACGTTATTATTATTATTTTTTTTTTTTGTGGATGCTAGCGTAATGACGTGGTCATGTTCATCACCACTTGTTCTATGGAATTTCCTGTAGCATTAGAAACGGGGAAGAAAATTTGTACTTTCAGGGATACCATCCGGTTTGGCTAAGCTGTGCTACTGCTACAAGGGGAGATGAGCTTCAGAATGCCTAATCAACTTACTGAAGATTTAGAAACAGCAGCAGTATTTGTTATTGCTAAAAAATGATGTTAATTTGTCATCAATACTTCGGTACCTTCTTCTTCTTTTTTTTTTTTTTTTTTTGTGGCTAAATTAATACCACTTCTACTACTCAGGCAGCATTACGTAGTTTTGGCACTTACTTACAGAAGTGCTAAAAACTATTTCAATCCTTAATTTCTACGAATTAAAATGCTGGAAAACCATGAACCACAAGTCCTGCGGCCAAGACACGACGTGAACTTGCATTTCCCTCCAGGGCCAAGTAATAGGAGTGGTCGTACACACTAAATGTGTCTACCCAAAACCGCAAACCTTATGAATGTCGGTCACATGAATGAATAAATAAAATTGTAAAATGCAGTTACAATTTTGAGGTTGAGATGCCGTCGAAAATCCACGTACTGAAGAACTAGAAACCACAACCGCAGGGACGATCCGATAATATGCAGGCAGGAGCAAGTGCGACGTGGCTGTTGTTACATCTGCGTAACATATTTATCACCCAAATCATTTCAACTTGTAATGCAGCAATGCCATATCATTACTGCCTTATTTACTATTCAATTCTCCAATAATTGGTGCAGGCCTCTCTCTCTACAAATTCTTCAGGTTCAGGGTGTTATGCAGACTCACTCTTTTTAACTTATGATCGATGGATGCAGTACCCTAGTGTTATTGGCTTAGTGGGCATCGATCATCAAACCGCATTTGCCCTTTGAGGGTCTCAATCAAACAATGCTTTCGACCGAATCTCAAGTGCTCTCCAGAAAGGAGACCGGATCTTTTAATTATGCGTACTAGACTCGTATGAATGTACTATCTTCTAGCCTCTTAACCTGTTGAATGCGTTTTTCCGAGTAAGTACTGTTTGATAATGACATGAGCAAGAGACATCCTACGTGGTTCAAATATGCGTGCGGGTTTTAGTACAAAGAATTTCGGCAGCAGATCAAATGGGCTTCTGCTAGCTACCTGTCGCCCTGGCAGCATGGAGTAGTTACTCGCATGCTCATCAAGGGACCATGGAACTCTATATATCCAAGACCATCATCGATGACTAAGATTTTTTTTTTTTTCGGAGGGCGGGGGGTGAGCGGGCAGGGGAAGGGGCGGGGGGGGGGGTTTGAGATCTGTGTAAGTCGCCGTCGATGAAACATCTGTAGCTTGCGAATTCATTCTGCTCGCATGCTTTTAAATGGGAAGAGCATTCATGCGTTATTAAAAAATAAAAAATAAAAATTCGAGCATTCAATCGAAATTTCTTTCTTTGGTTCTTTAATTCTTCAAGCATCAGGCTATATATAAATTCAGTTGCTATGTCTTTGTTTTGTCAAATGTGTGGTTCTCGGATCTACCAAAACACAATTTTTAATTAATTTTATTTATATAGGTTTCAACTCCACCAATGCCACAAAACTTGAGAAATTTGGTTTTCGGCTCTCTCTCTTTTTCTCTTTCCTTTCCTACGTAGAAACAAGACATCCATATATAAACATTTGGAGACGTATTTCCGGTGAAACTATTGAGCATGCACATGTGAAAATGTTTGTTCTCATCAAAGTTGTCTCTAAGCTAACACCGTTTTCTCCTTGTTTATCTGGTGGCACTCCCATTAATCGGTGTTGCACTCTTTATCTGCGGGGCACGTTGAAGAAGTTGACGGCTTGATGCTAGCCAACCATATCCCCTGTGGATTGATCAAATTTGTTGTCACCAGTTAAATCATTTTGAGTTCGATCAAGACTTAACTACTGAATTGATAGAAGGAAACGCAGATGGACATCCTTAATTGCCCGATATTTATGTAAAAAGAACTGGAGGATTATGTCAATCACAATCTGATTTGAAACTGGCTCCACTCCAGCTATATGCATATATTTCACACCGATACCTCTATTTTACCTTTCATTAGCAATAGAACAGACACAAAAGGCCAGCTTCTACTGTCGTTCACCTCGCACAGATCCCATCAGCTCATGGCCTGTAGTTTAAAGTTCCAGGGAAAGTTTAATCTAGCAAGGGAAAAAAAGAGCAATCCGTATCAGAGTTGTAAACAAGGACTTGAGTTACTTCAGCTGCTGCTTCTTGATTAGCTTAGTAGTGGCTGGCGTTTTCTTTTTCAACAAAAAGGTAATTTCATAATGTATGTGATTTTTGAGCATACAAGATCAAATAGATCAAGCTCCATTTTTACGTTTGGCATATGATACCATCAGACTTGGGATCGCTTTCATCGCGTCTATTGATCAATGATCAAACATTTTTCTTTTGGCGTGATCGATTGATTTGTTATTCTACATTCATGATGAACGATTGATAAAGCATGGGTTATGTAGAGCAGCTCTATGCTTTGTTCATAAGACAAAACATTGTAAGCACGCGTCAGCCTGGCTTCTTATTCCTCATGAAGAGATGAAGAAGATACAATTTAACAGATAGTGTTTGACCCATTGGCGTCATCTAAAATTCCATTCATACTTTGATTTCTGGCTGTTTATGGTCTTAATTGAACCTAAGAAGTGGGTGAAACCAATAATTAAATCACTTGTTTCATGCAAATGAAGAGCATGATCAAGTGTTGCAACGAAACGTGCATGCGCCAGAACCACCCATCATTCACAGATTATGGAGATAATTTCACCCAGTCCAAGATAAACACCAAGCAATGCTGAATAGTATGGCAAATCAGTAATCATAAATCAGCAAATCTACGCACATGAGTGGGAGATAAACGCTAATATGAACTTACCGTGCCCGAGAATGAAGTAAATTAACAACACTAAAAGTCAGCCCAAGCTTTGTTTTTTTCTTCCTGTTTTTCTGAACCCGCCAATTTCTTGCATCGATTTAGGCTTCAGAAACCGGTTTGACAATTTTGTAGTCTCTATATATAACGGCAAACTAACCACACACTTCTATTTTACCATACATTTAGCTCTGAGAGACACCAAAAGATGAAGGTCAGTTCCACTTAATTTTGTTGCGTTGAACTTAAATAGCCACAGTTACCTAATTCATCTGAAACTTGCCGGTTATCTGCGGTATTTTCATGGCAGTTACTAGGTTGGATGCATCGTAAGTTCCGGCAGAATAGCAATGAGCCCTTCAAAGATTTTTCCATCGGTAAGTGATCATGTATTTCAAAGTCTGTGGTTTAGTTCTTCTTAATTGGTGAGTCGGAGTCTCAAATTTATGGAACAACACGTAATCTTGAATCTATATACTCATTTGTGAATCAGGAACTTCGTTTTGTTGAAACATATATAACTTCTTCAGTTTTTGTTACGTTACTTAATTTAATGGCAATTAGCAAAGAACAAACCAGAAGGTGATTTGATTGGTGATCCTCAATTAACAAAGATCTTGAATAACTCAAACATTGTCGAGCTTGAACTGTTAATGAGTGCACGAAATGAATGATGATGGCTAACAAGACAATCACAATTGTGCAATTCCTGGTAAATCAAGCAACGTATTGCACCTGATTAGCCTGCTAGCGTCCTAGTTACTCTACATATTTCTCCTGTCAGGGAATTCTTGTGCTTGTCTTACAGGGCAGCCGTCACTGGATGACGTACAATACCCTTCAAAGCCAAACTATTGCACTAAACCATTAATCAGAGGACAAAGGGACAACCAACTTCGAAAATCATCTGCCAGTACTGATGCTGCTAGGACTGATGGTGATGATATTGGAGAAGAGACATCGGCTGCACTTTCTGAGTTCTTCCATGGCTTCCTTGCAATTGGTACCCTGGGGACAGACCCAGTCACTGCTGACCCTTCAACGCCAACATTTTCCATCTCTGTGGAGAACATAATGGAGAAAGAAACTGAAGTGACCGAAAATGAGTTGAGGCTGATCAATGATGAATTGGAGAAGGTGCTGGGAGCCGATGAAATTTGTAATCTCTCATCAGGAAGAAACAGCCATGTCAGCACTGGGAGGAACAGCCACGTGAGCACTGGAAGGAACAGTCATGTCAGTGCAGGAAGGAGCAGTCATTGTAGCGCAATTACACTTGGGGGCAAGCCTACGGAAAGCACAGATGCCAATGGGAATGGGACAATTGTCTGTCCACTGCAAAGCTATCTTCTTGGATCAGCAATTGGATTTCCAGAAACAACGACAACAACAACAATAACAACAAGTACTACTACTGCAAAGAAAGAAAGTAGGGTGTCGCTTGGAGAGCTCTTCCTGAAAACAAAACAAGCAGAGGATATCTCTGGAGCAAAACCTGAAAGAGCAGCTGAAAAGAAACCGGACAAGGAATCCGATAAGTCTGCAGTTCTTCTTGTCAAGAAGATGCTAAAGAGAAAAATACTCCATCCTAATCGGAACTGCATTGCGGCTTCTGGAGGAACAACTGATTCTGCTTCAGCTGAAACCAAACTGCACAAGGTGGGTCTTTTTTCTCACGAAAATAAATCATAGAGCCTTGATCATCCTGCACTTTCATCTCTTGGCTCTTAATCAAATTAAATCCTTACCATAAAGTGGAGCAAAACCAAAAGAATTGAGCCTTTCACATGATTTCTGAATCGCTCAAGTTCAAACTGACATGTTAGACTTCGATTTGTGTTGGAACAGGAAAGGAGTAGATTGCTAGTTAAAATGGTGTATTGTACATCTAAGTTAAGCCTTAAGAAAGAAAGGCTGAACCAATATAAGGGTGAACTTTTGTTTGCAAATGTTTATTTCCATAAATTCTAACAAAATGTAGCTTCCTAATGCTGAAATATGTGCAGATCCTCCATCTTTTCCACAGGAAAGTCCACCCTGAAAGCTCGGCAGCTGCCAAGAAGTCTAAGAAGCCGCCAAGCCAGGTTGGGGAAAGAAGTGGCGGGAGCTACAAGAGGCCATATATCATTGGAGGCCCGGAGGATACGGATGAAGACATCATAATAACCCCATACCAGCCCCTCTCAAAGGAACGCCTAAGACGCTTCAAGAGCCAGTCAAACCCACCCCAACTCTCACTCAATGGTGGCAATCCTCTTGGCACTGGCGAACACTGGATTAAAACAGATTCAGACTGTAAGTAGTACGTAGGATATTCATACAAATCCTGATGGGCTTAGCCAGATCTCCTTGGATGCACAAATTATTTTTTTTGAAAAAAACTATTCTTGTTTAATTAGTTGCTTTCCAAGAATTGAGTTACCATTAGCAGAGAAATAGTATAACTGTACTAGGAGCCCCCGAGAGTAAAAAACTCAGTATTATATCCGTGTATTACTTATGTAGTATACATTCCATATAATACCCTTAAAGAATACTCTGGGAAAAAAAAATAGCTATACTTTTTTTCACACACTAAATTGACTTTTCCGGTTATATATTTGACTAATAAGCACTTCGATTTGTGACAAAACTCTTAAAACTTCTGGGTAAGATAAACACTAAACTTATGAGTTATGCACAAAATAACAAAGACTTTTAATTTATGCGTATTTTTTGTCATATACACGCGTAATTAAGATGCCAAGAACGTGATATGATGATTATCATGAATCTAATGTCTCATACGCAAAGGTTTTGTTTTTGTTACCTTTGTAGACCTGGTGCTGGAGCTCTGAAACAGAAGCAGGCAGCAATTTCAAAGTGTGGCTCGCATTAAACCTACAGGATGCCAAAATGGTTGTGTGTGTGTGTGTGTGTGTGTTTAAAAGTACTCTCTCAATTAAGTAGCAAGTACTTTGATTGTTATTTTTCTTGATCCACGATTGTGAGCTTGGCTTTGTAATTACCCATACCTATAGAGTGGGTTATTTTGCCTGATAAGTTTGAGATAATGGTTAAAATAAAATGAGCAAACCCCATCTCATGCGCATATATATATATACATATATATATATATATATATATATATATATGTTGCCACGAATATATTGTCTGAATTATGTCGATGGATTACTCTTAGCCAACGAACAACGTTTTCTGCCTGGAATCATGCTCGTGAACACTGCTCAAATTAATGTAATGATTAATGGTGTAGACAATTAATAGAATATCATCTGGTCATATGAATAAATATGAATAAATCCCAGTTGACCAAACAGTCAAACATAAGCTTTACAGGAATAAACTTTACGTACATCTTTTATTTTCTTTGATTTTTTTTTTGTCCCTGGAAAAAAAAAAAAAAGAAAAAGAGAGAGAGTGAAGAAAATAGAGCAACGATTGCAGCACTACTAACATTTTTTATTTGTTCATTTCTATTTTTTTGGTGCTAGCAGTATCAGTAGTACCTTACTCCTAATTTACCAGCCTAAAACCAAAACATGTTTATCTAAAAAGAAAAACAAAAAAAAAAAAAAATCGGCCCTAGAGTTCAGTTCGGATCCATCAACTACCGATCTCATTAGAAAACTTGTCATTCGTACTTCAATTTTAATACATCTAAGTAAACATAAATCTCTACCGAGGAATTAGTTTTTTCCAAGATTTAATACAAATTACTTGTATATCCAAAGCACTAATACATTAAAAAAAAAGAAAGCGTGGTTTCCCGTTGAAGTTGCAAATGTGTTTTGCTATGGACCATGATCCATCCAACCATCTCAAAAAAATTCCTCCATTCCTACAAAACAAATGGCAGATGTCCCTCCCACAAGTTTGTCCGACATTAAGAAGCACACAAACTTTTAATAGTAAGTAGCCTTGATTAATGAATGATTAGTAGCGTATATCATAGCAGCACAAGCGAGGTAACGAACTGGTTAATGAGAGGGAAAAATAAACTGTAAAAGTAACAAACTTGATGGTAACGAGTCGTAGTAACTTAATTACCCACTTGGGATCCTCGGTGACATGTTTTCTATGTCAATCCAATGCCACCAATAGTGTTGCGTCAAGTGTCTTATTATTATTTACACTTTAATTTTTTAATAATTCAACTTGGTTTGGTTTAACACAAGTATAAATAATAACATGACACTTGGCGCAATACTATTGGTGACATTAGATTGACATAGAAAACATGTCACCGAGGATCCTAAGTGCTTAATTACCATCATATCAAAACACTGACAGAATGCAAAATTTAAGCCAAAACTAAAAACTATAAAGTACTACTGTATTGGCTGGTGCAGACCGTTGCTCTTGTCCTTCGTCAAACAGAGTTGGACCAACTCCTTCACCACCTCATCAATCTCTTCATCTCCTTTTAATTCAAGTTTCTCTCGCAAATCTCTTGCCTTCTTCCTGACGGGTTCTCCTCTTGGCCCCTTCACCACCTGGTTGATGATTTCAGCCATGTCTTCCCCATGAATCTTCCCAGTTGATCCTCGGACAACCTCCATACCCGCTCCAACCTCTTCAAGTAACCGAGCATTAACCGGTTGGTCAAGGTGCATAGGCACCGCTATGATTGGAACCCCAAATCTCATGCCCTCCAAAACTGAATTCCAACCACAATGACTCACAAAACCTCCAATGCTAGAATGGTTCAATATTTTTGCTTGGGGTGCCCATCCATTCACAATTTTTCCCCTCTCCCCAACCCTCTTGAGAAAGCCTTTTGGCAAGGCTTCTTCGACTATAATATTCTCTCCCTTTGGAAACCTAACAACCCATACAAAGTTAAGACTGCTAAGCTCTAAACCATGGGCAACGCCTTCCAAATCTTCCTTGGACAGAAAATATTCGCTGCCAAAAGAAACAAAAACTGTTGAATACTTTCCTTTTGTGTTCAGCCATTCCATAATTGTCGAATCTTCATTGTCATGTACGGGGTCTTGAACAAGAGGGCCAACAGGAACTACTTTCTTCCCAGATAAGCAAGAAACGTAATCGTTATATTTGCCTTCAATCTCCTTAAAACTCTTGATTAGAAGGACTTTAGAAGATCGTTCGATGCATTGAGCCACTCTATTTGCATCTCCATCGCGCTCAAGCAATTTGTTAGCTATAGCAGACTCATAATCGCGAAAAAAAATCGTGGAAGAATAAGGGAATTGGATACCTGGAGTCTGGAAGAAATGCAGCATGCACGAAGTCATGGTCGCGCTACAAGTAATAAACTCAACGGCAGGGATATTATAATATGATGCAGCCTCTGGAGCCCACGGCTGAAGAAGATCATATATGAGCAAGTCGGGCATTAGAGTCCTCAGGATCTTGCAGAAGTTAGGACTAGCCATCTCAAAAGCCTCCTTGAGAGTGACCATGAGATGTGGAGGGAGACCATTAGTGGTGTGGTACTGAGGGGGAAGGTTAGGCAATGTGGGGAGATTGAGTTCAATGAGTTGGATTGATTTACCAAACTTTGGGCTTATTTTTGACCTGATTGAACTGAGGTTAATGGGGGTAGAGCACAAATAGATGTTGAAGTTTCTGGCGGTCAGTTTCTTGGCAAGTTCTAAGTAAGGGGAGACATGCCCATGAGCAAGCCATGGGAGCATAAGTATGCTGGAAATTGTTTGGTTTTCTTCCATTGCTCAAAAACTCTCTCGCAAGAATTTTCTGCTATGGGGAAGGAGAAGATCGAAAAGTTTCTTTCTGTGCAGGAGATACGGGGAGGGGAAAAGTTTTTTGGGGTAATATGCATAGAAAACTTCCATATTATTGGTGCACTTAGAAGGAATGAAAATAATTGGTGAATTTTTGAGAATCAGAATCTTCGAAGAATTGCTAAATATGTTAAGTTGCCATGCAATAGTATTGGAGATGATCAATGCCATTGCATGGCAACTTAACATAACTAGTGGATTGCGTGAAGGCATTGAAAAAGTTGACGTTATTACTGCCATGACTAGATAGCAGAGTTTTTCTCCTTGTCATTCTTTCTATAGAAGATTTAACAACTTCGCCGGAGAAATTCAATTCAATTCTCGACTGGCGACTTTTTTTATTTCTCTAGGTAATCTCCACTTGGTCGGTGAAAGTTGGAAAAATGTACAAAGTGAGTTATACTTAACTATGCATGCATGCATGCGTGCACCCACACACATATATGTGTAATCACACTCAACGTATTTTATAATGACACTCCTACTATCATTTTTATCATGTACTTTTCATTTATTAAATTATATAATAAAAAATTATGGAAATGCTATTATGAAAAAAAGAATTAATTTTCTATACACCGACAATGTATCTACTCGCACCATTGGATATATGATACATAATTCGAATTTGAATTTGAAACCTAAATTTTGCATTCAACCATGATAGTGTATACACTGTTAGTGTATATAAGATTACTCTAAAAAAAAGTGAAGTACGATTGCATTTGCATTTTTTTTTGGCACTACTGTTGAGTAATGTTATTTATAGATGATTATTAAAGTCACTAATTAGTTAAGTTAGTTGGGAGGATTTTGGATAAAATGATTGAAAATTCCTTTTTTCTGAAAAACGGTTAATCGTCTTTGGACCATGTCGATACTGATATTGTTATCAGTTTGGAAGATTTTGAAATCTCTTGCAAGATATGAACAGGGAGAATTCTCTTTTCTTTCATAAACCATTAGTAGAATAATATAGATAGAGCTATGTTTGATTATTAATACGGAATCGAATAATATTATGACCTAGTGGGAAAAGCATAGCCATATGTGCTCTAATTAAAAGAAATAATTGGTATAGGTTATTGAAAGTGATTATGTGATCATAATCTATCCTTGGTAGATTTTTCGGAAGAAACATATATATATATATATATATATATATATATATATATTATAGCCCCTTTGATTTAGCTTTTTATATAACGTCCATGCCACGCTAAAAATGATAACACAAAGTATTTATGACTGGAGCTGCAATCCGTGATCTGACAAGTCTAACGAATTTCGGAATGGAAGCATACAGGATTCCAGGTTCTTGCAGTCGTAAAGATTTCGACTCTCAAATTCTATGCAAAGTAAATGCTCAGCTGAGAGACACTTTAACAAAAATCTAATAAGTTATCTCGATCCTGATTTCCATCTCCAATAATAGTTGTTTAAGGATTAAGTTGTCTTGTGCAATAATATATTGTTTGTGGTTTTGCAAATCAAATACAACTGTTGGTTTGATTTCCCGAGATGAGCTAAATGACTACCGTCCACAATGTTGGTCAATTGAGAATGGGCACATCCTCTGAGTCTTCGGTGCATAAACTTTTTACTGATGGTAAAATCTCTTTCTTTGTGAACGGTGCTGTCTCTCGGAGAAGATTGTAGCATGCGAGATGCTCTGCTTAAGACTTAAACATGAGGAATTTCTATGGCCCCCCCTCCTCCTTTAGCACCCAAGAAAAGGTAAGTAGTGAAGGATGCCTCTACTTGGAGGCATGCAGTTCCTGCGCAAGTCCGTCCCAAAATCATAAAAACGCAGAAAAAGCACTGCCATTGTCTGTTGCACGAAAATTAAAGAAGAAAATTGATAGCGCGATTTTGCAAGCATACAAGATTTCCAGACAACACCAAAACTAGCTGAAATATGTCACGTCATGTATTGCTAATCAATTCTGGTTATTTCTTCCATCGAACCTTTACAAAAGAATTATGAAATATTATAAGACGGAAGCTTCGCCACCGGGAAGATAAGAATGCCACTAGCATGAACTATCCATGAAATCCACCAACAAATCCTTGACCATTACTCTATCTGGCATCTTTCCCGCCGCACCATATATTGGAGCAAGCCCTCCACTAATAGGACCTGGATTTTCTTTTACCTGAAATGGGAAAAACTCCATGAATGACTGTTAGTGTTTCTTCAAAATTCATGGCGTTGGCAAAATTACAACTCCAAAGTTAAGGGCCAAAACAGATTGAGGCCTCGCAAAATGAAGGTTCAGAAAATGAGACATAAGAGGCTCAACCTTCAGCCCCCTCTGCACTTCTTAGAAGTTCCCTAACTTTGACTGCAAAAGCTTTTGTTTTCAACCTCAGCATGTTATTATTCCTCCACCGAATGGCACAGGACATGACATGACCAGGTTTACATTTTTACCAGCAAAAGTTACATGAATTGTGAGCCGCCATCATGAATTATGCATGTCTATTACGTTAATCAATCCTGATATGCAACTGCGATGGTCTGATTAGAAATATGGTAATTAGTGTTCTCGACTAAGCAAGAACTTACAGTTTGAACAGATTCTCTGAGATCCTTCAAGAAGTCCTCAACAACACATACATGCTGAAGTGTCACACATATATGAATGCTGTCAAAGAAGCATAATGTTAATACCTCAGGAGAAGAATTTGAGAAAGCACTAAATGAATAAACACAATTCTTCAGAGCAACCGGGTAGAGTACTCAAAATGGTAAGAAGCACTATTACATGTAATTAAATGTCGTATTATGATAACGATGCCATGTTGAGTGACTATCTTGCCATTGGTAAATGTGATGACTAAAATCCAATATCATGATGTATCCACGATCAGTAAAAGATGCTTACCTATTAGGTCTTTGCAGCGCATTTAGATGCCAACCTTTTGATGACATAATATCGTTGACTTCAAAGATGTCCACAACATCAGATCCAAAGGCCACAATGGTCATATCAGGCCTTCCAATGATGAATAGTTCGGGAATTTCCTGCACTCTGCATTGATAAAACATTGGTATGTGACAGTCCTTAATTTGAAATACTCAAAAACTTTCCAGTGAAACATGTATCTACCCCTTCTGTATTCTCTTTGAAGCTTCCATTATAGCCCTTGTGTTTTCCAAGTATCCTGTAAGAGAGGAAGAAACTTGTGAGCTCAGAATCCACAAGTTCAAAACAGAAATTTGGACAACCAAGTGCAAATTGTAATTAATTATGATGTACCTTCCACTCCTAGTGACATCATTGCTGCCCAAGCTCCAGCAATCAAGCCTCCGGGCCTGCTCCCAGCAATCGTTGGAGAGACATAAAGCCCACCAGACCATTCAGTAACTGACAGTCAAAGTAATTTATACAGAAGCATCAGACATGAGTTTAGGCACAAGTTAAAATACAGATAACATATTTCACTGGCCAAGAATTAAGACAATCCCAAATCCTTTTATGTCCAACAGATGTTGCAAGAATGCCAATAATGACCTGTTTTCCAGAAATCTAGTCTCACAGAGACTGCTCAACATTTATTAAATCAAATTACAAAAGTTTTGTTATGGCATGCACCTAGCTTGACCGCTCAAAAATTAGAAATAGATCATTGTGAAATTATAACTCACCAGCAACAAATTGATGCTGTTATATCAGAGATACAAGAAGCCACGTGATTCAGCATCCCAACATTCAGGCCCATTAGCAAATATGCAAAGTAGAATAGGCAGCCATCGAAATTAGAAGGGAAAAAAAAAAGATGATATGTGTTCAGCAACTTGAGCTATGTGTGGAATATGTCATTTAGACATGCTAAGCCATAATGATCAGCTTGTAGATCAACAGTAGTACGCAGAATGACTAATGCAATTTGATGAATGAATTGTGGATTGCAATTTATAAGTGCATTTATCCTTATTAATCATGTCTAAGATTCTAAATATTGCTACTAGTTTCTTCTAATTTTTCAATTGGGTAAAGCTTTAATTCAAAAAAGCGAAGAATAGGTTTCACTAAGATGAAAGTTTTGCTTTCTTCTCCAATTATCAGCTTGGAACTATAGCATTTCAAGAAAATTGAAGGCATCACTCCGGTCTAAAGCAGAGCACCAGTCTATGCAAAAAATACAGATTAGGTTAGTCAATCCTGCCCAAGACGTGTTTGTTGGCACGACCAGCATAGGAACTCCAACTTATGAGTAAAGCAAAACTGAACTGATCAGCTGAAAATGGTTCCACAACAGGCCGAATGAATAGATGAATGTAGACAGGGGAACCTGAAAACAGGTAGTTTTATGACCTTATTAATGCGTGTAAGGGGGGAGGTTGAATTCCAAACATTATATCTCTACCATACTTGTCACCAAAATATGGAGATACTATGACATTTTGGACAATGATAACTACAGTAGCAAGAGACTAATCAATAACAAAGGAATCAACCAGCAGATGAGGAAGACCATATCTCTCCCTACACTCTTAACACCAAACCCACTAAAAAGAACGGGAAAAATCATGCAGAAACACCTTCCAAAGAAAAAAGGAGCCTGCACTCATCTCTGATAGGTTTTCAATCTACCATAAGAAAACTCCAAACGATTTTAAATGCTTCTTGAGAATAGCGTATAAGTAGAGAGATGACAAATAATTGCTTACCTTTCTGATGTCATGATTTCTGTACAGAACTATACTAGTTCCTTTCGGAGCCAAACCATATTTGTGTACATCTACTGAGATTGAGGTCACTCCTTGAACAGAAAAATCACAAGGTGGTACAGGGTACCTAGAAATTAACATGATAGTTTAGTGGATTAAACAAATAATTTTCGTAACCCCGAGAACAAATGAAGCAGAAAGATCAATAAATGAAAATAAATAATTAATTAAAAGCCACTATCAATTATAAGCTTCTTCTCTTGGTAATTTGTCCAAATAAATGGCACATATGACACAACAACTGCAGCATCTAATGAAAATGTTTAAAACCCACACCATAGGCATCTTGTAATGAATACTCCTTGAATACATTTTGGATGCAGTTGTTTAAGAGTATGTTTTAGCAGCATCCACTTCAAGTGCTATCATATACTTTTCATTGTAGCTTTGGATCAATTCCTATTCTCACCAACATATTAGAGAGCCCATGAAAGCAGTGATAAATAAAAATTACAGAACAGTTTTAACAGTATAAGCTGGTATTATTTTCCTTCCTTTTTCATTAATTGACATAAAAACAGCATGATGCCATCAAAACAATTTCAAGAATAGGAAGGATCCTTCTCCTCAAAATGCTATTGTCATGCAAATTTCATTTTTGTAGCCTGTGAGAACAAATATTCAGTAAAAGAAGAACTAACTATGTAAGGATAAGATATAAGAGAATATGAGAAATGGTGATCTACAGAACAGCTTGAAGCCTAAGGATAAGAAGGGAGAACACAAGACTTCAAAGTAACTTGAATGATTTAATAATTAGCAAAAGATAGCAGAAAGTGAGCCAGATAATGTCCAGAATATTTACCCAAGTTTACGAGCAAAAGGTAGTACAAAGCCACCCAGACAGAGGTCTACATGTAAACAAATTCCAAAACTAGAAGCTAAATCACCAAGCTCCTGCGAGAGAGATTATAAGAGGTGAATTCTGAGAAGCAAAAACCATTTCTCAGGAATTGGAGAATGAGTACTCTGAATCACATGCCTCAATTGGGTCAATAATTCCATGAGGGAAGCCAGGTGCTGATCCAACAATCTGTGAATTCATGAGTTTCAAGTTCAGGTTCGCTTGAAAAGTAACAAAGTTAGGAAACCAGACAAAAGATAACATGAAGATAAACTAGCAATTATCGCTTCTAAATGATGCCAGCAAAATGTGAAATGAAATCTGATCGCCAACAGTTGCACAAAACCATCAAAACCTGACATGATCTATAGTAAAATAACATTGCTTTAGGGAGAAAAGAAACAAACTCTGCTCCAATATTGCTAAATGCACGGCATACCAGACCTACTTAAGAATAATACCATTATAGTGTTTTTGTTGATATGTCTTCTTATAGCCCTGGCATCTGCTTGAAATTGTTTGTTTACTGGGACTCGCCACAACTTGATTTTGAAATATTGAGCAGCCTTGTCATACGCAGAGTGGGCAGATACTGGTATTATCCTATGTTCGCAAAGTAAAATGCATGATGTGATTAATTTGCTCATGAAAATTATGCAAGAAAAGCTTATGTATAGCTACATACATTTCTGGTTTAGTGATTCCCTTCTTAGCTCTCATGTAGTCACGAGATGATTTCACCGCTAATAATATGCTTTCTGTCCCACCTGATGTCATGTTCCCACAGATTTGCCCTCCAGAAGCCTTTTCCTTACTTCCAAGTAGTGCAGCTGTCATTGCAACAACCTCTGCTTCAAATCTTACAACACTTGGGAATACATCGAGATGCAGTGGATTAGTATGTGCAAACCTGAAAGGAACCTCGAGAGCAAGAGGCCAAAAGACAAAAATTAGTGACACCATTTTAATAGGCTGAAGGTTGATAAATGAGAATGGAAAAGCATCTAAAACTGACAATGAAACATCCAAAGCCAAATCTGTGACCTTTCCCTAGAAGGTCCTTCACTATAATTCCGGAAGTTTTACCAGAAATTAGAATTGCTTGTTCATTGTATACATTAGCTACAGATCAAAACTATCCTATTGTCTAGTTAATAGAATGGGCTTTTTAATATTAACAACTGCATTATCATACTAACATTGAACATGCCTCATTTATCAAAGGAAAATGTCCTTCCTGCTCAGTTCCTCCAATATAGCTGCACAAGCATATCAAGTTAGCCTTTACTTGCAAGAACATGCTACTAGTAATAAAATCACTGTCTCAAAGGTGCCTGAAAGTATGCCTAGCCAATGATTAACTAAGAACATACACTGTACCAGAGCATCTGCCCTGCCAGACCACATCTTTTTGCTTCTCATCTTTCATTTTCTCGATAACTCCAGCTCCCAGTCGTGTCCGTGGCAACTCACTTATCCAATCATCTCTTTTGGATTTACCAGAAGTTTGCATTTTATCCACAACCTGCAAAGTAAATGAACAAAAACTGCAGCTCAGTAAGCCGAGTAAGATTGTTAGTTACAAGTTACAACTAATATGAAAAAAGAAACATAATAAAGTGGACCAAGAAAAGCACTAGACAAGAAGCTTTTGGTAACTAATAAAATTCATATTTGTAGCTGGAATTCAAATTTGCTTAAAAAAAAGATTTGGAATAGTAAAACAATTTTTGAACGAAAAATGATGAAGGCAAATATTCGAACAATTTGGAATGGATTACGCATTTTGAAAAAAATAGAAAAATAAGAAACAAGTACCAAAAGAGTCCAACACAATCAACAAGTTTCTGTCCAGAGCAAACGTTCTATGTAATTGACATCAACCAGGGAACTACTAATCCACTGCTGAAAGGCACTATCTACTCATTCAATTTTGCACACAGTCATGTCATTTTTGAATCGATTACAGTGGTGGCAGATTCAGTTAGACTTGCACTATTATACCAGAAAATTTGATAATAAAAGAACATCATCCGGCGCTACCTTTAGTTCTGTTCCTTTTTTGATTGATTGTTCTCTCTTTGGCTACTTTTTCATTGTCCAATTAAAGCTCAAATTCTTTACTTATTTCCAAAAACCGTTAAACATAATATAAAAAGGTCAATAAGCATATATTATGAAATCATAACGGATAAAGAATTATACAATATACACCACCTTTTGCTTTTCGGCATCGATGTATCGTTTTACTCCAGGCACTAGCCTGTATCAAATATAACCAAAATTTAGAACAGAAAAACCAAAATCGGTATTAACATATGTAGCAAGCTCCGAATAACAAAAGAAAAATAGTCAAACAAATATTGAAAAAGAAATAGTTGAAAGATTACTTGACACAGCTCATGAAGAAGCCTAGAATAGTAGCTTTGAGTCCGTTCTCGGAAATAACATCGAAAAATGATTGCAACAGTCGAGCCAGAAGCAGAGTGAGAATGGGAGCGGCGACCAAAGCGAGAGGTTCGTAGTTCGATAAGGAAACATTGACCGAAGCTCTCAGTCGATTCAGCGAAGACGACAGCTGATTCAGCGACTCCATTTTGTTCACCGATCGGCCTGAACTCTGGAAATCCAAAATCTGTATGAAAAACTGTTGGTTTTATTATTATTATTATTATTATTTGGGAACACCTAAACAGAGTTTGTATTATGTATACAGGAAATAGAAAGACACGACGATAAGGAGAATATAATTTTACTTGGTAAGGCGTAGGGAATACGTACAAGTTATCACTTCGTCGTATGGCGGGTTTGTCACGTTGCGTCGAGTTTTCATTTTTATTTTATTTTGCCTTTGAGGGCGCTGCATAACCAATTCCCTTCCCAACCAACCCACAACAATTTTTTCGCTTTTCATTTCTTCAATAATGGATATTGGTAACTTTGAGAAACAAAACCGGAGTCAGCTGACAGCAATTAGAATCGTGATTATTAAAGCATTAGACAACCTTACATAAAATATGGCTTTCAATCTTTATTTATCTGCTCTCTTTCCATGCATTCCATGTGATAAATTCTACATCCATAATATGTTGGAGAGATATCTCGTAATACAATATTGTATTTAATGATGTAATCGGAGACAAATGAGTTATTTGGTAGTAGCAATACGTTGAAAAAAATAATAATTTTGTTTGGATGCATAAGTTTTTTTTTAAAATGTGATTTTAGTTACATCATAAATATGTTTTTAGTCATTTTTTTTTATTTTCAATCAATTTTTTAATTTCAAGTATATTATGTCACAAAGAAAAGCTACAATAATTTATTTTGAATAATATTTCAAATAATTTACTATTCACCCCCGTGCCACAGTACACTTTTTGTATACAAGTATTCGAAACTTTGTTCATTGTGTGAACATGTTATATATTTTAAATGAAATTCCTATCGTTTTTTAGAGAAAAAAAAAAAAAAGTGATTCTTTCGGGGAAGGCACTTCGGAACGCGTAACAACAGAAAGTTGTTACTCATTGGGCCTGCTATAACCCTCAAAAGTTAGATGCTTACACTAGGAGCAAAACGACTCAACTAAAATGATTTCAGTGGCCCAACAAAATGGAAAATAAACAGAATTATGGTATCTACTGCCATAAACTAGTCCAAAAAAGCGGTCAAGGCGTACAATGGAGTTTTTCATATAAATGGGCGCCACCTCAAGTCTTGTCCATAGGCTAGTCACCCATCATGACTGCAACGCGCAAAATTCCTCTGCGGCCTAACTTAATCCAAAAGGATAATTGCAGAAACCTTCCTTGAGGTTTCTAACATTCGCACTCATCACCTCTGAGGTTTTAAAAATAAGCACCAATCTCTCTTAACATGAATTTGGGGCCTAGAGCTGATATAAGATAGGGTAAATTTACTTTTATACCCTATGAGTTTAAGGTTGTTAGTAAACAAATTTGGGCAAAAAACTTAGGGCAATAAACAAGTTTAGGATAACTAATTAAACAATATTAATGTTTATTTCTTGTATGATTAAGTATTGTAAGTGCACTTAAAATGGTGCCAATTGATGCTCCAATATAGCGGCATTTTTGTGATTGACAATACTTAATAGGACAATCCAAATCGTGTCTATACAGAAGAGAGGTGGAAGCAAGAAAAATGTAAGGGAAAAAAAATCACCATGCAAAGCTCCATAAGGGAATAAGTTTTGGTGGTTATATGTTAACCTCACTTCATCTTTAAGCATTCATGAAACGAAAGGAGAAAGACAATAGAAATCAAGGCAAATTTTGAAGTTTTTTTTTTTTGTTAAAAATTTGCGGCAATTAGATGGCTATAGGTAAGTAATCATTTGTCATCTCAACTTAATACATAAAGTTTCTATTTACACTAGTAAATGGGAGTTTTTGGAGTTGGTTGTACACTTTGTATGTTTTAGAACCTCAAATTTTTGAATGTATGTTCGTTGTTTTTTCCCGTTGTTGCTACAACACTTTTTCTCTTTGCACTTATATTCCTTTGAGTTTCACTAATTATTTTCAGCTTTTAATGCTTTTCATTATTTTACTAATAAATCCTCATAGGAGCCAAAAAGAGTACAAATGGAGCAAAATTATTATCTCATTTCTTAAAAGACTTTTTTAATGGCACTTTCTCAGACATAGGCTGAATCTGTTATCAAAATCTTAAGTTCAAGGGAAGTTAGTGCTATTTTTAAAATCTCAAGAGAAGTGAAATGCAACTATTATAAATCTCAGGGGAGGTTTATGCAATTATCCCTAATCCAAAATACCATTCTCCCATCAGGTAAAAGACAAAATAATAATAATAATAAAAGGCGTGCCCTTGACAGGAAAATGTTGGTTGATTTTTTTATTTTTATTTTTTGAGGATTGAAACTGTATGGGGCAACACATTTGTTTATAAATAATTTCACAACTCTAGAGTTCTCAATTTTGTTTCTATCTTTAACCAAGTTTGATCGAGTTTCTACCATCTTGTTTCATAGCAATCTCGAACTAGGCAACTCTAAGAGTTCCCGATTTAATTGATTGAAGAGAGTGGTCCGATTTGAATTTGGAACACTGAAAAAATCAATATCGTTTTCCTTTTTTTTTTGGCCTAAATGTGTGTGGTACATTAAAACATAAACAGAAGCCCATTGCACACTCAGATCTCCAATTTTATTTTCTATAGTTGAGCAATAAATCACATTATCAATATTTTGCAAAAATATAATTGTCGAATCCACAAATTTCCATCATAAGCTAAGACCGAAAGATATACAGTTTATTGTAGTTATATCCGATTGCATTCAATAACTAAAAAATTGCTTATATGGCGAGATGAAGCACAACAATATGGTATAATAATTATCCCATTTCGTACGGATTGGGCATTTGTGGAAATGTTTTTGAAAAACTTTACTATAATTTTGTATATTAAAAATTTTTACTATAAATATATTTTAAAGTATTTTTAAAATTTAAAACTTTATTGAAATATTTTTTTTAAAAAATTTATAGTACCTTATCACAACTATCCACCATGCCCTCTCCTAGTAGTACTAGCCCCTGTTGTCATTGGTCTCTCTCCTTTTGTCACTCTCTCTATTCTGTCTCCTTTGTCCTCTCTTTCTCTTCCTCTTTCCCTTCTCTCTCCCGCACCTCCTTCTCTGTTTGTCCATGACCAGATATGATCGTGTTTACTAGAAAAATGGGGGAAGAAAAGAGAAAATTGAGATGAGGGAGAGGAGAAGTGAAAGAGAAAGAGAGAGAGAGAGGGTGCCTAGAGCGAAGGACAGGGGTGGCGACAAGAGATGGGGGTGATGATGGATTAAGAAGGAGAGAGATATTTAATATTTATTTATTATAGATACAAAGTATTTTGTATTTAGGAGTTATTTGGATTATTTTCGGAGGTGTTTTTAGATTGGTGCTATTATGGACTTGAATTTGAAATGCAAGTTTCTGGTAAAATAAAATGATTAACTTTTTATACAATAATAATATAGTAATTTTTTATACTGATATATATCACGAGTGCATGATTTGAATTTCAAATTTAAATTTATGTTATATGATATGATATAAACATGTTAATATAAAGAAAATATATATCAAAGAGCGTATAAAAAAGTTATTCAAAATAAAAATACATACAGAGAGTATTATAAACTTTAATTAATGAAATAGTTGCTCTTGATAACACGTGGTTTGACCCGACGACAGAGTCAAATCGCAGCCATGCGTGATATAGCCTACCAACCAACTTACTCGCTGCCCGTGCGCTTACAATCGCTTTACCTTTTCGGGCCGTATATGAGCTTTTCTTCCTATGTACATATAATTTTTAAAAAAAATGACTTTTTCCTGAGAGTGGGTGCCGATCGTCGTGTCGTGGGAAATTGCTGGGATGGGGTAGGGGTGTTGGTGGGGTGGGGAGAAAAGGTTTGGTCAAAGCCACGGCCAGCCAACGAAACCTATCAGCCCGTAAAAATGGATCGTTTGTATCAACTATAGTCCGGATAAAAAAGAATTTCTGAACTTATAGAAAATGATTGACAGAAATAATTTCACTCACAGACTTTTTGCTCAACTTTGAACAGCCAAAGATCATGTAGAGGGAAAAAAAAAATACATGACAACTTTATTAGCTATAAATGGTAGAATTAATTATATATATATATATGTTACGCATCTAATCATAATAATAATAATAATAATAATAATATAATATATGTAAAATTAACTCTAAATGTCATGTTCGCATTTTAGTACACAATAACACATTTGTTTAGAAATAATTTCACGAGACCCTTGATTCTCTCAAGGATATACTACAATTGGTGTTACCAAGCCTTCCTTAGCAACTTTTGTAATGGATCTTAGGCCCTCTAAAGAACCACAAAAGACAGGACAAAAAGAAAAATAAAAAATAAAAGTTTGGAGGAGCTAGCCAATTGAATATAAAGATGATCTACTGTGAATTTTATTAATTTTAAATTCGTTGTGGGATGATGAAAGTTAAAAGCAAAACCCAGTTGGATTACTATTCGTTAAAATTTTTGTTCAAAAATGTATTATAATGATACGATTGAAAAATAGATTTATAAAAAACTATAAAAATTTATCGGGAAAAAAAGTCACTTTCCAAACAATGGATTTGCGGGACAAGGGGCACCGATTTGTGCATTTTCCAATAGCGTAACATTTTTTTACATATCGAGTAACATTTTTTATACATGAAATAATTTTAGAATAATTTTTTATGAGCTCCACACATAATATGAAAATTGAATTATATGCTGTAATTTGATCCGCACAAATTCTTTAGATCGCACCGTGGCCGTCAACCTTCAGAAAGGAACGGTTGTAGATCCTGCCCCATTTCCGGATTTGCGCTAGAATAACTACCATCACTGCTAAAATCCTTTTTGACCTTACGTGCCGTTTACGACACCAAATTATACCAAAAAAATGTGGTAGCAGACTGCAGACGGGACTCATCTAGCCATCAACTCCAGCCGCCTCTCATTAGTCCACCCCCTTAGTCATAGCACCTCAACCTTTGTAATCAATTATGCACACGGCATATATATAACCATATTCTTCCTTATTTGGAATTCTTCATTTCCCCTCCCCTTTCTCCCACAACTACCCACCCCATCCCGCACCCCTCTTTCGTGTCATGGAAAATTATTCACCGATTTTCCAATACTCTTCTTCAACATTAACATCTTCAGCTTCAGCTTCAGCAGCTCCTATGTTATTAATGAACCCGATGACTTCAAATGCCACAGGCACTACTGAACATCAAAGTCATGACAAAGCAAATAATGGGGTACTAGGCTTGATGTCTAGCGTGGAAGCTCCTACTTCAGGTGTTATAAGTAATCTTTCCCGGAGCAGCAGCAGCTTTGTTGGCACTGAAACTGAGGTCAAATCGGGCAAGAAAAAAGCAGACAAGAAAATTAGGAAGCCCAGATATGCTTTCCAAACCAGAAGCCAGGTTGATATTCTTGATGACGGTTATAGATGGAGGAAATATGGACAAAAGGCTGTGAAAAACAACAAATTTCCAAGGTTGGTAGTTTCCTCTCCAATCCCCACTCAACAGTAGTATTTTCTTTTTGATTCTTTATGCATCGTCTTAGGCTGCAGCAGCCCGTGTTTTTATCAAGATCTAGTCGTTGCATGTTGAAGCGATTGATTAGTGGAAGGTCTTGATCATGCTTAATTAAAATCTTTAGGAAGCCAGTATAGTTCCACGTCTCTATTTTTTTTTTTTTTTGGGTAGAAATAATTCAACTCCAATAATTAGCAGTCACAACAAAGAACAGGAGATGCAGTTTCTTAGTTGAGAACGGCTAGATCGATCTTGAAGAAACTCTCACACGACCACACCTAGGCGTTCAGTTAACAGATGACACAATTAATCAACTAACGCCATTTCTTTCCAACTTTATCCTTTGTTTTTACTAGGCTTGATGGTTCGAATTTGTGTTTAGCTTTAGAAAGGTTTCTACTGTTAAAAAAGTCTAATGCTTTCCAATTTTTTTGAACTCTAATGATTTCTTTTTCTTTTTTTTTTTTTTTAAAAAAAACTCCTTATTAACACTAAACAATGGGCCAAAAGACTTGGCTTCTTTAACTGTTCCTGCATAAATCTTAAAATTAAAACTTTTTTTCTTTAAAAAAAAAAAACCAAGAAGAGATAAATTAGGACCTAGGTTGGACCACACCTTGTTACAGTACGTCGGGTGGAGCTCTTGAGGGCTTCCTAGTCGCTCCTAGCTTCGACCCAGGCCACCCAGCTAAAGCTAGCACGCACCTTTACCATCTTCACGCTTTCCCCTACTTACTAGACTCAAAAAGGAATTATAATGGTTACTAATCTGATAGTAAAATGTTATGGTATAACGCTTAAAGGCACCGTTTATATTCCTCCCTTGCATTTTGCATTTGAAGGATTCCGGTATGGTGATCAAAGTCACAACTGGTTAGGGGGGGGGGGGGAAATGAGAAAAAGGACATTATATAACGCAATGAACCTGGATAAATTATAGATGGTGCGTCTAATGGAGAACATGGGTTTTTCTTATAGAGAATATTGGTTAACGTAGAAAAAAATATATTGAGATTCATGTTTATTCATTATGGTTGGTCCTCGTGGAGCAGTCATGCATACTGTAAATGGACCTCCTCCGCTTGGAGTTGCTTATACACTACTATCTTGTCGACAGTTGTAATTTTTTTTTCCCACAAGTTCGTAATTAGTAAAAAAGCACTGTCACTTCGCTAATCACAACGTTTAGAGCTTTAGATAGGATGATGGATAACAATGGGAATGGGAATTCGGTACAACTTTAAATGCATGCTTAAAAGCTGACCTCGTCCAATTAAGAGATCGTCTGTTCTTGATTCTATTACCCTGTGAGACTAGAATAGCCATTTACTGAAGTGGTTGGATGATACATATATATATGCAGTTAAGCTCCCTAGCTCTCTACAATCTGTTGCGCAATGAAGTGGCTAAGTTTAGACGGTTCAAGAATTTAAGTGGTAATTAGAAATACTACTGTATATGTTAAGTGTTACTAGTTGATCATGAGTAGAATCTAGCCATGAAAGAAGGAATGGCCAATCAAGTAGTAAGAGATAAAGTTGCAGTGCGTACGTAGACCTTGATTGCTGGATTTTTGCACGTAAAACATGTCCTTGATGCGCTAAAAGGTCCAGGATTAGAGTAGACCACCAGACCCCAAATCGCTATGAAATATCACTACTTTCATCATGTTTCTCTCGGTCGGAACTTGTTCTGGTTCTGCTAATAGTCAGAGCTCATCTACGACTGATAAATATAACACTGTGATCAATAAACCTCCAAAACTCACTACTTAGTTCTTACGTTGTGCTGTCTGGAGGAAGGAGCGTCAACTATTGCCGGCTTGGTCATAAATTACTTGCCAGCTTCATCAAGCTGCAAATGACACACACACACGCACACACTTGTTGAAATCCGAAAAAAAATTCAAGCGCTAATAAGTGTGGAGTATCAGACGAGTGTATGTTTGATAATCGTCCAACCCGAATACGTAATTGTGATCGAGACCCTCTATATTTAATTTGTTAGCCAACCGGGTTGTGCCCTTGACAATTTGGAAGCGCAGTTAATTTCCGGTGATGTCATTGATGACATTAACCCTTCAGTTCTGGATCTGTCAAAACACATGGCGGCCGCCTTTTTAGCTGATGAGTATGTCTGTCCCTGGACAAATCGAGAAAAACATGACTGCGAGAAATCTAAGAAATGCACGTTCATGGCTGCGGAATGGATAATTCGTTTGAGAACCTGCGTATGATCTCGTCAATTATTGTCGGCGGCGCCTTGTTTGATTTAGCTAAGGCAGTGTAGTGTACTCGAGACATTTTGTAAAAACTGAGGAAGGATAAGGAATTGAACAAAACAATTAGTAGCAGAAGCACTCTAGTTGTCCTGGTAATGCATTCAGATGTGAATTGAATACATGCATGTGTGAATCAGGAACGCGTCCAGGGTTCACGTTTCTTCCTCGTGTTGTTTGAAAAGACTGGGACCCTTTTGACGGTAAAGGCTGGCTGGAGACTGAATAATGCCAGTCAAAGTTTTAGTTCCTACCGTTCAAAGATTGGGGGCTGGAACTTGGAAGTGGAACAGCAGCCCGCTTATGCGAGATCTCGAAAACAGGATAAGAACAAAGCCCGATTATTATCAGAAATGGACACATATTATATGCGTATAAGAATAAAAACTGTTCTACTCTAATCGCGCGTATTTTAGCCTGTCTAGATCTCCATCCCGCACATTATACATACGTGCACAAGGATAAAACTTGCTTCTTGTTTCTCACGCATATATTTTTGTTGTAATTGTCAACGTACAGGAGCTACTATCGCTGCACGCATCAAGGCTGCAACGTGAAGAAGCAAGTGCAGAGGCTATCTAAAGACGAAGGAGTTGTGGTGACAACTTATGAGGGGATGCATTCGCATCCGATCGAGAAATCCACAGATAACTTCGAGCACATCTTGACTCAGATGCAAATTTACACTACTTCCTTCTGATATGTACTGCCATGTTGTAATGATGATTTTAGATCTTTAAAAAAGTATATAACCGCAGCAAGATTAATTAATGTTTCTCTGAACTTCACCATAATCCTGTTGCAAAGAAAGAATAAATCGGTGGAATTATTTGATGATAGATAGCCTCATAGCTCGCCTTGAACCCGTGTCTACGTTCACCCCATCGCATGAATTGAATGGTATGGGGACAGCGAATGCCTGCCTAAAATATTTTATTGCGTGAATTTTACCGACAACATATTCTAGGTCTAACCCCAATTTGCACCCCTTGAGTTGAGTTTGTACCGTATTCTTACTTTGCACTCTAAATTTTAATTTTGAACGCATTACACCCAATCTCTCATATTTATCCCACTTAAGTCCAATCGATAACATTGTTAACAAAATTAATAAAATGAAGGACGGTGCAAATCAATGACAATTAATGTTCTAAAAGTGGCAAAATATTTTAAAGATATTGCAATTAGAACAACATGACACATCATTGTTGATTCGTACTATCATGTATCTTGTTATTTTTTGATAACCAAATTGTCAATTAGACTTAATCGGGACACGCCTGAAAAATTAGGGTCTAAAATTAGAGTTTAGGGTCCAAAATAAAAATGACGTACAAGTTTAGGAATACAAAGTGGATGTAGTCCTATAATTTACTTGGAAGGGGGGGGGGGGGGGACCGAGGGGTGGAGGAAGATATTGGGATGCCAATGCACGACTGGAACTTCAAAATTTTCTTGATTGTATGTGCTTTCCTCGACCCCTTTTTTTCCCAGAGAAAAGGCCTGTGACGGGAAGGAATAAGCGGGGAAGCGAAATAGTTTTGAGGCGAACGGCGGTACGTCTGCTTCTCAAGTTATATAACTACTTTACTGCTAGTCCGGAAGCCCTTGCTTCTTTAGCTCTCTTTCAGTTTAATTAACACATGATAGCAACATGCTACTGAAGTAAATCCTCTATTGAAATATAGGTGCTGCTCTGTGTCTTTTTATCCAGCAAATAATTAACGAAAAATAAAGAACGAACAAACAGGAAGTCTGGAGTGAGTAGGGCTAGCAACAGAAATAGCAGCAGCAACAGAGGGAAAGGCTCTTGAATGAACGGTTGCGGTTTCAACTTTCATCTCCCATTAAACTGCATCCAAAATTCAAACCAAATGGGGGCTTTCGCGTGCATCTCACACAATTATTCCCGGCGCAAATGTCAGAAATGGACTTGTCAAAGCGAGAATTAGGATCCGATATCGTCGCCTGTGATGACAATACGGTACACTTAAGGGTTACGTGGCAACGGGACGGGTGCCCCATCCTTAAAACGGGGCAGGGCCGGGGCAACGTACACCTATTTCATCTCCCGCCTCGTCTCTCTCGTATAAAAAATTATATTTATTTATTTATTTAAATTTATAGATTTACATATAATACATATACACACACAATTCAATAATTTAGTTATAATCTAATTTTTTATATTTAATAATATAATTGTGTATCTCTAATGACTAGTAAGTAATAATCTATTATTTAATAAAGTAACTAAACCAATAGTACTATATGTGTATTCGCACTTGGGTATGGAATAAAATAAATGGTATACAAAAGATTTAATTTCTACTTTGAAAATTATATAATTTTTTTTTGTATTTCTTTATTTATTAAATCTATGGCTATTTTTTTTTTTATTTTGGTGCAGCTACGTGCTCTATTTCGGAAAGGATATCATGTAATACATTGTTTGATGAAGAAGATGATGTTGATTGTGTTACTGAACAAGTATTAAAGAAATTTGATTCATCTAAATTGATTTTCTCCAATTGTTTGTTATACACGATAGCTTGGTGACTAGTTTCTTCTTTCATTTTGGCATCAAATGTTAGGGTTGCTTTATTAAATGAGTTATCATATCTCGAGATTGATGAAGAGCAAATGTTATGAAGTTGTTGAGCTAGGTTGATGCAGAGAAAAGCTGGACTTATTGTTGAGCATCTTTAATTTGTTGAATGTGAGAAATCAACTTGACTGGATTTGTTGAATACATGAATATAACTTGACTCGTTGTGTTTTGTTTCCATCTTGACAGCTTGTTAATCTTATTTACTGTTGTTTACAATTGTGTCATTGTAAGTGAACAAACAATTGTGATTTGGTCCTATTACATCTCAATCGGATGTTTTAATGTCATTTTTATTGTATTGACAAGTTGCTAATTTTTTTTTAGTCATTAGTATTTGTAACTCGTTAAATGGTTTAAAGTTGAGTACTTAAACATGTTTTTATTAAATATTTTGAGATAGAATGAATGATAAAATTGTCCTGTAAATACGTAGATTATTATATATGATAGGTTGATTTCTTCCCCACAGAGAACCGTAGGGGAAACGGGACGGAGGCGGGGGATGGGGGGAGTTATTTGACAAAGGTGCCACCCTATTGCAGCCCTTAGATATACTATAGACACTAATGCAAAGAATGTATACATTAATATAATAAATGTAAACGGTAACACAACATGATAAAAAAAAGCCATACATTTTTTGATACATTAAAATTGGTGCTTCGCATTTAATTTTCACCATTCAATTAAAAAATATTCAATCTACATCATGAAAGCACCCTGTCGAAATAAAATCTACAAAAAAAAATGTGCTTTGCCACATCAGAATATATGGTATTAGAACTTAGAAGTGGTAATGTAGTTGTCGACTGGATTTTTTTTTTTTTTTTCAGGTAAATGCAGTCGACTGGACTGTAGAAGGGTCGTGTCAACCATTGTATTAATCTCTATTCCAAGTCCCTAAAGAGCCCATGTAAATTGTCAAGAAAATGATGCAGCGATTGAGAACTAAGAGCTCCTTCCTATGACCGTTGACAAATGCCACGGCATTTTGTCAATTCTCGTCACCTTCCATTATTTAATAGATAGATAAGCCCATTCTTACTTTGATTCATCTTAAGCTGTCAGAATAAAACCATGTAGCCACAAAAATGTTGCGTGAACTGTTTCGTTGTATTACTAATCCAACGCAAACATGTAGAATATTTAACTCTTTTTCATGTTTAGTCAGATCCCAGTTTTTGTTATTTTAAATTCAAGCAAGTAGACTGAAGCTCGACATGGTCATCAAATAAATTGTTGGATGAATTTTGGAATAGTCCTGCGTTAGCACAACTCAAGTAACGGAACATAAATTAACTTGTTTTTGACATCAAGGTATCCTCAGCCGAAAGTAAATAAACCAAGAAGTATATATCACTTGAAGTTAACTCTAGTTAATTTGACCTCAATAAAGTTTCATCCTTGTTAAAAAAAAAATTATTGACTAGCAATTCCCATTATTTTGTTGTTTTAATTATTTTGATATACATATTGCAATTTGCTTCAATTTTTTTAATTGAAATTCTTATATTTGTAAGTATAATGTTGGTGAAAAAACATACATCAAAAGAGTTAACAGGAATGACAGAAACAGTAATTTAATCAACCCAATAAGAAGAAAAAAGAAGAAGAAAAGCAGTGTATGGCATGACTATTAAATTATTAAATTATCGGTACCAAGGATAAAAATAAACTGGTGCATTTTGGGAAAACTTCTTATCCCCGTTTGACGTAGTAAAGATAAAAGGAGCCAGAATTTTTGTTGTTTTTCCTTCATAGGACTAGAAAATCAAGCACAAACTTTACCAAACATAAGTTGACAGTCAACCACAGGCTCTATTTGGAAGGTTTGTTTTTAATATATAAGTATTTTTTTAACAAATTTGTGGATAGAAACCCTTAAAAACCATCTCAAAGTTCTCAAAATACACACCAAAATACCAAAAAAAAAAAAAATACAGGAGTTTTTTTTCCTTTCTTCTTCATCCCCATCTCCTACCTCAACAGGAGGTGTCGCCGCTCCTCCTTTTTTTCTTTCCTTCCCTCTTCCCTCTTCTTCCTTCCCCTCCTCATCTTCTTTTTCCTTCCAAGACTCTTAGTCCATTGGACTGGTCTAATAACTTTTTGAACTTAAACCACAGGTTCAAAATGGACAATTCAAAGTTATTTGATAATGGGTCTGGATTTATATATCATTCCTTTCCTTCCTCCATTTCTGATGTTGGACATTTTACTTATTCCACCCTAGAAATTTTGCATCATTGCAAAGTCTGATTATAATACATACTATCCACTTAATCATATTCAGATTCTAGATGCCACTTGCACGGGTTCCAAAAGTGGCCCGCATCGAACTTGATACTTAATTTTGCAAATTCTACAGTGACTCCTGTTGAACGTGGTATTTAACTCTCCATAACACTAAGTTTATTGCACTCCCTTGCGCAGCTTGAATCACAACACTGCTTAGTCCAAACTCACCTCATGCAAAGATTACGTGAGATTCGTTTTAATAGCATTTAAATACCTTGATCCAACTAGAATGGTCCAATAACTTTTTGATATGAAATCACATATTTAAAATGGTTAATCCAATGTTATTTGATAGTCCATGGGCTAGCACTTATATGTCATTCCTTTTCTTCCTCTATTTCCAATAAGGAGGGTGGGGCAGAGGGGAGGAAAGAAAAAAATGAGGAGAAGGATGAAGGATGAAGGATAAAAAAAGAGGGAAAGAGAGAGGGGTGACAGCGGTGGAGGTGTTGGGCAATAGTAGTTGGAGTAGTAGCGGTGGCAAGGAGGAAAAAGAAGAGAGAAGATAAAGGGAAAAAAAGAAGGAAGAAAGAAAAAGAATAGTAAAAAAGTTTTTCAAATTCTCCACAAAAAAGTTGTTATTCAAATCCTACAATAAACTAGGGTAAAATTTTATACAAACATTCAAAATACACACCATCCAGACGGACCCTAGAACTTTCCCAATTATATAGATATACCGTTTGGAAGTGTGAAATGTGGAAAAAAAAAACAAAAAATTAATTATATAGAGTCCATATGGATTAGATGTTTTTGGAATTTTTTAAAAAACTACACTGTATCATTGTATTTAAAAAACTTTTTATTGTAGATAGTCCACATGGATCACGTGTTTTTTGGGATGTATTTTCACCATCACTCACCGTACATTACGACCCTTCACCTGTCACTGCTTCTTTCCTCTTCCCTCATCTATTATCGCTCATCTATTCCTCCTCGTCTCTCATCCACTTCCTCCCTTCTCTTTGGTTGCATCAGCCACGGGAGGAAAGGGAAGAAAAATGAAGAGGGATGAAAAAGAAAGAGAAAGTGGGAAGAGAAAGAGGACGAGAAATGAGGGAAGGTCGATAGTGGTAGTAGAGGAAGGAGAAGAGGAAAGGGCATGAGTGGTGAGTGAAAAAAAATGGTGATAGATTTGTTTTTATTATTTTATTTTTCTGGTTAATGCATTTGAAATTGTGTGCATTTGGAGTATGTTTGAAAGACATTTTTTTTAATGTGTTACTGTAAATTTAAAAAACAAAATCTTGTTTTCAGGATACCCACCAATCCAAACAGTAGAATCATATGGGATAATAACCACTGAGGTTTAACTCAATGACCACCGAAAAGGGACTATCTCTCTCTTTGAACTACATGTCGAAGGTTTGGATTTTACTTGCAGTAAAAAAAATTCAAAAGAGGTGTTAGAACACTCATTTTGTCTGGTCAGATTTATATACCTGCTAATCCCTTATACAGCCTTTTTAGGCTCCCAGTCTCTGTAGATTAGGATAGATTAGGTCATGGGAATGTTATTGTTGTGACAAAAAAAAAAAAGAATCATACGGGATAATGGATAAAATGTTCAAACTACACGGTGTTAATATGCAATTTACAAATTTTATGAACTGAAATCTTCATCAAGGAAGCCCGACGGGTACAAAAATCTTCCTTTGCGAAGGAGGCCCAAATATCGAAGTCATCTGACCTGGGTCCCCTCGAGTGACGTTTAGTCCCCAACTGTTGCTGTTATTGATCCACAGAATGGAAATTTCCCAGCAAAACTGCTGAAATTTGGGGTAATATTAACCATTCGGAAAGTCTTAAAAAAAAAAAAAAGCGGAAACAAATGCAGTAAAACTGTGACTTGGGTCGAATTTTAGCTAGAGCTCTGCTTGTTAAAAGCTAAAAATCTTTCAGGTGTAAAATGAGCAGGATTGTAACAATCAGATCAATTAAGAAACGAGCTACGATTGAATTCAACTTGTTTGAGGCCCAAGCCCAACCTTGGCAAGTAGCAGGGATGGATTGTTAATATCTCCCTTTAATCCACGATTTTTCAAGAAACAAAATCCTAGCTGTCAGATTTTTCTCATATTAATGTTAATTGGGTTTCATGCAAGGCAGACAAAGTTGTGCATGAATTGCCCCATTATGCTTAATTTGCTCCAGACTTTGGTGGCGTTTTTTCTGCCAAAAAATTTTAAGATATTCTCTTAATAAATTTCTTAATTATTTTTTATTTCATATATATTACATCAAAATATAAAAACTCTAAACAATTGATATCTAAACTGGACCTTTGCTTGATTATTTCCAACAAATTTCCTTTTTATTAAAACAAAAATTAAAATTGGATTTAATAATAGTTTAGAAGGGCTGAGAGCCAGGGGTGAACAGTGAACTTCGTACTCGAGCCGAGTTCTGGCTAATGGAAGCCCGGCTCGCTGGGCCCACTTGACGCTTAATAGCCCTAAGTAGAGCCTTGTTCTCCAAGCTCTTCTTCACTCTTCCCCTGCACCTTTGCTCGATTCATTCTCTCTCTCACACACAAACACACACTAAACCACGAGGCCGACTTTGAAGTTTGGTTTCTGAAGAACAATCAGGGATTTAGCTGCAAGAAAAGAAATTCACTGTACCCCAAAAAATAAAAAAGAAAAAGCTTTAATGCTTCAGTTCGTAACATCCTCTTTTTGATTGATTCTCCAGACAGCGGATGGCCCTACCTCTCGGCAAGCTAACTATCATCGTTGGTGCAGGTGCCTAAATTTTAATTCGTCATTTTTATATTTCTGTTTTTTCTTTTCTGAACTTTATTATCTGTTGATATGTATTTATTTTTATCGTGCGATTAATTAATTGGTTAGATGTTTAAATTAGTGACTGTCTTTAATGTCATCTGTTCATTTGCTAAGATGGTTACTGAGGGCTTGTTGCAAACCAGTAAATTTGCTGCAATTTGATAATTATTTTGAGTGGGCGGGTAATTATTATGGTGAAGGTACATTAGTTCGTCTATTTCATTGTTTCAGTCATGCTGTTGAATTGGGTTCAGTTGAAGTGGGGAGTTTCTTTTGGAATTTAAACCTCAAATCATCTTTTAAGTGGGTTATCAAGAGGTAGTGATACTTAAGCAATTGGGCTAATTGGAACTTCTATAATGGTGAGGAGAAGCAAAAGTTAGTCCGGGTAAGCTATTCCTCTTATTTGGCTACTATGGAAAAATAATGCTAGAATGGAAATACTAACCATAAAGGGAAGACATTTCCAGAAAAAGAATTTGGTGCCGTATAGGCCATGGCAAAGTGTCTATGTATATTTGTAGCTGTATAAATGGATTTTGAGGTGTTTTCTTCTCAATTAACGAGGAAGAAGCATTGTAAGTGTTGATAGATGTCACTTGTGAATCTTGTAGGCGTTGTCGGATCAGTTTTAGCTAAAGAAGGGCGAATATCAGATGTCTCTGACTTCTTTTCAGGTGCCTTGAAGGTATATTTCATGTTGGACACCGAATGCATCTTATTATTCCACATACTATGTTCTTCTTAAAAAGTATTTTGCTGTCTGCTCATCTTTCTCCTATAAAAACAGTCACTGTTTGTTTATTGCAGGTTGTTCTGAGGCAACTTAGACATGATGAATCTACCACTTCAAAGCCCAAACCACAGAATGATTCTCTCATGCAACAGGTTTAAAGCTTTCTCTTGTATTTTCTTTACAGAGTATGCTCTTTATTTACCTTTTTTGCTGTAGAGTGTTCCTTTTTCATCTTTATGGTGCCTGGATCTTTTGTGTATGCAGCATCAGCACACTTATAATTTTAAATTACCATGGATTTGTGAAAGTTTTAAAAGAATGTGTCACATTTCACTGGTTTCTTTCAAAACAGTGCACTTTCAGTATACTTGCGGTGTTAAATCTACATTCCTCTTTGATGTACTTAGGGATTTATGATAGGATTTGATTGTGACACATTAGTTATAAGTCAGCGGCAACTTTAGAGGCCACACTTTCCATATTAAAAGAATTGCTCTTTAGTTACTTTGTTGATAGCCTTCCACTTGATTAAATCTGCATTGATTGGAGGGTTTGTGTGCATAGTTCCCTTTTAAACAGCAGTCAGCCATCTGAAAATACAATCTTTAAGCCTAGAGAGTGGCGATTGGTCAGGTTAGCTGATTTGCTTTGTACTTTGTCATGGAACTTTATGATGTCCATACCATTTGCATTGTCATTTTCCTAAAAGATTTTTTTTAATTGTCTAGGAGATTGCTTGTAAACATTATAGAACTGATATATGGCCTGGGGCTTTGGAAATTTTGGGATAAAAAGAAAAAAAGAAATTGATCTGTGCCTGGCTGTATAAGTTAATCCTTTCTAAATTCCAACTTCTGTATGAATCTGCACCTTTAAAAAGATGTGGTCCGTTTAACTACATCAATGTTATCTCTAATGGTCTTCTATACATTCAATTGATCTACTTAAATAGCTTAACTCAATGTTTCATTCTGACAGGTTAATAGCCTTCGAGAGGAGCTGCAACTTTTGGCTTCAAATAGATCAATTACAATTGTGACATCAAGTGGTGGCTCTGGTTGGTTGAATGCAGTTCTGTCTTGGTTTCTATAGCTGTGTTAATGATGTTTTCATACCAAGCTTTGTTGTGATTTGAGTATAAGGGTGGTAATTTTTTTTTTAAGTGGTCAAGTGATCTGGTGCCTCGAAAGTTTTGTGAGCTGTTACTTCTTTTGCTTTTGGGATGCCTGTGGTTCCAATGTAAAACCTCACAAGATAGACACTTCCATGAATTGGCAATCTCTGTCGTGGCATAAATTTCATACATTAACTATCCTCCTTTTTGTACAGAAAAAAAAATGTTGTCTCCTTATCTGCTGCTCTCCCGCTTTTCCACCGTATTTCATACACGCTTCTCAAATTTGAACCAATTATCTTGGACACTGATGGATCCACCAACATGTCTGTGTTCTGTTCTATAGAATCCAAAGTTTCCTATGACTTGCTTTGTCTTCTTATCACTGAAATTGAAGCTCTAAATGTAGATATTTATGCATTGTATTGTCAAGTTGTAGCTCTATAGAAAAATAAGAATATCTTGATTTGACTTTGCAGGGGTGAATAGGCTAATATTATTTGTAATCCGATTATTCATGCCATATTTCTTTTGTTTTTTAACAGTATGCTTTTTTATTGCAATTTTCAATCCTTGACCCTTTGTAATAATCATTTGTGCAGCTTCTGGCAGATATGGTGTAATTGTGATTGTTATAGTGGTTGGATATGGCTGTATATGGTGGAAGGTAAATAATGTGTTTTCGCACAATGTCTGAATCTGAGTATAAAAATCTCCTTTTGTCTTTTTTTTTTTTTTTTTTTTTCCATTTCCCCCTCCGTATCACATAGAGTTTGTCCCATGGTATCTGCATGTACCAAAAGTTGTCCACCCAGGTTAGGGTGTTTGACATTATAATGGCTGTGGTGCTGTTAAGACGTATGATTCCTTGTGTAAAAGCTGAAACTTTCTTAGGCTCTGTTCTATGCAAAAGGGTGACAAGTCGTCACCTGTCGGTATTTGCTAGTAATCAAAAGCCTAATAGGATTTTCTACTAAGGTCTATTCCTCCTCTCCTCTGCTTGTGTATCATTGTGTTTTGGGCAGGGAAGGGGTTGACAGAAGAGTGATGTAGACTACTAAATTATTTTGTGTGCTTGCAGGGTTGGAAACTCTCTGATATGATGTTTGCAACCAGACGCAGTTTGTCTGATGCGTGTTCTAGTGTATCCAAACAACTTGAGAGTGTCTATTCTGCAATTTCTGTAAGTTTTCCATATTGTATCGGTTAGGATAGCTACTTAATTGGGTAGGAGAGTAATTCAAAGACATTCTTCACATAATTACTGCATGAGTTAAAGAGTTATTGAACTGCATTTTGTGTTTGACATTGTTGCAGATATATATATATATATATATATATATATATATATATATATATATATATTGTTTTGCCCTTCTTTATGGACATATACCGTCAACCTTGGGCCCAATAGAGAGAGAGAGAGAGAGAGAGAGAGAAGGAGAGAGAGAGTTCTGATTTTTTTAGGGGAACTTAAAGGGGGTAGGGGGAAGTGAGGAATTACTGATTAACAGTATTACAGTGACAGAGAAAGTTAATGATAAATGACCTGCTTCTGCTTTGTATTGCAGTTTTGCTCCTCAAGTTGTGTACTCATATAACACTCGTCAGCTACATACATATCATGTTGCTTATATGTTTTCACATAATATATATGGTGATGGTTGTTTGCTTTAAGATTTCATACTGGAAAATAGCTGCAAGAAGTGACTAAAGATGATTATGCCTTTAAGAGTCAACTTTGTGAAAGGAAATAAATATATTTCCATAGGTATTTGGTTTCTCAAGAATCATAATTCTGTCTTCAGTAGGTAAATTAGAATGTAGCTACATGATAATTGATCATGGATTTACAATGTATTTGAGATTGGTTGTGTTGTCCAGGCCACTAAGCGCCATTTGTCTTCGAGAATTGATGGTGTGGATAGTAAAATTGATGAATGTGCGGGTAATACATCTGCCACAAAAGAAGAGGTAGGACGAGTAAAATGTATTTTGGTAAATGCAAAATTGTCTTTTTGCCCTTTTGTTTTCATGAGTTAGTGTTTCCTTCTAATTCATGGACCTTGTACAGGTGTCTAAACTACGAGGGGACCTGAGATTGATGGGTGCCGATGTACAGTCAGTTCACCATGTAGTCCGATCCCTGGTAATCCATGTTATTGAGTTTCATGGAGCTTGCCACATCAGAAGCATTATTGTGTTGGTCTAGTTACTAAATAAAGTACTTCATATGTTGCAGGAAACAAAAATCAGCAAGATAGAAGGGAAACAGGTTTTTTTTCCACTTTTCTTTTCTTTTTGTTCAGTGTATTGTGTTGCTGGGGGTTTTAATGGCTAATAATCATGGTCATGGTTTATCACACGTGTGCAGGGTGAAACACTCTTCGGGGTTGGCAGATTGGTTTCATTTGTGAAGAATCTAGAACATAGCAGAACCTTGGATCCTATTGAGGCAGGAGAAGCATCCCTTTACATCATAAAAGCTTGTCCTTTTTGCAGTGTTTCCTTCCTAAATGCATTTTGTGGGATTTTATAGGGTACATTGCCAAGTTCATCTCGGCCAGCTCTTGAAAAGCAGCAAATAACTCCATCTAGGGTATGATATCTCTGTAAGACATTTGGTTTTTGGTGTTTAGAGGAAACTCATGAACCTATGTCTGCCGTGGTACTACTCATCTTAGAAATTTATGGGTTGAGTACTGGATTAATCCTAGATTGCCTCCATTGTGACATGGGAGATCACATAGGCTTCACTTTTGTTAGCATATTTCAAGTTAGACTCTGCAGAATTATCTTAGCTGAGTTGAAAATATTTTTGCTGGTGGATGGCTATTTACTTTGTTTTTGGCCAACCTATTGAAACTTGTCTTAATACTGTATTGCTGATCAAAGCTTGCATTTTACCACAAGGTGGTTGTAGTTCCCCTGATTAGTAATACTGGGGGAAGAGAATGAACATGCTGTTCCTTAATACACTGGGTTGCTCTTTTCCATCTTGATGCCTAGTCCACTTATTGGTTCCCTTGCCTTTTGCTGTTATTGCAGGCTGTGTCATTGCCTTCTAATTGTTCAGTGGAAGCGCCATCGTCATCTTCGTCTAATGGGCCCAGCAAGGTATGCTAACTTCCTGTCATGAAAAGACGTTAATATGACAAGGAAAATGCTCAAATCCACAGTGCTTGAAAATGTTTAGCAGGCAAGTGGAGTGGTTGCCTGTATACGAAGATAAAATGCTTATCATTTTGAAATTTAACTGTTATTATAGACTGGATCTGGAACATTTTTTTTTTCTATATTGAAGTTCACTTTTACTATATTGAACTTGCCATTTTTTAACATAGTAACGTCGATGGCGTAAGATACGAAGTTATTGATCATTATTGGGCTTTTCGGAGTTCGTTTCTGTTATCCTTTCTCTGAATATCTCTCTACTGAAACTCGGTTTTTTTTTATACCTCACTCAACTTGTGTATCTATTTCTTTTGTCCAGCGTCCTTTGCAAGGTGGTGTCTTAGACTCGGGCTTGAAGGTAATTTATGAGTTTCTCTTCTTTGGCTTCTTTCTTGTGTAGTAGATATCATCGTGCACAGTGAGTGTGTGATTTTGTGTTTTTCACCAGCTGCATGGAATGCCAAATGGAGTTGAAATGTCCAGCAAAAGGAGTTCTCAGATTTCCAATGACGTTCCTGTCTCAGAAGTGGCAAACGAGTCTTCTGGTTCTGGTATCTTCGGCCTAAAGTCTTCTGGCGGTGCTTTTAATATGGTGAGAAGAAGCTGCAGCGCGAAGCTTTCATTCAATATTTAATATTTATCATGCTTTTTCACATGAAACGTAGATGAGAAAGGATGTATTTTTTGCCCTTTTAAAACACTATATTGGCTAGTAAATTTCTCGCCTCGCGTGCGGGGTGCCAAGCCATATTCATGGTCTTCGAATTTTGTAGGGGTTCTGTTCAGCTTACAAGGTTAATTTAGGATACATGTATGAAGTTCTGGATAAAATTATTGCCTATATAGTGAGACTTCTGGAAGGGAAAAGGATGCGTGGAATCACATCCGTTTTGTTTTTCCCTGATTTGTTGCCCCATTTGACGTGTGGTCTCTGATCGCTAAGATTCGCAAGGTCTGAGTCTGAGTAAAGATGGTACCGGTGTGGCACCAAGGTTTTTTTGCAGCAGGTTGATGAGAGGCTGCTCATATCCGTGATGCAGTTTTGACTCTTTCTTGTTTTAATTTAATTTTGCCATTTGATGAATAACGTAGAAATTGAACTTGGGTAATGCTGTTGGATTTGATGATTCTAGTGGAAAACCCTCGAGTCGAGTCGAGTATTACTGCTTTAAATTAACCTTTTTTTCCCCTGTTTTTGATTTACCACCTTATGCTCTTGCTTTAAGATTCCGAGACGCACGGCCGAACCAATTTTTGTTTTTTTCGCTCTTTGAAGTTTTATATCATGTTTTGGTCTTTCTTTTTCATCTGTCAGCTTGATCGTTTTCGCTTCAATTTGCTCTAAGCGGATGAAAAATGAAACCTATGGGTGAGAAGCATCACCAAACAAAGATGTCCAAATTCTAATGCACTCAACAAAACTCTGACGTTCAAATTATATAAAACCTTTTAATTAATTAGCTCGGTTCAATTTTTCCATCAACTATGTAGCGCTTGAGAGCGATTCTGCTACTCTTGAAAGGACAAGAAAAGCACATGGCGGCTTAGCTTCTTGACATCCAAGAACAAAGAAAATGTAGAGTAACAGGTACCTGTATTTAATAACTGAAAAAAAAAAAAAAAGAGTTGTTTTTTTTTTTTTTTGTGTGTGTTTTTGGGGGGCGGGCCGGGGTGGGGGGTGTGCTGGAGGGAAATAAGAATTGCGTCCATAAATCCACACAAATCCATTCGTAAATTTTTTGAAGAGCCCATTTTCACCCGATCCATCTTTGAACGACCTAAATTCCTCAGGGCCCACAACTTGAGCCCCAACGGACGTCATTTTTTTTTAATGCAGAATTGTAGATGGAGGGAACCAGAAAACATTTCCCGCCATTTTCCAACCCCCGCCCCCCACGCCCCCTCCACCCGGCCAACCTTCAGAAACGGCTGAACGGCAAAAGGAAAAGCACAAAGGGGGAATTTAAAAAAAAAAAAAAATGGAAGGGCTAAGATCTCATAGGAAGCCCGCCGAAGCAGACGACGTCGTCCCTACCCTGCCTCTTTACCTGTCGGCGCCTGCTCTCCAAGTTCGACTGGAAGATTTCGAGCTTTATGCCGTGGATCGCCTCAGAGGTCACTCACTCTTCCTCATTTTTTTTAGTGACCATAGATTCCACAGATCCATTCTTATTTCCCCCTAAAATAAGCAAGAAATGGGACTTATTTTAGACTTTGTTTGTAAGCAGACGGGTTTATGGTGGATTCTTGATTAGGCTTGTTTCTTCATTGAGTATATGTGCGGTGACCGGTTCCTTAAAAGCACAACCTCTCTTCTAAACGTACAAAAAATCGACTTGTATGTGAATTTAAGAATTAAGTCTCTGAACTACATTTGATGAAAGCCTTTTGCAAATTTTAATCAGATTTTTTGGGCAGTCTTATAAGAAATTCTTTTCCCCAGACGTTTTTCTTGGGATGCATCACATGCTAAAATTTGAGTTGTTGATAGATAAGTATTGTCTCGAATCGTGAAAATGCAGTTCTAAAAGAGATTTCGGATGGACTATCGCGTGGAAAGAAGTCTGATGAAATGGAAAACTTGGTAGACGATGTCCTTTCCATTTCTTTTCAGATGCAGTAATGTTTATGCCAGTTCTGAGAACGTTACATTTCCTTTCTTTCTTTGGACTCGTTTATGCCTTTTTGTTAGGTACGTGAGTTGTGGAAGTTGCATATGAGCCATCCGCATGCCTCTGAAGTTGTCAACAAGGACATAATCTCCCATTTTGTCCTTCGTTTGGTCTACTGTAGAACGTAAGATTCTTCACTTTTTTTTTTCTCCACGTGTAATTCTCATATTGTTCGTCTGTTTTCCGTATTGTTAGATAGTCAATTTTATTTTTTGAAATGTTATGTTTTAGGGAAGAGTTGAGAAAATGGTTTCTTTCCATGGAGACTTCATTGTTTCGCTACCGTTTTCGGTCTGAAACTCATGAAGCCCAGGTGTGATTGAGTAATTTGTGACGGCTATCCTCTTTCTTTTCATGGATTGGGGCCTGGGATGGGGGCCAAGGTTTCTTTGCAGTGTGTTTATTGCTGATTATTTCAGGTTTCTGTTCTCTCTGCAGAGGGCACTGATGGCAGAATTTCATCTCCCTTACAAAACTGTGACCAGCGCCGAATATGAGGTATTTTATGTATTATTTTACCTTACACTTCCTGCAGTGAAATGTTCTTCATGATCTTCATTCGCTTAACATTCCTCGAGTTTAGTTGTTTAATTAGTATTTGTACATGCTGGTTCTTTATGTGATAATGCATTTGTCAACCAATAACATCTGATACATGTTTTTTTTTTTCCTATTTTTCCTATGCAGAATGTGAAAGATAAACTGAGCCAAGTTGCGCGTTCAACTGGTCAATCCCTGTCAAGTGGTATTTGCTGTCATACTTGCCAATCCAATTTTTGTGATTGTTGATCCTGTCACTGATGAATTTTCAGATCTTACTTTCAATCCTCTCATTTCTTGATTTTAATACATTTTCCACTTTCTCTTCTGCAGGTGATGGTATATTCTACAAGGTAAATGTTGCATTCCCACCTCCCCTGATAAGAGAATATCCAAATGGGGTTCTAAGTTACTTTTGAGGTTTGCACTGTCACACACGTAATTGTGCTGATCTGGATTTAATTTGACAAGCATTATGAGAATAGATCGATAGCAATTCTTGCAATTCCTTTAAGCCTATAAGACTTCCTTGTATGTGATAATCGCATTTAGTCATGCCTCCGATATTTGATTGGTGAGCATGACGTCTATATGAATGTCAGAAGTTAAATCTTTAGGTGATTGTGAACTATAATCTATCATTTTAGTACGTTCGTCAAAACTAATAATTCTCGAATAAAGGAGAAAATTTTTATTCGTATATGAAGTAAATGCTGTAGTTCGTGTTCCTTTAAAAGTTGCAAAAGAGCCTCCTCTACCTTGTGGAGTTGAATGAGCATCTTGTCTAATAGAAGTTGTGGTCATCTTAATCTTTTCTCCAATGTATCCTTGAATTTGATGAATGAAGGTGCCATTTGAAGAAGTGCCCGAGCTTGTGGCAGGCCGCCGAGTATATATTCAAAAAGGCCAAGCGTATGTTGCAATGAATCAGGTGAATTTAGCGCCTACTGATTCATTCACATCTGTATGTACTTGGGTTCCATCTACCTGATCAATGTATTTACGACTTTTTACAGGTGGTATCTCTTGTTGTTACACAGTTTCGCTTTCTTCTTTCGAAGGCACTTGTGTTGACAAACAGGTAGTTAATTTTCACTGACCCTAAACTTTTGCATTGCCTTTTTATTGGGCAAAAATAAACTTAATCTGTATCAGTTGGTGCTATGCAGTTTTTGTTGCACATGAATTTGCCATTTCCTTTTTAATACTATGACCTCAAGTGTGCTTGCGCAAGGGCAGTATTATTGCCTTCCAAACCTCCAGTTGCACCGTAGACGGTGGTCTGTTTGCACTGTGTCTTCTGTTCCCAGCAGTCAGCACTAATATGCTCTATATCTTAGTAGTTTGCCTATTTGTTTGAAAATTCAGTCTCTTGTTTTGATGTATGGTCCTTAATGTTCCCAAAAGTTCCAAAAAACGTTCCTTGGCTTTTAAAATTTTTCTCCATCAGCTGCATAATTGCATAAATAGGGCATGGATAGATCTAAGACACGATTTAGTCGAGGCTTTAGTTGTTTGATTTGTCTTGTTATATGGCGTCGGGAGATATCTGTCTTGGTGTCTCATGTATTAGATTTCTTAGCCTAGTATCTCTTGCTTCAAATCTCATAAGAGATTGCGATGGTCTTTAGCTTTTATATTTTATATTCAGAAAATGGACAACGATGATCAGAGAACAAGAAAAAGATCGTTTGACGCCTGTGAGTGGTGAATTAATTCTTATGTTTCATTTTTCTGTTTTTCTCAAATTTGTTATTCTTATTTCGCTGGTTATTTTGTAGCTCGTTGAATCCTTATCCTCGAGTTATTTGGGTCCGGATTATAGTCAGGTATTTGACAGATGCAATATGATCGTCTGTAGCCCGTGATTCATTTCCATTTAAGGTAATCCTGATCATATAGCTGAACCTCTTCTGCAGCCAAGAGAATTTACAGAAATTTCTTTAAAAGATATTGACCAAGTGGCTAAGAGTTCTTTTCCCTTGTGCATGCGTCATCTGTTTGAGAAGGTTGGAGGTTTTAATATTTCGCCGTTGTATAATTTTCTTCAGCTATTGTCCATTGAAGTTTAATTTTGAAACAATATTTTTAGGATATGCATTCCCTTCATTTTATTTAATTTACTCCATGATATGCATGGCTTTGATGCAGTTGAGAGAGGATCACCATCTGAAGCATGGAGGCAGAATGCAGTTGGGTTTATTTCTCAAGGTTTGCATGTCCTAGATATTAGATATGTTTTAACACAACTCTGTTTTATGGATATATAATATTATCTATAGAAGTCAAACCTGGTCTTTCGTATGCATAAAATGACACAATTGTTTTATAGTAGTTAAAGTGGTGGCAATAATTTCTGAGAATTGTATCGTAGCATTTTATTGCACATGTATGGATGTTTCTTATGGATTTTTTCTTGTTGAGTGTTTGCTTTTAGGGTGTTGGACTGAAGTTAGACGATGCTCTTGCATTCTGGAAAGCAGAATTCTCAAGAAAAGTAAGATGTAGCTTTATGCCATTTCATCTGTATTTGAGAAGTTAGATTCATTGATCGCCCCAAGTTGAACTCTTATTTTTTTGAATAGTCACTATATTTTGGGTAATTATGTAGACTGCACGGTATATATCATTCAACATGCTTGCATCAACAGAGTTTGCTACCTTCTAACATCGTGTTGACTTGTTATGTTGAACAGAACCGAAAAGCATATTAGGTGTTTGAAAAAAACAAGAAAGTCTTAGCATACGAAATCTTAATAGCTTTTTTTTTTTTTGTACCATAAGACCTAACAGAGGCAAAATTTCAGAAAAATTCTTTTGCTCTTATTAATTTGCTGCAATAGCCTTTTAAGTGCACATTGGGTGTTGCAGTTTGGTGCTGAAAGATTTGACAAAGAATATGCATACAGCATACGCCACAATTACGGAAAAGAAGGGAAGAGAACAGTGAGTTATTTTCAGTTTCTGATGCTTCTCAATTTTCTCTTTAAGTTTAAATATTTGGATTTAATATGACCTTTTTTCTATAGAGATACAATATGCACAACTGAAGATTAATGTATCTTTTGTGTTCAGTAGAAAACATAAACAAAGAGAAGAAAAGGAAACTAAGTTAATTGCTTCTAGATTTCCGTGGAAACTTGGAGAAAAAAGGACAAAGATGAGAGAACTCCTGATTCTTCTGTGTATGACATAAAAATCATCTTGTTCAAATTACTTTCAACAATTTTCTGAGTAGATTTAAATTGAATTCCATGTGAGCTGTAGTCATGTTGGAATAACTCTATCTGTTCAAATTGCCCCATTTTTCTTCCTTATTGTTAATCAAACAACTCATTTCAAAATTTGTGAAATTCTGCATGGGTGCATTGGCCAATTTTTTCACACTAGCGTCCAACTTTCTTCAACTCTCTTTGTGGTAACTGCAGGATTATACTCCCTATTCGTGCCAAAAAATTATCTCTTCGATGCCTGGTGTTGGAGATCATCATGGTTGTCCATATCGTCATTTCAGGTCAGACCTTTGCAATAATGTAACAGGCTTTATTTTCTATATGTTGAATTTTTTACATTGTGCCTGCTTGAATTTTCAAGAAATTCATATTTCTGATGACTTTCTTTATATTTTTGAGTCAAAGCAGTCCAATTATATTGGTACCATGTTCTATACCATTGATTTTAAGTTGAAAATTATCTGATGAAATGCTGACATGTTTATCAGTGTCAGTTTTTTATCATCGTCATCATCAACAGAAATACTTTTTTGTAAAACTTAAGCTTATATTGTACTCATTATCATTTATAATTCTATGTTCTTTTTTGGCTTAAAAGTTTTTTTGGCTGAAATAATTAGTTGGACAATCTTTCTTGAGCAGTGAAGAGAATTTGAGAGCTGCCCTTGGAAGGATGGGAGTAGGCAGTCGTGCACTAGAGGATGTAATGGAAAAAGTGCGAAATAAACATTACCAGGTTAGTATTCAGTGTTGTTTGTTGTCTTGAATTGCCTCTGATAATTTCGCTTCTTTGCTTGGGGTTGGAAATCAAAATGCTGAAAGCAATGTGCAGTTGGCATGTACTTTGACATTTGAGGCTGTTCACGGCACATCTTATGTTGCTGGGATTAATCATCCAAACCAGTACTTCAGTGACAGTAAAAAGACCTTAGAGTCGAGGGTAAGCTCTGTTGTTTGAACTTGTACTTTCAATCTGGCGAGTATGTTTGAATGATTGAATTATAACTATCATCCTGAGAGCCTGCAAGTCCCCAATTTGGTACGCTTGAATAATCCATGAAGATTTTAACTACACAATGATTTTAAATATTTTGTGTGCCATATTAGCACAGAGAAGGCTTCTGTGTTTTGATTAACGTTATTGTGGAATCGCCTAGGCTGTATGGATGGGCAGATTGGTTAAACATCAGATGTCATGTTATTTACGATTTTAAACAAAATGAGGGTATGGCTAATGCTAGTAGTCACACATTGGGAGGTTTTGCTCGTATTGGCTGTTCCCTTTCCCTATAACTGCCCACTTTTTCTGCTTTGATGATATCTTCCTTTAGGTTTGTGAAACAGCTTGAGGAAGTGGTCTAGCTATTAGATTGTAAAATAATTCAACCAAGCCTCAAGTCGTTTTGGGTTATGTGATTTGTGCATGCAAGTTTGTGTTTGGCGGGTTGCTGCAACAGGGAATATCATTTGGCAAATCGCTGAACCTCAACTCACTCCGCTCCCTTACAAAGTAAAAATAAGAAAAGATGGATCAAGCATTAAAAACAAAAGCTGTTAAAATGAATATAAGTAAAAACGCAAAAAAGATAATGCAATAATAACTGCAACTATTTGTTCATCTGATGATATCTTGTTCTTGTTGCGTGCACTGGATTTTTTTTGGTTGTGCTTTTCCATTTCGCTCAATACAAGTCTTCCGTTTAGCTTTTACCTTCTTCATTTGCAGAACAATGCCAATACCGCATAAGAGCTGGAGTATTGCATTGTGAAAATTAGTAAAGCTGTTTTCCAATCATCGGTAAGTTTTTGCAACAAGATTCTCAGATCAAGTGCCCTACTGCATTCTTCTCCCAGTTCTTGTTTTTCGTGGTCTGTCATTGGTGACACATTAATCCAAATCATAAAAGGGTTATATATAAATTTTTAAAATATAGGGAGGTTACGGGGTGAAGCACCAAACACATGGGGGATAAAAAGGTGATTTATCCTTTATTTTAATTGGCTGTCAGAATAGTGGAATTTATTCCAACAGAGCTAAAGGGATGCTTATCTTATAAATTCGCATACGGTTGCTTTATGTTGAAAAGAGTTGGACCTGCAAATTGATGATAACTTTTTTAAAGATATTTACAAATTTCATCCCAGGATTACTGCTTGAGCTTGTGATGAATTTAACTTACAGTTAGCGTTTGGAGGTATTTCTTCCCACGTCATGCAGATCGGCTTTGGTGGATGTAGTTCCCTCACAGTTTTGACTGGTGTCTTCGGCTTTTAGATGTTAAATCGCGTTTGGCCCTTGCAAACTCCAATCCGTGTCCAGTTTTCAGGACTAAAGAGGACGTAAGCTCGTATGGAATTTTGTGGAGACTGGTTGGAGTAGTGTGAAACAAAAAGGAAACCATGATTTTAATGATGTTATTTCCTGAGCATAAGGTAGCCAGAGCCTTTTTCCTTTCGACATGGATTACGTGTGTGAGTTTAGGATCCCAATCATGTCCGTCGATGATTATTTTGTTGTCGTGCCATCATTCCCATGCGTTTCGACGAGGGAGGGCACATTCTATTTGACTGTTATCAGCCCCGGAATATGTGATGACTAATCATCAGCAGTGTTAGGATTCGGGGAGTTGTTTACCTGTTGGTTTATTATCCGCTGATTCATTTTTTGCCCTTTCCAGGTTGGCTTCTTGGACCGAATGAATGATAAATGTGATAGAAAGCTTCTTTAGTAGCATTTTTCCTACATACATCATGTGGTGGATTTCTGCTTCTGTATTCTGCACTGGCCTGGGTACTCCCTCAATTTTGCATGTTGTACGAGTTGTCAATCGTCTGAAGCTTTCTTAGTAGCAAATCTTCTTCTTATTTTATATCACATAATCATCCCTTCAGCAGCACCCAAATGAACGAACACGTCTCCTTAGTCCCGGCGCATTGCAGAGCAGAACAGCACTTTTAGTACGATGAAGATTGGAAGATGTGTCTGTTAGCACCAGAGTTTTTCCAAGAGTCAAGGAATAAAAAATCTTTTGAAACCGATGTGCATAACTGATAAACCGATTACTTCTTTGCCCTCCGCTTTTGGGATTTGTAGGAAGGGAGGTGCGTTAGAGCGTATGCTATACTATTATTATCTACGGAAAGGGCAAGTGCTTCGTAGCAGGTTCCTCTTTCCCCCCACAACGGCTCTCACCTAATTATTAACCAACCAAAGCGTAAAAGAACATATCCATCCATCCACTTTTCACTCGCCGCTGCTTCCTGAATCCTAGGTTGATGTTACAGGTGGGATGAGCGAACCTTTTCTTGTCGTCGAAACTCTTGCTGGTAAAAAAGTACCATTGCGTCAATTGGACCGACCAACTTGTGAGCGGGGGGCGGGGTTTGGTTGGTTGTTTCAGGTGGACATCTTTTCCCCTGCTCTCTCTCTACTGTACTTACTAATGCATTCTGTTCATGAAATTGAGCAGTTTTCCAGACCCACCAGGATGACGCCCCGCGCATGCTCCCATAGATTTGCCAAAGGGTGGGTTGAGCCAGCACGAGTGAGAGCTTGGTAGCAAGAGATTTGCCATTCATCCATCAAATATTTACTTAATGATTAATACTGCGGAGGAGTGGGCTATTTTGAAGTCAAGGACTCGAGGACGCGGGCTGCAATTTTTTATATATTGATAGCATGTATATGTATTTTTATCATTGATTACATGACACACATATACATATGTATAATATTTATATTTGTTACGAATAACAATTAATTAAATGTAGAAGCCCGGATCTTATCCAGGAAGGACGGAAGGTGGATGGAGTGTTTGTAGAGCATTAAGTCAAATGATTGGAAAAAGATTTTAAAAGATGCAAAGATGTCAGTCGTTTTTTTTTTTTTTTTTTTTTTTGTGATTTGAAAGATGTCAGTCATAGAAATGCATAATCTGGCTAGTGGACAAACAGGGGATCATTAGAAGCAACCAAATTAAGGGCTCCACGGCCATGACCCAATTTCATCCATCCATCCATCCATCAATCAATTATCAATGCCATGCATAAAATGCTGTCCCTTCGCTCGGTTGAGGTGATATACAATTATAGATTGCTGACATGTGTAATATAAGCATCCCCACATCATTAATTAATTAATTAATTAATAAATGTATAGTGTGCCAAGAACATATATATATATATATATATATATATATATAAATAAATTACATAAAGTCGAAGGCTCCGTCTCCGTCGCATAATTGACACACTAAAAGATTGGGACACGTGGAACGATAAAAAGGCGTTTTATAATACCATTACCTAACTCCAAAACTCTTTTTCAACGGCGGACACCGCGAACGTACTACATACGTGCATCCAACCCTCATAAAAATTAAAATTAAATAACAAAAAAAACAATCATTATCTAAATTCTCAGATGATGTGCCCTTAACTTTTTGAAAATAATCCAAAATTATTTTTTCGCAATCAAAATACTTAGATCATGTTCGGATTGCATTTTTTTTGAATTTTTTGAAAAAAAAAAAATATATATATATATATATACTGTAGCGATTTAATATATATGATGTAAAAAAATAATTAAAAAATATATTCACAAAAAACGTAATAATTTTTATTTAAAAAATACCTTTCCAAACAAGACCAATTTCTCCCCTCAGTGCTTCTTCTTTTTCTTTTTCTTTTAGTATGGATGAAAATTTTGAATTTAAAAGAAACTTTTCAATTACACACTGTCGCCTTCCTTCCTTCCTTCCGAACGACATGAGCGTACAGATTTACTAAGCACAGGTCGCAATTTTTGGGGCAAACTGTATGTAATCAGGTAGCATATATTTTTGTGACAGTCTTTTTCCATGCATTCTATGACATTCTCGTGTCGTTTTGCGTCTTTTTAAATGGTCTATTCTGTCATTTGTCAATTTTTGTGATACAATTACATATAGATTCTTGGTTAAAAAAAAAATTTATTAGTTAGGGTCAACAAAATTGCTGATTCGATGTCCAGATCCAACCCCAGGCCCCAGCCCCTCTGGTTTGAGTATTTGAAATCGGAGGACAAGAGGCAGTAGGGATTGCTCCGAAGAGCAAACATCAGGAGGAAAGAGGCTTGTCCATGGTTGATTGTCAAACTTGTGCGATTTGAGGGATTATTCAAGGAATGCTTTGACATAAAAACAAAAAATGAGACAGTTCTCTCCGTGTATAAGTTTTCTTGTTTAAATGAAAAAAAAAAAAAAAAAAAAGAAGTTGTGTTCCCTTGGTTTCTCTCACTTAATGTCAATTACAAAGAAGGCATAAACAAGTTCGGGTCACATCTATTGGGTCCAAACCCTAGGCAAAGAGGGCCATTTTGAACACAAAATCTAGACGTCGAGGTTGATGAGGGTTTTCCTGTAATAGCATAAATTATGGTTTCCAAGAATTGCAATTTCCAACAAGCATCAAAACCCATATTGCAGGTGAAATGAAATGGAACTTTGTCCTGTTGAAATAAAGCATCATTCTCTTAACTTGGATTTTGACCGAATTTTTTAATCTTCTTTAGTTGTAAAGAAGGAAGACTAGACCGCCACTTCTCCTCTTGTTAAAGGTTTTAGCTTTTAATCATTGACATATTTATAATGACTTTCAACATCAATGCCTACTGTAAGTAGTAACCGAGCAAGTGATGGAGCTTTGTTTGGATTCAAGGGTTTTTCAAAAATTAATTTTTTAAATATTATTAAAATTTTAAAAAAGTGCTCTAAAAAGTATTTTAAATTTTTTAATGTTTAAAAAAATCCCAAAATATATTCTAAAAATTTTACTACTCTTAAATATCCCAAAACATTTTTTAAAAATATTCCAAAATATAGTATAAAAATTCTATTGCAGTAAAATTTTTTAAAAATATATATTTCAAAAAACAGCTAATTCAAACGGAAACGCCTGTCAGAGTAGCAATAAGGGTTTTACTATTTAGAGACTCACATGGCTTCTCTCCTTATCTCTCCCCTTTTTTTTTTCCCTTCCCTCGAGCAGGAAAGAATTAGGAGTTAAGAAGCGGACAGAGAAAGAGAGTGAAAAACATGCGAGTTCAGCTCCTGCTTATGCTTTTATTTTTTCCCCCCTCTAATGGACAGGGTGACCAGAGGAATTACAGAGTTGGAGTGAAACCCAAAATATTTGTGTACCTTTGTGTTTACGGAAAATGACTTTAAATATATTATTGCTCTTCTTGCTATACTCTTTCTGCAACTTGCTGTATTTGCCATTTTTGTCGCTCCATATTTGATGTACGCTGTTTCCTTGAGCTCCTCGGAGGACCCATAGCATAGCATGCATCCTCAAGACGGGGTGCGCTGGCCAATCATTCTAGTAGTATAAGAATCTGGCTTACTATTGAGTGTGTTTGGATTGTAAGTTATTTGAAATATTTTTACTGTAGTACTTTTTGTGATGTGATGTATGTGAGATAAAAAGGTAATTGGAAAGATAAAAAGGTGTATTGGAAATTGTAATGGTGATGTCAGCAAATATATTTGGCCAAATAATTGGCTGTCCAAACACACTCATTATGTGTAACAGATTCCCATTTCAAATATAGAGGACAATAATAATAATAATAATATCTTTTCAAAAAATATATATATGTGTGTGTGTGTGTGTGTAGGGACAATAAAACCAATTTTGTTTGCAGGAGGGAATAATAGGTCATCTTAAAAAAAAAAAAAGAAAATTTATAACACCAGAGAAAAAGAAAAGGAAATAAAGAAGAAAGTATTAATTTAAAAGAAAAAAGGGGAAAAGGAGAGGAGTAGTGGTAGTGTAACTAGAAGAGGCAAGGGGACATGATTCTATTATGGGACACACCGACTGGGACTGGGAAACCACACCAAACTTTCCAGTTCCAGTTTTTCCACTCCACGCCCACCAGCACCTACCTCCCCCTCCCCGGCCCCCCCTCTTTTCAATCTCATCCTCCCATGTACTTTATCTTTTGCCCCATCTCTCTCTCTCTCTCGAGTCCATAATAAAGTTGAAAGCTACAAACACACCCTGTCGCTTTCCTTGCCACTCATTTTATGGCTCTTGTTCTTCTTTAACTTAATCAAATAGTTCAGTTTAGTTGTTTTTTATTAAACACTTGTGGCAAGGCTTTTAGCTTAAAAAGGAATGAGGCTTAAGAAAGAAAGTGAACAAACAGTTCCAAGTTTGAAGATTTTGAACTCAGCAATCTTCCACCCCACCCTGCTCCGACCCCACAGACCGGTTTAGTTAGTATGTGAAAATTGAATTAGAGTGCTACTTGGTAGGCATGTTTTCGTTGCACTGCAACAGTAGTAGTTGTTGTATGTGTCTTTGAGGCGTTATCCAATAGGTGCTGTGCTGATGTAAGTGTGTAAATTATAAAAGCTCCTCCCAATAATTCCAACATGAAACACACCACTATTGCCTCTTTTGCTCTCACTCGCGGTACCATCATGTCTCTATTCTATCTTGTTCTTGCTCTTGCTCTTGGTCTTGTTCAGCTCCTCAGCCCTCCCAGCCTTAATTAACTCTCCTGCCTCCTCACTTTCGCAGCTCTCTCTCTCTCTCTCTCTCTCTCTCGTACAAAAAACACCACAACGAGGGGAGGGACACACGGCTTATGCCTGTCTTTTGCTAGTTGCCACTTTACTGATCTAGACTGTTATAATGGTCTCATTGTCAGAGAATGAATGGCTGAGAAGACCAAGTCAGACTTCTTCTCTTGCACTTGTCTGTAAGTCTCCCAAGTTCTTGCTCCTCCTACTTCTTCTTAGATACTTTTATTACTCTATTATTACTGCTATTATGCTGTGATCTTTTCAAGTAGTAATTCTTTGGATGTGCTACTAGTACCATATAGAAAGGGCATCGTGTACTATTTTGCTTGATCTTTTCTTGCTCAAAGGCCCAAAGTTTTAATCTTTATGCTTTCTTTGATGATGAATCTCCAAAATTTCTAACTGCTTCTGCTCAACAGGCCAAAGCCAACTTCCCTGTTGATTTTAAGGTATTATAGTAGTTCTGTACTCACCACTTTCTCTACCTGCCTTTCTGGCTGTCTCTGCTGTTTCTTCTAATTGAGATGGGAACTGGGAATCCGCGGGGGCTGTTCAGTGTGTCTGTCTATCTATCCACCCATCGTCGAGGGCTCTGTTCCTTTTCACACCCTTTTCTTTTCTTTCTTTTCTTTTCTTTTCTTGCCTTCGCTAGTAGTTATGATATATTAAGTGGTTTTGGTGATGAAACCTTTTCTAGCATGATATTAGAATGAAATTTTTTTGTGTAATGGGTAGTGATTGGATTTTTACTATTGTTGCAATAATATTATAAAAGACAAAGGACAGCTGTGATATTTCCTTTTTTCCTCTTTTTACTGCTACTACGATTACGTACATCTTTTCCTCCCTATTTTCTTTAGAGGGCTTCTCTCTCTCTCTCTCTCTGGGCCTGGAACTGTGACTAGTAAGATTCATAGCTGTGGTTCCTCACTTCATAATTGGAAGAAGTGGGGTTGCATTATTTACAGCTTGCACATGGTTTTTGAGATTTTTCCACTTTTTGGCAGAGAACTTGACATGAATTGGGAGACATTTCTTATTGAACAACCATCTGTAACCCTCTTCTCTCAATCCGTGGAAGTCATCTTGAATGACCATGGTCCTACAATTCTGTCCTTTTTACATGACCATAACCTTACTTTTTGCATTTTAGAATCTCCCCCTGCACCATGACTAGTATAGATATATGTTTTAAGCAGTACTAATATCTTTTTCCTCCCCCCCCCCCTCTCCTCCTCCTCCTCCTCCTCCTCCTCCTCCTCCTGCCTAATTTGTTTTTGGTGGTTGAGGAGTTGTTGAGGGTTTGGGATGCTGAGGCATGTCCAATTTCTTCTTTAGGCCCCAGCCTTTTGGTGGCTGTTGGACATGTAAATTTTGAAAAGGTTGGTTATGCTAAATACATCTCGAATATTCCAACTGCTGCTCATACCATTTCCTAACATTTCCAGCAAGAAAACCAATGACCTGAGCTGTATGGTCTGCACAAAACGCAAGAACTTGAAGCAGTTATACTTTAATGTTCCTGAGTTTTATTTATCTTAGAAGGATGGTTTTGGTTTCAAGGAACTAGCTCCGCAGTTTCCTTTGTTGAAGATGTTGCCCTAGAGTCTATCGAAGACCTTGACTTACACGAGGGGATTATTTGGGTTCATTTTTTAGGACTTTTAGGACCAAAACTATACTAGCCTGTTCATTGTTACACTAATTCTGAACTTTCCCCTTTTATTTTGATTATTTACACGAATATGAACCCAAAAAGAGTCTATCTTTAAGGAGTTAATGATTTTGTCTTTTTGTTTTTCTCTCCCCTCTTATCTCAACGGTTATGGAATGTTGTACCAGGTGGATAAGTTTGCCAAGAACTTGATTGTGAGGCTAATGGAGGATCCATATGAAAAGAACTTGACTGAGAGGGAAAGTTAGTCTGGGATCTCTCTTTGCGGAGAATTTCTTGGAAGTTAGCTGGATTGGAGGGAGACGCTTCTTATTCTGCCTTTTTTGTAACGTGTAAATCTTCTTGTTGACTGGAGTCAAGTAGCTTACAAGTGAAGAGAGACTCAAGGGAGCTAATCTTTCTAGTTAAAGAAGCTGTCGATTATTTCGAACTTGGGGGGGTTGAAAAGTCATTGAGCACCACAAATCTTGTTGATGGAATCATCGTCATTGACGGGATCATCGAAGAGGGCCAAAGCACCTGGGAATGTGACCCAAATGGCTCACTGCTTGGTTGATGGATGTAATGCTGACCTTAGCCAATGTCGAGATTATCATCGCCGCCATAAAGTCTGTGAGCATCACTCTAAGGCCTCAAAAGTCACAATTGGGGGTCGTGAGCTACGGTTTTGTCAACAATGCAGCAGGTAAACCACTTTATATCAAGAATGGTCTGCAGTTTTGCTATTGATAAATTTTAAAGAGGATTGTGATCAATTAGATCTCATTGCCTTCTTATGCTTTTTCTTTGTCTCTCTCACTTCATTTTCCCCAATTTTTGGTAGCCGTTCCTTCACACTCTTGTGCTTTTTGTTGCCTTCAGACTCCTAACTCTTTATCTTATGGATTCCAGCATGAAGAAGGCTGACCTCTTGTTGATTGAAGCTGTGTCTAGCAATTTTAGTTATAGCAGGATGTTTGTTGGGTAGAATATCTGTAAGCTGGTATTGCTAGTTCATGGTTTACTATCATAGAAGAAGACCACTTTAGTGGGTTTTGCGCCATTCAAGTTCGGTGATTCTAGTTTCATGCTATAGTATTTCTTGTCCTGGAGTTGTCTTACTTTTTATATTTATTGTTTTTTAAAGTTGTTAGGTACAGGTCAATAACCTTTCCAATAGGCCCAAAAGAAGAAAAGAATAAAAAGTGTGGCATAAACGTATCAATTATTGAACCTCCTTTAATCAAAGTCTCATGTATTTTCTAGGTGCCACGTGAAACTCATCAACTCCCTCCCTAATCTCTTAGTAATGAAAATGCTGATCCGTTACTGCAAGGTTTTACATAATTTTATAAGTATGCATTCAGAAATGTTTTTTGTAGTGGTTTGATGCTCAATGTTGATTGATGCCTTTCACGTGATGAGGTATCCCTAATTGAAACCATGTGATTTTCATGATAGTTTAGCTGAGTCTGACCACAAAATGTAAATATTCCAATGAAAATTTGGCAAATCATTGACTCGAGACATAGAACAGTTTCTAACTAAATTCAACTGAAAGTCATCCTATCACGAATTCAGTGTATATTTGGAGCATGTTGTGGAGCTAACGTCTCTTCTTCTAATGAATTTTTTACCTGAAAGTATTTTTCAAGTGAAAAGATATAGATGCCAGAACAATAATCACGTATGCAACGTGTTATGACTCTTAAAGTTTGTGAGCAATGAGTGCAATGGTAGTTAGTTCCATGTTGTTATGATGCAATCTAGGTTGAGCTGCTCCCAGTAGGTGACTTACTTTCATGACTTGGCTGTGCATGGTATCCTCCATCCGTGCATGCTTTACGGGAAATTCTTTGAATTTGACACATTAAGGGGAAAGAAAGCTGTATTCACGTTGGATTGCACATGTTCTGATATTTATTCATTGCAGAATTTCAATTGTTATTGAAGATTTTCTCTCTTGTAGATTCCAGTCTGCTCGTTTCTTACTCATTGTATGCATGTGCAGGTTTCATTCTTTAGGGGAGTTTGATGAAGGAAAAAGGAGCTGCAGAAAACGTCTTGATGGCCATAATAGGAGGCGAAGGAAGCCTCAGGCAGAACTTTCCAGAAACTCTGGAATGCTTTTTCCAAGTCAACAAGGTCTGGATGAGTAAAGATCGAGCATTCTTGTTTGTTGACTCTGTTAATGCACTAGGATATTATGTGAATCGCATATTAGATACTTCATCATGATTCATTCAAGTGAATTGAATACTAGGAACAACATTGAAATTTAAATGGCTACCTTTGCAGGTAGTAGTAGGCTTCTGTCATTTGGTACACCTCAAATATTTCCAAGTGCTGTGGTGAGTTCCAGCTGGAGTGGTGTTGTCAAACCTGAGAACGATGTGGTGCTGTACTGCCAATCAAACACAAATTACATAGACAGGCAAAACGCGTTCCCAGAGTCGGTTCATGACTACAAAGGAGTGAACCAGTTTCAATTCATTCAAAGCACGCCCCGCACTCTTCCTGAAACTTCCATCTGCCAACCGCTTCTTGATCCTGATTCTGCATCAGGACATAATAATAGCAGCCAAAAGATCTTTTCCGATGGTTTGAATCAAGTTATCAATTCTGATCGTGCTCTCTCTCTTCTGTCATCTGCACCCGCCGTAACTAGGGAGATTGGTTTTAGCCACATGGTGCAGCCTGACTCCATTTCCCAGGCACAGTCCTTAGTACACAATTTGCAGTACGGCAGTCCAGGCCAGTTTCCATATGCTCAGGAAATAGAAAACAAGCCAGTAATTTCTGAATCAGATTCCCGAGTGAGCAACAATGCCACCCTTCATTTCCAGGAAATGTTTCAGAATGGACCTGAAGAGTCATCTACAAGTGGTGGATCTCAGCAGACTCTAACATTCCTGTGGGAGTAGCTCTCGTTAATTGCTGTTGCTTGCACTGTGCTGACTGCGTCAATAAACTGTTGCTGTACTAGACACTAATTCTTTTTCACCTCCCTCTTAAGAATGTTTGCTGTTGCTAGATTTATCTGTGTGACCTATTCTTGATACCTGTTGAGGAAATGAAAATTTCACCAATCACCTACATTCTTATTTCTCCGCTTCCAGGTAATTCAGCCCCTCTGCAACGAGAAAAACTTCAATGCAGTTGTTCCCATCTTAAGTAGTATAATTATCTAATGGTCGTTGGAGAAAAGGGAATTGCGTATCCCAGGATCCTGTGCTGAAGATTTACAATCTCCAAAAGTGGAACTCCAAATTATAATCCTAGTCTGTTGTGATGCATAAGCTGATGTAATATGCAGCCGTTGAACTGAAAATTCTCTCCTCAGGCTCTTAGAGTTTAAGAACAAAGTCATACAACAGTAATTCTGCCACTTCTGCTAGTGGATCATTGTAATGAAATAATGACATAGGTTAATTAAAATCAACTGTGAAAGGAGGTCAGGCTGAGAATTTCATTGGCAAATGCGATGTGTTTCATACGCAATCATCTGGTGGGACTTTCTTCATTCCCTGATATATGGGCTAATTCTATGTCAAGTTTCTTGATTACTTTTATCTTTGATGAACATTTATTCACAGCTACAAGCTTCTTATGCAGGCCATTTACACGGCAGGTCTTGGAGTGGCAACTCGCTTGATCCCCTCTCTTAGTGCATGAATTATCGACTTCAGTACGTTATCACAATATTGGGTTGTTTGCATGAGATAAATATCATCATCATCGAGCAGTGCTGATTGGTGATTGCTGCGTTCCAGGACCACAGGAAATCAGGGATGTATATCTTAGTTAAACGCGCTGAACTAGTAGTTGTACTTTCTAACTAGTTCGTCAACGGCAGCTCCTACCAAGCCGGGCCTAGAGCGCACCATCCAAATAAGAATAAGTAAACAAACGCAAGATCCTGTACCAAATCACGGGATAGACAGAGAGAATAAAAAGCGAAGCAGGAAGCCATGCATAAAGAAAGTCCACAGTCGGCTCAATCTTTCCTTGGATATGTTTTAATCCACCAACGCAATTCTGCATTAAGCATATCTCGGAAAATGGGTCCGAATCTGGAATTAAATATAAAGAGGAATATATCCAACTTCAACTAATTGAGTATTATATGACTGCAAAGCAGTAATTAGCTAGGGGACCACTGATCGATCATCAAGAAGATTCATTTTTATCTTAATCAACCTCAGTCCAATAAATAGTGGAGCTGCCCCCAGTAAATTGTATATAAGTTTCTAATTTTGTGCTGTAACTCAAAATGGAGATCGCCAACCGGATGCAAGGTGGAGGAGGCAGCCTTCTGAAGAGCAAGCTGGTTATGTCTTTCTGCAGAGCTGCTAAACCGGCACCATCTATGATGCAATATGCTACAAAGGTTGAGCCAGAGCCGCGCGCATCTTCGACCGCGGTGCAAACACAGTCTTTCTCACAGCCAGGCGGAGGCTTTCCTAGTTCGGACGGCTACGTTCACGGCCCTACAGGCATTGGTGGAGATGAACAAGTTGACACAAAGGCCACAAGCTACATTAATCACGTAAAAGAGCGTCGCAGACTCGAAGAATTGAGCATCCTGAACGAAGGCCTTTATAACTGATTGGTGAACTGATCAGGAAAACACATGTAGCCTTGCTGAATTTTTATGGTGCAGTATGGTGTGTTGGGTGAAACTCAGCCACGCGAGTGACTAGTAGACTAGGAAGCAGCGGTCCAATTTTGTTATGTTACAACAACCTTTGAAATGGAAGTCGTTTCACTTTCTGATGTGTTGTGATGTAGTTTGGATGCTTCTACTGTTGATCGAGCTTCAAGAGTAAGCGTGCAGAAGACATCATCACTCATTATATATATATTCCTCTGTTATGGAAGATTGTACATAGCCCCGCGGGGGGGGGGGGGGTTTATACAGTTTTCTTGTTCTGAAGCCGCCGTGCTAATATTCCACAAAGCGATTATCTAAATTCAGTCTTGTTTTAGTTGGTGGAGCATCATTTCTCCCCGCACAGCAAAAAAGCCTCTGCATTTGCATGCACCAGGCATACTTACTATACTACTGCTACCAAAGCTTATACATTGCTGATGGTTCTTAGAAGAAGGAATATTTAGTCCGCACGTTTCCATTAAAAAGGACACACTTTCGAGGCTTGTGGCGGACGAGGAATCGAATCCATGGGCTTCCCGAAGCAACCTTTTTGCTTCGCTGGTTATCTTTCAATCAACGTAGCTGGACATTGTAGATGGGCTTTTACTGCATAATCAGCTGGTCGCACAAATGTTTCAAAGCCTATTATCTATGTTAACCCGTTGGTTTGTACAAATCATATGCACGTATAAAGCCCAGGGCCGGCAATGACTTGTAGGCCTGGTATTTGATGCTCATGACCCATACCATTTTGCGTACACCGTACATTTACCAAGACCTTAGCCCAAAAAGGAAGAAAAAGAAAGATCCTCTCTCTCTCTCTCTCTCTTAAAAATTTACCCTTATAAATCATTCGTAGGACATTTTAGCCTTTCACGCAATATATTCCAGCGCTTACCCCCGAGAAATGAGTTCTTATTTTGGTAATAATGGGTGGCTATTAAAGTATGGTTTGGTTCCAACAAAAAAAAAAAGGCTGTTAGCTGTAACATGTCACTTGGCTCTGAGGTTGCTTTCCAAAACATGAGCAAATTTAATGACACCACATGCCTGATGCAGACATGCCATTAACATTCCTCATCCTCCTCATGGTTGAGATTGTCATTTCTCGGTTTTCTTTCAAGGATCAATAGCGGTTTTAACCTTAAACAGCTCCTAATTTGAGAATTTTTTTTTTTGGGGGGGTTCTGCCCATTCAGCTTGAGAATCATCAGCAGTTACAGTACAGTGGTCGTTTGGGCAGTACTAATTTGGATCTCTGAACTGTCAATCAAAGGTGCAAACAGATCAAGCTCAACAAAGCTTTTCCTATTGTCTTCTCTATTTTGTGCAGTTTTCAGCCAGTTTTGGCCAAATTAATAACGCCCTACGAAGTGCTTCCCCGCATTTGCAATTTTTTGATGATTTACAAATTTAACCAAACTACTACGCTACGCTTTTTGTGTGATCAACAAGCAAGAATTTCTTTCCTTTTTTTTTTTTTTTTGGGGTTTGGTTTTTTAACTTTTAAGAGAGAGAGAGATTTTCACAAGAAAGACAAACTTCAAAAGAAATTGCACTTCACATGGTTCACTCAATTGCAATACTTTCCATATATGAGTGGTCAGCTGAGACGTCGGAGAAAAAGGTTTTCCAGGAAACACTCACATACACCATTTATGCAAACGCTTTGCCACCAGTGGCAGTCAAAAATTGTGTGAAGTGGGCATTTCTGGCCAAAAAAAAGTTACTTTTCTTCCTTTTACTTTTAGTCCCTTCCCCTGCTGCGGCGGTGGTGGTGGTGGTGCCACTACCACCAGAGATCAGGCCCACTTCACACGGATGCCGGAAATTAGCGCTGTTATCTAAAAAAATACACAACAAACTGGGGGTTCTCAAGAAAATGCAAAACAACGCTGTGGTTATAATAAAAGAGTTTTGAGCAAAAGAATTTTTGCTTGGCCAAGCGGCCCCAAGATTCAATCAATTGGGGAGGTGAAGCTGAGATGATGGTGCAGCTGAGTGGGGGACCAATGAATTGGAGTGAAGGGAGAAGAAGCGTTTATGCAAATTCATGAACGGTACTGTGGACCCCTCACCCCCCCCCCCCAACCCCCCGGCGGAGAGGAGAGGACAGTACAAATCGGGTCAGATTTAGAACCTTAAAAGGGCGGGCAGCATCAACATCAGAGACCGGGACACGCGGATGGCCTTTCTATTTTGGGAAATTCCACTTTAAAAGCAGTAATGTAATTCACAGTTCTCCCATCCCCCTCCCCGCCCCTACCCTACTGCTCTGGCCCTATTGGCTACAAGGCCAAAGCGGCTTGCTTGATAGATCAAGATCATCCAACCTAAACAACCCCATCCGTCTTGCGTGGGTGCGCGTGTCTCGTCCATCCGATCTATGAGCAAGAGCGTCGTATTTATTGCGCGCACAGTTGTCTTCGCAAAACGTCGCAATCTCTTCTGTCCGATTCGCTGGTTGATGGGAGGGGGTTGGAATAAGGATGACCATTGGCCAAAGGGTCTAACTTTCTGCTTTTTCCTCGCAATATGCATCTGATTGGATTTATGGGTGCGAAGTTGCTCGCGAGGCATGTTGGTGCTGATGATGATCCAAACCATTTCCGCTGCATCGCCACATTGATTATACTCAATCATATGCCTAGACGTTAATACGCTTTCTCACGACGATCTAGTGAAAGATGAGGATAATCTTATAGGATTATAAGTAATTACAACACTCATCTTTTTTAGTCTTGCTTGCCATGTAATGTTCTTCCCAACTTGTTTTTCCTTTTGGGCGGAGGATAACAGGTGGATACTACTTTCGTTGCACGGGTTAGTGGCCAACCAAAAGAAGTCGTACCCATCTTGACGTCCGCGAAGTTCCGTACACGGCCCCTCCGCCCCGCCCTCACTCACTCTGCTTGTTCCGCTTTTCCGTCGTATTATATATAGCAGAAAACAAATTCCCGATTCATCATAAAGAAAAAAGGTTACCGCAGGCTCTCGATTTTAACTTGTAAAACAAAAAGAAATGCATTATCGAGGTCAGCAACCTATAGCTGCAACAATGGACCACGAAACAGCTCTGAATCTTATATGCGTGTGTGCCTCCCTCTTTATCTTCTGAGGGTAGGCTGAACCCGTTGCACGTGGGCTCCATCTCTGTCCCCACACATATACTCGATGCAGTGTATTTGGTGTCCCCACCGCTGTAAGAGGTTGAACGTCACATGTCATTTTTGGAGCTACTAGATGTATTGACTACAGCTACGAAGCGCAAACTGCAATAGAAAGGGCATGGGGCTATATATTATTATATACTAATATAGTATAATATATGGGATGATTAAATGTCACGTGGTAGTATTCGTGTATTTAGAGTCATTCTAGGATTAAAAAAAAAAAAAAAAGAAGGTTTTGAAAGTTAAATGAGTTTTCATTATATCAAAGACCTAATTAATTTGAAGCTCAAGTAGGGAATCATAGGGAGAAAGATCTAACGCTTTGATTCCCGTTGAATAATTGACATAGTAGTCTACCAAACAATAAATAAGGGTGTCATTAGTTTTGATACCCATTCCTACCCTTTAGACCCATTTGCCAAGCTGAAGCAGCCTCTAAGAGCCATGGTCTCATAGTCACAGATACACCTTGTTTTGGATTAGTTAATTATTCAACTTAATCTTATATATATATTGACACTGTATACACTGTCATTATTGAATATATGACGTGCATGTAGAATTTAAATTTCAAATTCAGATTTAGATTAATTGTTACCTAATAATGATAGTGTATATATTGTCATTGTATTAAAAAAAATTTTTTTGTTGATCATAATTATTTATTGAGAATGTTTTTGTCTTGGCTACATAATTCTTTTAAAACAAAAGTCATTTGACTGAAAAGGAAATAAAAGCAAATATGTTGAGTTTATTTGAAAATTTAGAAAAGATATCACCATATTTACCTTGAGAGCCTAAGGTTGGTGGTGCACAATTGAAGCGGGGGAATAAGTTTGTAGAAAACATAGAATGAAGCATAAAGAGTTCTGCATGCGTTTCGCTTTTTGCTTAAAGAAAAAAGATGTTGGACCGCTCTACACAAAAATCCACCTTTCCTTTTTGCTTCATTTGGGAAAATAACAGATAGCTGGAGCAAGACTTGGACCATTGTCTGGTGACATTCATCGTCTTCTTTAATTAAGTCAGTGCCTTGTTTTTTTTTTTTTTTATTATTTTATAGCCACAACGCGGCTATTTCTCAATAGAAATCCTTCATTATCAAGAAGAGATAAGGTATATATCCCCTTTTCCTAAGTTTTTTTTTTTTTTTTTTTTTTGTGCTAGTGTGTTGTCTAGCATTCTTATATTAATGTTTCGCTGGGATGTATTTGCACGTTCTTTTCTAGACACTTACGGGGGAATTTCTGTTGTTGATCTGAATTTTGACAAGCAAAGACGAAAAGAATTTCAATGAAGGTGACACCCCAAACCACCCCCCCCCCCCCCCCCCAAAAAAAGAACCACCGGGATTGATCAAAATTGACCCGTAATTTTGAGACGTAGCATGAGCATCTTTGAACACGGGTCAATCTCCATGACATTTATTAAAAAAAAAAAAGAAGAAGTTAAAATCAGCCAAAAAAGGGCTAAGATGATCATCATCATGACTCATGAACAGATAGATGGTGGAACGCGGGTCAATTTCCGCACGACCTAAGTAGATGTTTTCACACAAATCCGTTAGATAAATGTCACAATATTCAAACAGGTAGAATAGAAGAGATTTGAACTGTGGCTTGGCCTGAAGCAGGAGAAGACTTGTCCTTTCTCGGTCGTAACCAATTCTGAATTCACCGGGCAAGAAGACATGCTTAGTCCAATGGGGTGGAATTTGGAGGCATTCAAAATATTTGGTCCTCCTCTAAGTTGTTCTAGCTAGCAGAGGATTCTTATTCTTGCACCCGAAGTATATTTTTTTGCCTTTGTAGTCGGAAGAGGGAGGGGGCTTTGTTTTGTTTTAGTGGCAAAATAGTTAACGCGTTAAACATAGCAAGACATTGGATAAAAAACTTATTACCACAATCAATGAGATACCAGTCAACATCTTGGAAGATTGTACAATAAAGACTTATTAATTCATAATCACAGAATTTTGTTTTTAATCCACAATTGACAACTGCTTAGGTCCACTTGAAAAATTTTCTGCTTTCACACGCACAAGTGTGTGTGTGTGTGTGTGTGTGTGTGTGTATATATCCTCATTTTGGCAATATGGGTGTTTGCAACGGCTTCAAGTCGGAGGCAAAAATGGAATGTTTTGCTTTCAAACCCAAAGAGGAGAAGAATGGTTATCTACGTATTCTAACGATTGAGGATCGTTTAGAAGTACTGGTTACAAAATCTACATCAATTAACAACTCAACTAGTTGTAGATCCAAGTATTAATTACCATTAATCAATCACAACACAACACAACACGGAGCTTGACCAAGCATATCCAGCTGCAGCTATATCCATACAAAGCACCATTTTCTCGTTTGCTCTTCCAAACATCCTCTCGTCCTTGCTCTTGTTATGTACCGCTTAATTAATCTTGACATGTTAGCCTAATTAAAGGATGAAAAGAATCCTTTTTTCTCTTTTTTTCTAATTGGTAAGTTCAGTTGGTACAGGAACTATCACTGCAAATATACATATATATATATTTGCTTTCTCTCTTACCCAGTGATCGAGCCAGCACTTATTGGATAAGCTGTCCAGGTAGTGGTTTATAAATGGTGAATTCAAAGATAAAACACAAGCACCTGCGTATACGGAAAAACTATTAGAGGAAGAGGTCGGAGAAAGTAATCACGTTCTCTGTCAACTCGTTTCCTGACTACCAATAATAAATAATAATAATAAGGGATAATTTCAGAAACCTCCCCTGAGGTTTCTGATAATCTCACTCTCCTCCCCCGTGGTTTCAAAAAATTACAAACCTCCCCTGAGGTTTAGGATTTTGTAACAAAATCAGCCCCTGATGTCAAAAAGTGAACATAAAAAAGTGTTTTCCGGAAAGAGAGGAAATTTTGTTTCCATAAATGCCCATGAGGTAAGTGTACAAGTTATATTAGTAAAATAATGAAAACTAATAAAATTCAAAAATAAATTAGAAAAAAGGAATAATTTCAAACACAATATGTTATTCATCAATAATATTATATCAAAAGCTTTTACTAGATGGTTATTTGTTCCAATTACATATTAAATCAACCATTAGTGCTTATGAAAGTGCATTAAATATTTAGTAGAGAGGTAGTTTACTTCAATAAGTAACATGTATATAATTACTTATTGAATGTACAATCTGATTGAAATAATGTACACCGTATTATCGATCAAGTACGATGCATAGAAATTGTTGACCATGCAGTTATTTGTTTACATGCATATGTCAATTAGTCATCGCAGCAATATGCATATAGTGCAATGATATGTATACATTTGGAATGATTATTGGTACTTTGACCCACTTGTGCATCTCCTTATAAGTTGCCGTGGGCATGTAATTTTATTTATATAACTAATACTAATTTGCCTATAAATATCTTACACGGGGTTATCTGATCTATGAGGTACAATCAGTTTACAAATATATACATTATGTTAGATGTTAGTTACTTGACTGTGTATATCTATAAAAAGTAGTGTAATAGTACACACAAATTTGGAATGGTTAGGTATTAAAAGAATATACATCATGTTAGGTGTTAATTATTTGACTATGCATACATGTAAAAGGGAGATTAGATATAGCGTAGAAAAAAGTAATTACGTGAGTTGGAATGTATTTGTCCTGATAATTACGAAATATTAGCTGACTTGTGAGGGTATTTAAGTCTTTTTGGCAACAATGATGTAAGAAATGGGACCTAAATTCTAACAGGAGAGGTTTGTGATATTTTTGAAACTACAAGGGAGGAGAGTGAGACTGTCAGAAACCTCAGGGGAGGTATCTGAAATTATCCCTAATAATAATAATAATAATTTTTTCCTTTACACTAGCAATTAAAATTGGAGATGAACAATTGAAGTAATGGGTTGTGGGCAGTTATTTATTATTAATTACCTTGACCCTTGCCAAGACGTGTAACTGTGTAATAAATGCATGCTTGGGGTAGAAGGGCCGATCGAACAAACAACTCCTATGAATTGTTCTCCACGCAATTACTCAGGCGTCTTAATCAAATTCAAATGTTGTGGCGACTTCAATCAATCGAATCTGAATGCTAAGTTTTGTCGTCTCATTGAAAGCGTCTTCTTTTTCATTTTGAAATGTTCGTTATTTTACTAAAATTAAAGTTTTTTTTTTCAATGTTATCCTGACTATTATCTATATTTCATACTGTAGACGATAATTAAGCTTTGTTTAAAAACAGTTTAATAAGGAAAATATTTTTACGATCACTTATATAACAAAATGTACTAGTAGTTAATCACTAAACACGCTAATAATAGCTCATAATTAAGAACTTACCATTAAAGTATAGTGACGTAAAGTCACCATGGCATTATCCCAAATCTTGAGTTAAACTAAGACTCTGCGGTTGAATCTTGCCCATCTATTCGAAAATATGACCAGCCAAATCTCTCTCTCTCTCTCTCTCTCTCTCTCTCTCTATATATATATATATATATATATATATAGAGGTGAATTACATACATGGATCTAGAGAATGATCACATGAGCAAATTAAAAATGTGAAAAAAGCACGCTACTTGAAACCGGGTTTGGTGAAACATGGTGGATTATAATCTTTACGTACAAGTAGTAGTGTTAAGAATTCCTTTTTCTTTTACTTTATGTTTCATCATAAAGGCATCAACAGGGCTGTGCTTGTAATACGATATCAAACCTCATTTTGTCTTCTTTTAGGCTGAGGAAGGGCTTGTACGTCATACGTGCTCTTGCAGTACTCCTGTATATTTTGACACAACACCTTAATTTGTCTTTTTTCTTCAATTGCGCGGGACAGAAAGCGGTAATGTTAATGTAATTTAAGGAAAAGAGAAAGAGAAAGAAAAAGGAAAAACCGCCTTCATATAATTGCCACTTTGTTTATCCAGCTAAGCCATACTAAGCAAGTTATCTGAGCCTGCGTGCTTATGGATGGCTTAAATTAACACGTAATAAATCTCATAGAATCGATTTTGGTTGATTTTATTAATGCCTTGTCATACACTCTGCAAATGCGTCCAACTCCAAGATATTTACCGTGTCCTCAGCCGTACGTTGCACTAGAAAATTTTTTGATATATTTTGTGTCTATACATGTTTAAGAACTTTTTAATTTTTCCACCCCTTGCCTCAATAATTTCGCAATTTCTGGATCAAAGGGTACAGCATTGGACAAACACACCTTAATTTGTTGGGTTATGCACCTACGCCGATGGTCTCCCGTGGGTTATTTTTATGTCAGGAGTTCGGTATTAGAAATCTCGGTTCATTCTTTTTTGGGTGTATGACCTTTTATCTGCCCTGCAGTTTCATATTTTACGACATAACACTCGTATGATTTAAAAATTTATATATAACTCCCTCATGAATTAGATTAAAGCGTCATCATTAGCTTTTCTGTTGAAATTAATAAAAAGTCAAAGTCAAACTAATAAATTGATAAATTTACCTTCTCATTACTTCTTTTCTTTTTTCCCTCTAAACATAAAAATGAAGAAATTGAAATAAAAATAGATAAACAAGAACTAGAAAATACCATTAAAGATTTGGTTTAAAACCTTACAATAATATTTGTAGTAAAAAAAAAAAGGTTTTTTTTTTATTTTTTGTTTCTTATTTATTTTTTTAATATTTCCCTTCTATCTTTTCTGTTTTCTTATTATTTATTTTTTAAAATTTTCTTTCCGTCTCTTTTATATATTTGGAGAAAATTAAGATTTTGTTGGACACGAATGATTTTTATTTCCCTTATCAGCATAATTATCAAGTAAAGCTGTAAAGGTATCGCAGAGCAATAGTAATTTCCTTATACTCCTCTCTTTTGGAGGTAGAAAATAAAAGGGATGACAAGGAAGAGAATCATGGTGAACCTCTGATCAAGAACTCTTTGTCCATCGGGTGGGAATGATAGGAGGACATTCTTGTGTAAGGAGGAGGGGTGGTAATTTGCAACTTATATTTCTATGTTGAATAAAAGATGTCCTGGAACCATTTACATTAACTTACTGATCAAGTACCTCACAGATTTTCATATTACGGTGTATTTACAAGAATTGCAGGCTCTAACTTTCACATTGCTGCCTTTTAGTTTGTGACAGTGTCATTGGCCATGAGTTTATGCAATAGCTTGCGCATTGCTGTTTAATTAGTTGTACGCTAGCTAGTAATCTCTGTTAGGTCATATGCAGATAGTTTCTGTGGTCTCGTCAAGCAATTGAGTCTCCCAGCCCCAGAGAAAGAAACTATTAATTACAACCAGCTAGTCACGTATATATCCTTCATCCAAGATACATAGTGGCAAAAAAGGTCATCCACGAATATTATGTCTTATACTCTTCAAAAGATTCTTGTAATATTCTTGGCAGCTTCGCATGACCCCTGCGTTTATGTTCATTTTAACTCGGTTATTGGGCAGATAATCGCCTTCTTTTTCATAAATAAATCTCTTTCTCCACTTTTCTTTTTCTTTTGCTTCAAAAATTTCCTCTTCCCAACCAGATACAACAAAATACTAGTAGTACTAGCTATACGTCACAGTGGAGGGCAAAGTGGTCGGAGCAAACCAGTCTTTCACCGTTTTAAAAAAAAAAAGGGGGTACATTTCAAGGGTATTTCAGTCAGGACACAAAAGATAAAAGCAGCTCCTGTAATTACAAAGGTTTAGGTTCTCAAGGATTGGGAGAATTGTAATTTTGATCCCCAATTTACAGTGTATGAGCGGAATTATCCCCAATCTATTTCGAAAATCAATTTGGGTCCTCAATCTATTCAATTTTGTGCTAAAGTGGACAATTGACAGAATCTTTTCAATTACAATCGAAACTAAGTCACGTTGAGATCACGCGCCGGCACCTAAAATTCCTTTTTCAATTTTTTTTAATTTCTAAAACACATTTTTTTTAGTGGCTTAGTTTTTGGCATGGACACTCCTGTCCCATCAGTCAGATCAATCTTCTCCTCACTAATTCTTTTTCAATCAAAACTCTAAATTAGAGATCCTAAGGCCAAACCCACCACCCGCTGTGCTAGGCCAGAACCAGGGCAAGATCTCCTTCCCATCCCAAATGGAATCAGCTTTGATGGCTGAACCTGCATGCTTTCGAATCTCTGTGGCTTGAAGCTTGTTGGATCATCCCAAACGTTTAGGTCCCTGTGAACTGCCCATGTATTAACTACAAAATTGTGCCTCGCGGAATATTGTATCCCCTATTTTTACAGTCATCGGACGATTCATGTGGCACTAACATTGGTGTTGTTGGGTACAACTGAAGTGTTTCTAAAAGAATGTTATGAAGTTAAGGAAGATTGGATAAATCATATGTTTGTCGACCAATCGATCAATTCCTACTTAAGCATCCAATTCAGCTCGAGCTTTCTCTAGCACCTCGGGATGGTTGAGCAAAAGAAACAAGACCCATTCTATAGTGTGTCTCTTCCGGCCGTAAGCATGACCTACCAATAATATACTAGTGGTTCAATTGAATGCTCATTCCATTTCAATGGTGAAGAATGGCTAATAGGGAAAGAATGTACTTACCAACATAATCTCTTTGATGATTTGGTCCGTATAATCCCTTTGATTTCCAATTATTATCATTCGCTCTTCTCTCTTGGCTGCTTGCTTGCTTGCTTATGAAGTAGTATTGCTGCTGCTCCTGTTGTTTATGCAGGAGAGTTGAACTGGGTCCGCCTCTGGCGTTGATTACAGATTATCTTCATTACTAATGGAGGCAAGAACGAGACTTGGACTGAGAGGCCAAGCTGAGCTTTTTACTCGTGCTGTGGGTTCTGGGGATTTGAAGGCGGCAGCCAACAAAAGGAGTAATTTGGATTGTGAGATTACCCATTTCATGTCTTTGTTTAATAAGACAAAAGGTAAGAGAAAGCTGAAAATATTTTAAAAAAAAAACATGTTTTAGAAATTAAAAAATTTAAAAAAGGGATTTTAGGTGCCGGCACGTGATCTCACGTGACTTAGTTTCGATTGAAATTGAAGAGATTCTGTCAATTGTCCAATTTAGAACAAAATTGAATAGATTGAGGACTAAAATTGATTTTTGAAATACATTGGAGATAATTCCGCACATACACTATAGATTGAGAATCAAAATTACAATTCTCCCCTCAAGGATTTGTCAAGAGATGAATCAACTGAACCCTTTGATCAGCTGTCAATCACTTGACATCTTGACACGTAGCACATCAACATCGAATTACCTCGTAGGTTTTAAGGTTTCCTCCCTCAATAACCCTTCATGCCCACTAGTATTTTTTTCGTCCCACCATCCTCCTCTCTCTCTCGTCCTTCCTCAACCCCATCTCTTCACCGTCCGATCCATCCTTTTAAGCCCGAGATACCAACAATGGTCCACATCCTTACCATGCACGTCAACCACACACAATCCCTCCCTTGAGACGCTCACACAGCCTTATAATCATTGTGGTTAGTGTCTTGAAGAATCCCAGAAGGGTTCTCATTTTGTTTGAGAGTGGGAAATTGTGTATCTGTCTCAGGGCCC